>NC_057802.1:417348688-417658740 GCF_018294505.1 Triticum aestivum | reverse complement strand
GTGCGGTGCTGCTTCGGCCGCCGTCCCCTACCCCGGCCCGTACCCCCTCGCCGCTCCCATACTTCCCCCTCGGTGAGCTCCCCCGCCACCCTGCCGCTCCCCCCTCCCGCTGCTGGTGCCGATGCTATTTTCTTCTTCTTTTGCTACTGTTTTTGTAGTTAGATAGTTAGATGAATGGATGGATAGATAGTTAGATAAATAGATTTTTGTATGTTTTTTCTTCTTCTTGCTAGTGTTTTTAGGTGGATGGATCTATGGATTAATTTTTGTTAGATGGATGCATGGATGTTGTTAGAATCATAGATGTTGGATGGATGGAATGTCGGTGAATTTTTTTAGAAACTTTGTTTGTCATAAATTTAATGTTAGGTCATGTTGATGAATGGATGTTGGTCAAGTTAATGATAGATTGATGGATGGATGGATGTTGGACAAAATTTTGACACTTGACTGAGATGTTATGATGTTGCTATTTTTTTTATACTCATAATGATCTTGATAAAATAACTGAAGACAAAATTGTTCATAGTGATTTTTTTGACTAAGTTGTTCTTTTGGTGGAATTTCGAGGCTTTGTGGTGTCGCATTTCATCGCAGTGACCGTTGTCCGACGCGTTGGTCCCCCTGAGCATCCCTCTGCTGCTTGATTACTTCCTCTACAGCTGAGGGTGAGCTACAAATCCATCACCTCCTTTTTTCATGTCACTAGATTTCATTCTCAAGTCAAGTCGCGTAACCTAGGCATCTCCCGTCCGAAAGGGTTGCATTGATAAATATGCATTCAATTGCATATTTATCACCGCAGCTCTTTCGGCTTGTCCAGCGTTTTCCACGGACAGCCTGAGGATGTGTAGATTGGGTATGTTATCCATGATCTACCCCGTTCCGAGACAGGATTTCGGCAGCGCCTCCCCACTGTTCTCCGGAGCAGATTCTCTCGGCTATTTGCCGAGACGTGTATCTGGAGAACAGTGGGGAGGTGCTGCCAAAATTTTGTCTCGGAACGGGGTAGAATGGAGAACATACTCAATCTACACATCCTCGGGTGGGATTAGGACCCATCTTTACCTATTAGAGATGTAGGTGGATTCAACGCGGTAGAAAATGAAAATTTGATGTGATTAATTTAAGTGAATCCTTAATTATGTTGTGTGGCTTGCAAAAAAGCAGAGGATGGCAGATAATCAGTGGATGTACAGTGGTTTTGTCCGTCAGAATCGAGTAACATCAGAGTGGATCGCAAAAATTTTGATGTGATTAATTTGAAGGAGATATTCCGTCGTCCAATGAGAATTATCCCACCATGCCCTTGTGCGAGATGTACTAGACATCACCGTAGAAATCAGAAGGACATGACTGAGCACCTTCGCACGCACGGATATATGCCAAACTTTGACATGCCGCCGATAAACTTAGCCGAGCAGGACCGTGGTAGAGAGGAGGCGATGCGACAACGCATCGATGGTTATGAGTACAACGGGGTCAGGGACATGCTAGATGATGTCGTTGTTGCAGAAACGGCAAATGCGACACCTTCAGAGAATGAACGGGGGGAGCCAGAGGCAACCACAAAGGCCTTCTTGGAGGTCTTGGCCTTGTGGAAGAAACCTCTTTATGCGGATGCGAAAATATCTCAGCTGGATGCCATCTCGCAATTGATTGCAGCCAAGGCTGAGTACAGCTGTAGCCAGAAATGCTTCGAAGCATTCCTAGGAGTATGGGCTAACAGCCTACCTGAGGGTCATGAACTTCCGAAAAGCATGTACGCTACAAAGAAAATCATGAAGGCACTCTCTATGGATTATGAGAAAATAGATGTTTTCCCGAAGAATTGCCTTTTGTTTAGGCATGAGTATGCGGATGACAAGTACTGTAGGGAGTGCGGTTCGTCTCGGTACATTGAGGTGGTCGGTGAGGATGGTGAGAAAAAGGAGCTAGCCATCCCCGTTAAGGTTCTTCGGTATCTCCATTTCATAGAAAGACTGCAACGCCTTTTCATCACGGAGGAGTCTGCCAAAATGATGAAGTGGCATGAGGAAGGTATAAGGTACAATCCAAATAAAATCGTACATCCATCGGAAGGCGAAGCATGGAAGTCGTTCGATGAAGAATACCCCGAGGAAGCACCCGAGGCTGGGAATGTCAGAATAGCCATATCAGGTGATGGGTTCAATCCATATGGTATGTCGTCCAATCCATACAGTTGCTGGCCCGTGTTTGTAATTCCGCTCAATCTCCCTCCCGGTGCCCTAATGCAACGCAAGACCATGTTCTTGTCACTCATCATTCCGGGGCCTGAATACCCGGGGAAGGAATTGGGTGCATTTATGCAGCCGCTGGTGGATGATTTGCACCATTCTTGGTACTTTCCGACGTTGACATACGACCGGGATCTGCAGAGAAATTTCTTGATGAAAGTTTGGTTGCACTATTGCATGCATGACTTTCCCGGCTATGCTCTATTCTGCGGATGGTGTACAAGTGGGAAGATGCCATGCCCAGTGTGAATGCAGGCTCTGCGAATGATTTGGCTGAGTAAGGGTGGCAAGTATGTAGCCTTTGACCTGCATCGACAGTTCCTCCCTCCAGACCATCTAGACATGGAAGACAAGAAGAACTTCACGAAAGGTCGGGTTGTTCATGAAGTAACCGAGATTCCAACATTTTCGGGGGCAGATGTTCTTGCTCAGCTAAAAGCTCTCAAGCCTAAAGTCAAAGCCAAAGCCAAAGCCAAAGGCTTCGAGGGATATGGTGAGACGCACAACTGGACTCACATTACCCCCTTCTCGCAGCTTCCTATTTCAAGGACTTCAAACTTCCTTACAACATCGATGTGATGCACACCGAAAAGAATGTCGCAGAGTCCCTTTCCGCACGATCCTCAACATTCCTGATAAGACGAAGGATAACGTTAAAGCTAGAGCTGATCAACAGAGAATTTGTGATAGACCACGTCTAAACATTAAGCCTCCTAGAGGCGGTCGAAAGAACTAGTTCAAGCCAGATACTGACTTCGTCCTTAAAACGCCAGAAAAAAGGAAATACTTATCTGGCTGAAACACATTTTGAAGGTCACCGATGGTTATGCATCGAATATAAGTAAGGGAGTCAATCTTTCAGTGGGCAAATTGACCGGCCTGAAGAGTCAAAACTTCGTCGACAGCCAGGCTATCGGCATAGGTGCCACATGGCGCCCACTGGTAGCTCATGGGGCACGGCTATGCCGACGGTCTAGCCGTCGGCATAGCCGTGCCCTAGGATCCACCAGGAGCAGCCACATGGCATATGTATGCCGACGGCTAGGCCGTCGGCGTAGTGTGAAACTATGCCGATGGCCTAGCCGTCGGCATACATGTGCCACGTGGCTGCTCCTGGTTGGGCAGCACTTGACGGTGGGGGATGTTGCCGACGGCCGAGGCCGTCGGCATAGATGTACGGACGCCGTCGCGATACGATCTATGCCGACGGCCACCCGAGGTACGCCGATGGATATGTTGCCGACAGGGGCCGTCGGCATAAGCCTGTCCCGACGGGAATGAGGGCTATGCCGACGGCCTGGGCCGTCAGCATAGGGGTTCATTCCGGTAGTGAGACATCTGTTCTTCACCTCTAAATTTTCAATACCGAGGCCCCCTTGGTCTTTCGGCCTATAGATGATCTCCCATTTAGCGAGTCTGTACTTTCGTTTGACTTCATCGCTCTGCCAGAAGAAGCGCGATCGATAGAAATCAAGCCTTTTTCGGACTCCAACTGGTACCTCAAAAAAGGACAAGAGAAACATAGGCATACTCGTGAGAACCGAGTTAATAAGATTGAGTCGGCCTCCGTATGACATAAGCTTGCCCTTCCAGCAGCTTAGTTTTTTCTCAAATCGATCCTCAATGCACTTCCATTCACTATTTGTAAGCTTGCGATGGTGGATTGGTATACCCAAGTACGTGAAGGGTAAAGCCCCCAATTCACACCCGAACAATTGTTTGTAAGCGTCTTGTTCGTCTTTAGCTCTTCCAAAGCAGAACAATTCGCTTTTGTGGAAGTTAATCTTTAACCCAATCAATTGTTCAAACAAGCATAACACCAGCTTCATATTCCTTGCTTTTGCCAAGTCATGCTCCATGAAGATGATAGTATCATTAGCGTACTGTAGGATGGACACTCCTCCGTCAACTAAATGTGGAACGAGGCCACCTACCTGGCCAGCATCCTTAGCCCTTCATATTAGAGTTGTCAACATATCTACCAGTATGTTGAACAGAATAGGTGACATCGGATCTCCTTGCCTCATACCTTTGTGTGTCTGGAAGTAATGACCTATGTCATCATTCACTTTAATTCCAACACTCTCTTTTTGCGTGAAAGATTCTACCTGGTTTCTCCAAGCCTAATCGAATTGATTAGCTAGCTAGCACACAATGGTTTGCCCGAATTACATTGTTAAACTTTTTCTTATGATGATTTACATTGTTGACCGTCATCTATTAGGTTCATTCATCAACTTGTTTAAATTTGTTTAAATGGGAAGTAAAGTTCCACCAAAGATCTACACGATTCAACTTGTCCCTTATCAACAAAAAACACCAATAGCGACATGCATCTACCAAGGCATAAAGCACCCATGCCCTCTTTGACAAGGCTGTGGGACACCTAGTTTCTTTTCAGATGTACAAAAATGATAATGATACATGACCATGAAAGCTAGCTAGCCACTGGGACGCTTAATATCTTTTCAGTGGATGGTCTCACCATGCGCACAAATGCACATGCGTACATGGCAGTATAAAAGCTAGTTAGGCAGCTCTTTTTCATTAGCTGCACTATCAGCTTCAACCGCTTCATTATTGGTGAGATTCAATTGCTCATGGAAGAACGAATTTTTTTGATTACTCACACAGGACGAAACCAAAATCTTTGTCAGCCATTTATGGCAGCTTATAATACAAATTTTGGCCTGGTGAGATTGTTAGAAATTGTAATTCTCTACACAAGTAATACAAGTAATTTCCTAAGAAAAGTTCCAACTAGCGTGATTTCTAATAGAGTACTGCATAGGCATGTAATAACCCTAGTTCGTCCACTTTATGAGCAGCTAGCTAGTACAATAATTTAACTGAATTGGTTGGTTTATTTTATCTTATTCTTACGCTTACGAGCAGCTAGCTAGTACAATAATTTGACTGAGTTGTCTGGTTTATTTAATCTTATGCTTACGCTTGGATGTCGTCAGCAGGTACAACATCCACTTTCGAGGTACATTGTTGACAGATCATCGATTAGATTTTTTTGGCCTGGTGAGATTGTTAGACATTGTAATTCTCTACGCAAGTAATACAAGTAATTTCCTGAGAAAAGTTCCAACTAGCGTGATTTCTAATAGAATACTACATACGCATGTAATGACCCTAGTTCGTCCACTTTATGAGTAGCTAGCTAGTACAATAATTTGACTGAATTGCTTGGCTTATTTAATCTTATTCTTACGCTTACGAGCAGCTAGCTAGTGTAATAATTTGACTGAATTGTTTGGTTTATTTAATCTTATTCTAACGCTTGGATGTCGTCAGCAGGTACAACATTCACTTTCGAGTTACATTGTTGACAGATCATCAATCAGATTTTTTACGCGCCCATTCATCGACTTATTTAGCTTTATTGAGAATAAAAGGTGAGGCTCCATTGGTCATCATGATTCAACTTAACCATATCAAAAGAAGGAAACACGAGATTGGCGACATGCATCTACCAAGGCATAATGTGGCGCTCCCCTATGTGTTGAGGATATAGACCTGGGGGTCACCCGCCAGGAGGGCCGGGTTACTCCAAGGATCATTACCAGAAGCCCGGAGCTAAGTTTTAGGATAATGGGCCAGAGATGGGCTGAGACCCGGATATGACTTAAAGCCCGTAGTTACAATCATTGTTATAGTAGACTTGTAGTGTAAGGCAAGTATTGTTTTAGAGTCCGAGCCGGACACTCTTATGAGCCGGCCGGGACTCTAAGGGCTGCTGGGCGTCAGCCTCCCTATATAAAGGGACGACCCGGCAGCGGTTTGGGGGCGACAACAATCTCTCCGAGAGCCGGGATAGCTGTTTAGCTCCCTGGCGATCATAACCCTAATCAATAACACCTCGAACTGGACGTAGGCTTTTACCTTCACCGTAAGGGGCCGAACCAGTATAACCCCTCGTGTTCCTTGTCCCGCATAACCCCTTCAAGCTTTCAAGCTTCCAAGTCCTAGCCCAAGGACATCTGCCGTGACAATTCCACGACAGTTGGCGCCCACCGTGGGGCGAGCGCACGGTGGATTTGAGTTCTTGAAGGGCAGCTTCCAAGGGCTCAAGGGATACGCTGTGGGCCGGATGACCAAGAGTCGTCGCGGCAGGCTCTACATCGACGACGCGGACTGGGGCCCCGACGCCGGCTCAGTGGAGTACGGGTACCGGGTCCCCTTTGGCGGAATTCATGTCTTCATTGGCAAGGTTGGTGAGCCGGGCCCCGAGCCGGGTCTCTGCGCCGATCTCATCGAAACGGCTCAGCGCGCACGACCCGCCCGGGCCCGGCCTGCCTTAAAACGCGCTTTTGTGGGATGCATCCATGGAAGGCCCTCCGATCCATCTGGGTCTGGGGATGAGGCGGCCGCCGGCTCTGACGGCGAGTCGGCCGCTGATGAGTCAAACTCGTTGTACCAACTTCAAGATGGCAGGCTCATGAGTTATTCCGATGGCAACAGTATTCCGGACCTTTTTGAGCCGCCAAGTCAGGTCGGAGTTTTTATGGCTGGTGCGCAGCCTGTTGAGAACCCCGCTACCGGATCAGAAAACCCGGAGCCTTCCCCGGCTCAGATGCTGATGGATCTCACAGATAAGATGACGGCCCTGTTAACTGCCACGGTTGACCCGGCAGATCAAGCCCAGCATGACGCGGAGGTGGCACAGTTAAAATTGGATCTGATGAAAGCAAAAGAGGATCTTGCAGCAGAAGGGATCAGGCTGGCGGCGGAGCGGGCGGCTCTCGACGCCCGGACTCAGTTGATTCAGGCGCAGTCCTTCCAACTCACGATGAATCAGAACGCGGCCAACGAGGTCATGAGAAGGAGGCATCAGAAGGCCCAGTCTCGACTCCCGCCGGTTTACGATCCGCGCAATCTATTCAACACGCCGGGTGCGGGATCCAGTAACCCACCAGGGGTCATTGCGCCCGGGTCGGGACCCCTTATTCAGCCGCTAGTAATGGGGCCTCCCCAGGCGCCCCCTGCCCCGCCTCAGTATGTGCCAATACCCCCGGGTCATTACGATAACCCGCTGGAGAACATGGTAGCTGCGGCAGCACGACTGGCGGCTCTTCCCGTTGACGGCAATTCTCCGGCAGCCGTGGAAACCCGCCGGGTCAGGGAACTCCTGCAGACCGCCCTAGCGCAGCAAGAGGCGTACTCCTACAGCCGGGACAGGATCCACTCAACTCCTCGCCCAGGCCAGAGCCCGAGCTACAGCCGGCACATGGTCTCGGCGACCGGCTCAAGTAATGTCCGACGCCATGGCCCAGCTCATGTTGGAACCTTCTACGCCGCAGACCAAGCACGGCAAGAGGCGGAGCAGGTGCCGCAATTGACGGCTTATTAGACCCCCCGGCTTATCCAACGGCGTCCGTTGATGTGGGTATTTCTACCAGGACCGGGGGTGTCCCTTGTTTGGTGCCGGCCATCCGTAATGAACGTTTACCTAAGGATTTCAAGGGCCCTAGGAAGGTGCCTAACTATACAGCTGACTTACAGCCGGCGGCCTGGATTGAGAGTTATGAGATGGCTATGGAACTGCTAGAGGTCAGCGAGGCGGCCATGGCCAAATATTTCACCATGATGTTAGATGGAACTGCCCGCACGTGGTTAAAAGGGCTGCCACCGAACTCCATTGGGTCTTGGACTGAGCTGAAGGCCCGGTTCATTCAAAACTTCAAGGATACCTGTAGGCAGTCTATGTCAATTGTGGATTTGACTAACTGTAAGCAGCAGGAGGGTGAGTCCACGACCCATTGGGTTCGCCGGGTCAAGGAGATCATACATTCGTCAGATAAGATGGACGCCGGCTCTGCAGTCTTGATGCTAGAACAGAACTGTCGTTTTGTGCCCCTAAAGATGAAGCTTGGGCGGCTTAAACGTGACTGCACGGATATGGGTACACTAATGGCGGCTCTTGTCAAATACGCTGATTCCGATGGTACCAAGGATCCCCCTTCAGATGATGAAAGGACAGGGAAGGGAAAGAAGAACGGCAATGGCAAGGGCCCTCAGTTTAACCCGGGGAATCAAGGAGGAGGCAAGCGCAAGGCCGATGGCAGCCTGGAGTTCGTAGCCAACACCCAAGGCAACAACCAGCGACGCAAGGGGAGGCCCCCTCCCCGAGGCGGCGGGTCAGGACCTTCTCTGGAGCAGCTGTTGAATGAACCTTGTCCGAGACACGGCTCTAGAGAGAAGCCAGCGACTCATCTGTGGAAGGATTGTGCTATCATGAAGGCCTTTAAAAACTACAATGGCCCGGGCGGCGGCCCAGGCGCAGGCGGCTCCGGCGCTGGCGGCTTTCATGGCCCGGGTGGCGGGTCAAATTCCGGTCCTCAGAATGGTCAAGGGGGCTTCAATCAACAGTCTGGTCAGGGTCATCAACAGCAACAGGGGGGCTATCAGACCAACCCGAAGCAACTTAGCGGTGGACAGTATCACGTGTTCACCACTAGTTTGTGCAAACGAGACGAGAAGCTTCACAAGAGGGCTGTTAATGCTGTTGAGCCGGCGGTTCCACGCTACTTACGGTGGTCGGAGCAGCCCATAGTGTGGAGTAGGGAGGATCACCCTCCCCGGGTGGATAACCCGGGCCACCTGGCCTTAGTAGTGGCTCCTCAGGTGGGAGGCTATAAGTTCACAAAGGTACTCATGGATGGAGGCAGCAGCATCAACATCCTCTATTATGAGACTTTCCGTCGTATGGGGCTAGTTGATAAGAACCTCAGCCAGTCAAATACTATCTTCCATGGTGTGGTACCCGGTAAGTCGGCTTATCCAGTCGGCAAGATCGAATTGGAAGTGGCTTTTGGTGATGAAAACAACTACAGGGTGGAGAAGTTGACCTTTGAGGTGGTCAAGATAAGAAGTCCATACCATGCTATATTCGGACGGCCGGCTTACGCCAAGTTCATGGCACGGCCGTGCTATGTGTACTTACAGCTCAAGATGCCGGGTCACAATGGGACCATTACAGTTCACGGCAGCCGGAAAGTGGCTCTGGAGTGTGAGGAAGGTGACGCGGCTTATGCAGAGTCTGTTTGTGCCACAGAAGAGTTGAAATTTTATAAAGACAATGTTGACCCAACAGATATGACCTCTCTGAAAAAGCCAACCACGGAGAATGAACCAGCAATGAAGTTTAAATCAGCCGATGAGACTAAACTTGTTGATTTTGTTCCAGGTGACTCGTCTCAGCAGTTCAGCATCAGTGCAAATCTGGACCCGAAATAGGAAGGCGCGCTCATCGAGTTCATCCGTGAGAATAGGGACATCTTTGCATGGAAACCTTCTGACATGCCAGGTGTACCTAGAGAACTCGCTGAGCACACTCTCAATGTGGATCCAAAATTTAAGCCGGTCAGACAGTTCCTTCGACGGTTCAACGAAGAGAGGCGGAAGGCTATTGGTGAAGAAGTGGCCCGGCTTTTGGTGGCCGGGTTCATTGTTGAGGTTTTTCACCCAGAGTGGTCGGCTAACCCGGTGCTCGTACTTAAAAAGAACGGCACCTGGCGGATGTGTGTGGACTACACGGACTTGAACAAGGCGTGTCCGGATGATCCTTTTGCTCTCCCCCGTATCGATCAAATCATTGACGCCACGGCAGGTTGTGCACGCTTAAGTTTCTTGGATGCTTATTCCGGGTATCATCAGATTAAGATGGCAGTTAAGGACCAGGAGAAGACGGCGTTCATCACTCCCTTTGGAGCCTTCTGCTATGTGTCTATGCCCTTTGGACTCAAGTGTGCACAGGCGACTTACCAGCATTGTGTGCAGAATTGCCTTCATAAGCAGATCGGGCGCAATGTTCACGCTTACGTGGACGACATTGTGGTTAAATCCATCAAGGAGGAAACCCTGATAGATGACTTAAGGGAAACCTTCGACAATCTCCGGGTCTATAAGATGATGCTTAACCCGGCCAAATGTGTTTTTGGTGTTCCTGCAGGCAAACTATTGGGCTTCTTGGTTTCTGACAGGGGCATTGAGGCTAACCCAGAGAAGATCAAAGCTATCACTTCTCTAGCTAAGCCGGCATGTATAAATGACGTTCAGCGTTTGGCGGGTCGCATCGCTGCGTTAAGCCGGTTTATAAGCCGTTTGGGTGAGAAGGCTATGCCCTTATATCAATTGATGAAGAAAACTGATAACTTTGTCTGGAATGATGCAGCTAATACCGCCTTCGAGGATTTGAAAAAGCAACTGGCAGAGCCCCCCGTCCTTGCTGCTCCGGTTGATAAGGAGCCCTTGCTACTGTATGTAGCGGCAAACGCACGAGCCGTCAGCGTGGCTATTGTGGTGGAGCGCAAGGAGGTGGGTAAGGAGCATCCGGTTCAGCGGCCGGTTTATTATGTCAGTGAGGTGCTCATTGAGTCCAAGCAGCGGTATCCGCATTGGCAGAAGCTCGTATATGGGGTGTTTATGGTGAGCCGGAAGCTTAAGCATTACTTTCAAGGTCATCCCATCACTGTGGTCAGTTCCGCCCCTCTCGGTGATATTATCCAGAACAGAGAGGCTACAGGGAGAATTGCTAAGTGGGCTATAGAACTTGGACCTCATGGCCTCAAATATGTGCCACGCACTGCTGTTAAGTCTCAGGCCTTGATAGATTTCATCAATGATTGGACAGAGTCACAAGTACCCGAGCAAAAGCCGGATAACACTTATTGGACTATTCACTTTGATGGGTCCAGGCAGCTGGAGGGCTCGGGGGCTGGTGTGGTCTTGGCTTCCCCTAAAGGTGACAAGTTCCATTATGTGCTACGGTTGATGTTTCCTTGCACTAATAATGCGGCTGAGTACGAGGCTTTGCTCCACGGTCTTCGGGTTGGTAAGGAGATGAGCTTAAGCCGGCTGAGGTGTTTTGGTGACTCAGACTTGGTGGCTCAACAAGTATCAGGCACCTGGGATTCTAAGGATCCTCTAATGGCGGCTTATCGCCGCGAGGTTGATGCCATTGCCGGGCACTTTCAGGGATATCAAGTGGAGCACATTGACCGCAGGAAGAATGAGGCGGCTGATGCTTTAAGCCGGCTCGGCTCTCAGCGAAAGCCGGTGCCGCCTAACACTTTCCTGGATGTCCTATATAACCCTTCGGTTAAGTTGCCTACAGAGGAGGACTTGGCTATCCCTGACCTGGAGGCACGACTGGTGGCGGCTCTTCATATCATACCAGACTGGACAATGCCATATCTGGCTTATATAACCCGGGGAGAGTTGCCTGAGGATGAAATTCTGGCCAGGCAAATAACCCGGCGGGCTAAGTCAATGATTGTTATCGATGGCGAGTTGCATCATCGCAGTGTTTCAGGGGCATTCCAGCGTTGTATCTCCCCTGAGGAAGGTCAAGAGATCTTGCGCGAGATCCATGAAGGGGATTGTGGCCATCATGCCGGTTCAAAGTCTCTTGTGGCCAAGGCTTTCCGTCATGGTTTTTATTGGCTGATGGCTCACGCTGATGCAGAGGACTTGGTCAGTAAATGCAATGGCTGCCAAAGGTTCTCCCGACGGGCTCATGTGCCGGCTCAGGAATTGAGGATGATCCCGATCACTTGGCCCTTTGCGGTCTGGGGGCTTGATATGGTCGGGCCTTTTAAACGGTCCAAGGATAAGAAGACCCACCTCTTGGTGGCAGTGGACAAATTCACGAAGTGGGTGGAAGCTGAGCCAGTTAGCAAGTGTGATGCAGCCACGGCAGTTCAATTTATGAAAAAGGTGATCTTCCGCTTCGGCTTTCCACACAGCATCATAACAGACAATGGCACTAATCTGTCCAAAGGCGCTATGGAGGAGTTTTGTCAAAGAGAGCATATCCGGCTTGATGTCTCTTCAGTGGCACACCCCCAATCCAATGGTCAAGCTGAGAGAGCTAACCAGGAGATTCTGAAGGGCATTAAACCCCGGCTCTTGGTCCCTTTGCAACGGACGCCAGGTTGTTGGGTGGAGGAGTTGCCCTCCGTTTTATGGAGCATCAACACTACTCCCAACAGGTCTACAGGCTTCACGCCTTTCTTCATGGTTTATGGAGCAGAAGCAGTTCTCCCCAGCGACATCCGTCATGATTCACCTCGTGTGGCGGCTTATGTTGAGACGGATAATGAACAAGCGCGCCAAGATGCTCTGGACTTGCTGGACGAACAGCGTGATGTGGCAGCCGCCCGTTCAGCGATTTACCAACAAGACCTGCGCCGTTATCATAGCCGCCGGGTCAAGTCCCGGGTCTTCCAGGAGGGCGACCTGGTGCTCCGGCTCATCCAGGATCAAACAGATGCACACAAGTTATCCCCACCTTGGGAAGGGCCTTTTGTGGTCAGTAAGAACTTGCACAACGGGTCATATTACCTCATTGATATCCGGGAGCATAAGGACTCGCGTAAATCTGAGGAGGAGACCCGTCGGCCGTGGAACATAGCTCAGCTTCGGCCTTACTACACTTGAGCTTCCGACTCTTGTGATGTACATATTTATCTCAGCCATGTATATATTATGATAAAGCAATAAAGCAGGACCTCTGTCCTTTGCTCTCTTCCAAAAATGTGTGTCATGTTGACTTACAGAAGATCCGGCTTATGATCATCTTCGAATCTAGCTGTAAGCAGTAAAGTCGCTTGGGGGCTTCCTGTTCACACATGGGTCGTATTCGAACCAAAGAGAACATAGCTGTCGATACCCATTTGATTGGCAAAGTGCCGAGCTCATTGGGAAGTTGCCTCTGGTCATATTTGAATCATAGTGTAACCCCTCTGAGAACCGACGTGGATCGTATTCGAATCAGCGTCGTTAAACAAATTTTCAGAATCACTTGGGGGCTTCCTGTTCAAACATGGGTCGTATTCGAACCAAAGAGAACATAGCTGTCGATACCCTCTTGATTGGCATCGCCAAACCCACTGGGGGCTATATGATCGTATCCGAATCTTAGCTTAACCCCTTTGGACCGAGTTTCTGGTCGTATTTGAACCGGAAGCCCTTAAGTTTTTATATTTTACCACAACTTTCCTTGATCATGTCAAAGTATGTACTGCCGGGTTTCACTTGCCGGCTTAATTTTGGTTTATCTTGTTAGCTGAGCATCATGGATGTCATCAAGACAAATAAATTCGAGTTAAGGTACCAACCGTGCTACCCGGGTTATTTAACCCGGAAGCATGCTTACAGGCTGTTAAGTGTGTCATCACAGCTATGTTCGAGTATAGTTAAGGACCAATCTTTTTTGGTTCGTATCCCGGGTTATCCATCTCAAACACCTGATTCTCAGGGCGGTAAGCCGCCTTGCGACTTGTAATTTGCCTTTCTATGCAGATATTTGAAGGCACTTTTTAAGGTTGAGAAGGACAAAGGGATAATTACGACCCGGAGGAGCATCAAAAGAATGACTTCAAAAGATTTCAGCATTCATTACGTGCACGATGGCACGGCAGAGATAAATTGTTGCACCTACTCTATTACAAAAGTCTTTCACAGTTTCAAGGATGGGGCATTGTTTGGTGAGCCGCTAGCCGGTTTATGACGCCTACTGAGTTGAAGTCCCCGGCTCATCTTCTGCTTCGGATGATCCCAAGGCTTCGAAGGTCGACGACTTCCAGTTGATGCCGCTGAGAGCTTCGAACTGAGCTTCTTCGTCAATTAACCCGGCCGGGTTAATCTCCGGGGCGAAGGTGTGCTGGCGAGCCGGGGGAATCAGATTGATAGCTTCATAGCGAGGGGTTGGAATCCTCTGATTCTCCGCGTTGTATCCCGGCTGATACTTGGTTAAATCGGTGTCGTTCCCGATGATGGTGGCCACTGGGCGCACAGCCTTCACACAAGCCGCGAAGTCCTTCTGGTCGAACGCTGAGCCGTCTTCTTTCAGGCTGGGGTAACCCAGGGCGATATCTGCCGGGTCTAGCTCCGGCAAGAAGGCTTTGGCCCGGCTCAGTGCGGCGATTGCTCCGGATCTCGCGGATGCTCGTCGTAGCTCCTGGATCCGCTGCGGTAGAACTGCGAGCCGGCGCAGGACTTCGGCCAGATGAGTCAGCACTTCGTTTGACAGGGCCACCACAGCTAAGGCCCGCTGTGACCCGGTGTAGAGCTGTTCCACCAGGGTGTACACGGCCTTTAACTTGGTGACCACGCTCTGGTTCAAGTTGGTGCTTCTGGAACCTGTTTAACAACATCAGATGACCCGGTGATAAGGATGAGTTAAGAGATGTAAACATTCCAACTTGAATGAAAGCCGGTGAGGCAACTTACCGAAGATGGCAGCTACCATTTGGGACACTTGGCGCTTTAGACCGGAGAGCTCAGCGGTCTTCTCAGTGAGGGCCTTCTCCGCCTGTTCTGCCCGGGTCACCAGTGCAGCTTTCTCCTCAGCCCAGGCCTTCCGTCCAGCGTCGAATTAAGTCTTCAATTTCTCCTGAGCGGCGATGCTGGAGACAAACTTGGCATTTGCCTTCCGGGTCTCCATCTCTTGTGCCTTCAGCCGGCTCTTGAGATCCGGCAGGTCCGACTCTAATTTCTTGCCAACAGCCTGCATATATTTCCGGGTTATTAACAGTCATTCTATAATGTCCCAAGCGCTTTCCAAGCAAAGGCACTTGGCACTTGGGGGCTAATGCATATTGAACGTATCTATCTATGTATGGCCGGCTCAGTTCAGTAAGCCGGAATCTAAAGTCTACAACATATTCAAGTATAAGTCCTAGACTTGGGGGCTGGAATGGCAAGGATCACTATGCGGAAAGTAAGAGAACAGCAGAAGGTTACCTCAGATTTTTGTTGGATCTGGTTGACCATGGCGATCTCGGCGTCCCGGCTCTTGTGAACCTGGCTGATGTAGCCTGAGATGAGTTCTCCAATACTTAAGTCGGTGTAGCTGGAGAGATCCAGATTCACCCGGTGGGGTTGCAGCAACTCCCCCCTCGCGGAGCATTTGGCCAGCGCGGTTGGCCTCCCCGGCTCAACAAACTCCGTCCGGGTAATTACCACGTCCGGGTCGTTAGCTGGTGGGGCTGAGCCGGAGGCCTCCGGGTCAGCTAACGCTTCGGTCGTTGTCTTGGTGGTCGGGGCAGGGGCTTCAGGCGCCGTATCCATGGGAATGGTGGCTTCAGGGGCGGAGGCGACTGGCGGCTCTTGAG
Source organism: Triticum aestivum (assembly GCF_018294505.1). Classification (NCBI taxonomy): domain Eukaryota; kingdom Viridiplantae; phylum Streptophyta; class Magnoliopsida; order Poales; family Poaceae; genus Triticum; species Triticum aestivum. The sequence continues at coordinate 417,643,355 of NC_057802.1, read as the reverse complement.
CCGTCGTCTCCGGCTCAGGCAAGTCGGGCACTCCGGCTGACCTGGTCTTCTTTACTCTTTTGGTGAGCTTTGCCTGGGCACTGAAAAGGCAGAAGTGTTAGGCATACAAAGGGTAAGTACAGACAGATAATGTAAGGAGATTGTTATTACCCGGGGGCAGTCTTGAAGGCCGGCAGACTTGACTGCATGGAGTCACCCGAGGAGGGGGAGGTCTCCTGGTAATTGGAGTCAGAAGAGTTGAGTGGCTGACGGATGACACCCGCCAACGGATGAAAAGGGTACAGGTGAGAAAAAACCTCAGTGCGGCGTTTCCTCGTTGCGTCGGGTAACCAAGTGGAGAGGTCGGTGTCCTTGCGGGCCCGGGTGTGACGCCGGCTCTCGTGGACTTGCTGCTTCAAAAGAAATTGAGGGTCTCGGTGAGCTAATCGATGGGAAAAGCTTACTTTCCGGGTTACCCTTCGGACTTTCAGCTGTGGTAAAGGCTCCGAGCCGGAGGAAAGTGATGTTACCTCTTCGACCACCGGGTTACTGGCGCCGGTGTCATCCTGTCAATAAGCAAGTGTTGATAAGGCGGACAGCATCAGACAACATATACTGCAAGAATTTAAAAGATTTAAGGGTTACCTCTGACTCGGAGCTATCACTTAATTGCAGCAGCTCCGAAGCAGTGGGTCTGTTTCCCTTTTTGCGAGGGGCGGCTCTCTTGGCGGCTTTCTTCGCCTTCCTGGCCTTCTTGGCCGCCTCGTGGTCATACTTGACCCGCCAGAATTTATCATCAGCCTGAGAAATACAGTAATGAGTTCTTAGTAAGATGACAGGTAAACCAAAATGGAAAGGTTAAAGTCAGCGGCTTACCGCTGGGGCTGGATTGGTCTTGCAGAACGGGGCTAGCCCGGTTCTTCCACAGTCTGCCAGGCTCTCGTTTAAAAGAGCCTTGGTCTCTTCTTCAGCAACGTCTTCTGGAAGATCATTGCGACTGTGCCTCTGCGGGTCATCCTTTCGCCCGGTGTACTCACACATTAAGCCGGGGCGGCGGCTCAATGGGATCACCCGCCATGAGATCCAGACCCGGACCAGGTCAATTCCGTTCAGACCATTGCCTAGCAGGGCTTTGATCTTGTTGATCGTTGGAAGCAGAGGCTGGCGTTCTGCGGCAGTCAGCTTGTCGGATAATGGATGAGTTGGCTCCAGGCGCGTTGGGCGAAAGCCGGGCAGCGGGCTCTCATCAGCCGGGGACGTGTCTTGGTAGTAGAACCAAGTCATGTTCCAGTCCTTGGGGTGACTTGGCGGTTCTGCGTAAGGGAACAGACAATCCCTGCGCCGTTGGATGGAGATGCCGCCTAACTCTAGACTTGGACCGTTTGCGCACTCGGTTTGGCGGTTCAAATAGAACAGCTCTCTGAAGAGCAGCAGACTCGGCTCTTCTCCAAGATATACTTCACAAAAAACTTGGAAGTTGCAGATGTTGGATATGGAATTGGGTCCTATATCCTGAGGCCGAAGATCAAAGGAGTTGAGCACGTCCCGGAAGAATTTTGAGCCGGGCGGTGCGAAGCCCCGGCTCATATGGTCGGCAAAGATCACTACCTCCCCGTCTCTCGGCTGTGGCCTTTCTTCGGACGGGTCAGGGGCACGGTAGGACATCACTTCCTTCTTAGGCAGATATCCGGACTTAACGAAGTTGGCCAGGGTCTCTTCGGTGACGCTGGATTTCATCCAGTTGCAAGTGATGGGAGCCTTGGGAGGCATGGTGACGGTTGGTGGTCTACGAGGAAGAGAAAAGTGTCCGGGTTAATTATAAGCCGGAGTTTATCATTCAAGTTACAATGACGGCTTATGAAGGGGACTAATGGTATGTATTGATACGGTGGGTTATCTAAGCCGTCGGGGCTTTCAGGATAAGTTGGTCGTCTACGGCTTACTGCGGTTAAGTCGGAAGATACTACAGAGCATGATTCTCTTTAAACGGGAAAGTTCTACGGCGCGTGTTTTCTCTAAGTCGGAAATATAAGCCGCCAAGATTCAAGGACTGCAGTTTTTACTAAGTGTGGTAAACAGATTTCACATATTATAGTAACTTTTTTGGATCAAAGTAGTCGGAGCAGAGAAAGTTTTCTAGACCTAAAAAACAGAAGCAGGGGAGGTTCTTGAGATGGAACCCAGTCCTTATGCAGTAAAAAGAGGTGTTCTTGCAGAAGAAATGAACCTCAGATATCTACCGCGGTGGTTCTACACAAGCCTAAGGATCAACGGGGGCAGTGGCTACAGGGGTTACCGAAACTTGCGGTAACGGTGATGAACATGAAGAACATAGATGAACTCTGTCCTAGATCTATGCTAGTAAGGCAGAGGGGACTCACCGGAGCTGGAGAAGAGCGGAGGTCGCCGACGTTATCTGGTCCGAGTCAGGTTGATGCAGCGGCCGGGTTGAGGAAGACCAGGGGTGCGACGGCGGTGGCGGCGGCAGAAGCTCGGGCAGAGGAACGGCAGTGCGAGGAAGAAGAAGGAGAATGTGAAGAAGAGAGTGCCGGGCCGGCCTATTTATAAGGCCGAGTCATAAGTGGGCGCGAGATTTGAGGAGGCCATGGCGTGGTTATCTCCCCCTCACGGCGCCTCGATTCTCGGAAGGACAATAAAAGCAAAGATCCGTTGCGGATCTGGCGGAGTAAAAAACGGACTTAATGGAGGATGACGTCACGGCGGATTAACCGGAGTCCAGAGGATGACGTCACTCCGGGTTATGACCTTCACATGAATGATAAGCCGGAGATTTTTTTCTGACTGCGGAGCTGAAGATTGACACGAGCCGGCTCAAGTCAATCTGGGGCCTAATGTTGAGGATATAGACCTGGGGGTCACCCGCCAGGAGGGCCGGGTTACTCCAAGGATCATTACCAGAAGCCCGGAGCTAAGTTTCAGGATAATGGGCCAGAGATGGGCTGAGACCCGGATATGACTTAAAGCCCGTAGTTACAATCATTGTTATAGTAGACTTGTAGTGTAAGGCAAGTATTGTTTTAGAGTCCGAGCCGGACACTCTTATGAGCCGGCCGGGACTCTAAGGGCTGCTGGGCGTCAGCCTCCCTATATAAAGGGACGACCCGGCAGCGGTTTGGGGGCGACAACAATCTCTCCGAGAGCCGGGATAGCTGTTTAGCTCCCTGGCGATCATAACCCTAATCAATAACACCTTGAACTGGACGTAGGCTTTTACCTTCACCGTAAGGGGCCGAACCAGTATAACCCCTCGTGTTCCTTGTCCCGCATAACCCCTTCAAGCTTCCAAGTTGCGATGGCTCCACGACTAAGTCCTAGCCCAAGGACATCTGCCGTGACAATTCCACGACACTATGGGTCCTAATTGTCAGGACACAAAGAGTTAAATTAGAAGAAGAAAATAAAAACACACGGGGATTCGATCACAGGTCACAATGTGTTGTAGAGGGAACGCTGACAACTGGGTCCAGCGTATTTTTGTCATTTCCGGGTAATGGCCTTTGACGGTACGGTAATGGTGCAGAGTGGAATTTTTAGGCACACCTTAACGGAAGGATGGCATTTTTTAGTAGTTGAAAGTTCTAGTGGCAAAACTGAGTAGTGTGGCACAACCAATGACAAAATTGATAAAAAAATAGAACCCTTTTTTTAGGGAAGATAAGAATTACATTATGTGGTCGTACGCAAGCCCGTGCATAAAACCAAAGACCGAACCCATAAAGACCAAGACCGAATCCATAAAGACTGGACAATAAAAAAGACCGAATTAAAATTAGTTGTCAAAACTAGAAGACCGAATTAAGTTCGGTCGGATCGGTCTTGTTTTCTGGATGACCGAATAAATTGAATAGACTAAATTGACACAATTCTCTAGATGTTCATAGCACAATTAGCACAGTCCTCAGTCTTCTTTGGAAGCTTACACGACAATTCTAGTTGCATACATTAGCACAGTTAGCACAGTCCTCAGTCTTCTCTGGAAGCTTACGCCGCAATTCTAGTTGCATACATCTACTGTATACACATGTTGTCTGAACTATGAATTTGTATTGCCTACACATGTTACACATGCCTATTGTCTAAATTCGGCTTGCATACACTTCTACTATAATGTATGTGAATCTGAACTGAAGCATGAAATTTGGTTTGTTTGGTCAGGACTGAACACCATTCTATAAAGATCGAAGACCGAATAGTGTAGAACTATGAAGACCGAAATATTTTCAATCGTCAATTATGGAAGCCGGAATTCTTGAAAGAGCAAAACGACCAACCGATCAAACAAAAAACAACCAGCCTCAGTTTGAATAATTCTAGCTCTCTTCGCTGGTCCATGTGCTACATAACCATCTCTTCCGATTTTCATGAATTGGTTTTGATATGCTTCCTACCACGACGCGGTGCATCGATCTGCACGTACATGTCTCACCATGCTAACAAGTTCATCTTGTTTTGTTGCATGACATCCGCATGATTAATTCCAGGACAATCTGATCTTCCACCAATTGGGTTGCAGACTTTTTCAATAGTTTGGCGCCCTCCACTCTAACAATGCTGCCTGTCTAAATCTAATCTCTAATGTCTATCTCGGCTTGTTCGTTAAACTCATCATCTCTCGTTTGTTCCTTCCACTTTTCTCTCTCTCTCATTCTTGTTGACGCGGGTTTCTGCCACCTTTGAGTTCAGCGAATCGAGCTTCGCTATGGACGACCCTCTGTGCGGTGTGATTTGATTTAGACCGTGGGCTAACACAAAAATTTGAAACAACATAACCAGTCTAGCTACCTAACCACTCAGTTGAGAAGGAAGACAGGACACGCATTGAGATGGAGATATTGCTCAACAAACAAGATCCAGATTTGAGACTTAACAAACAAGATCCAGACTCAACAAGCAAGATCAAAATTTAGGATTCTCGAGAGTATGTTTGCTCCTCGAACTCAAAGAGAGGAGAATACGGGAAACATAATTAGTTTCCGAGTGTGGTTGTTCTACACCCACGGACAATGCACCCCTGCTACACCCACGATCTAAAACTTAGCAAAACAAATCAAAAAATCTAAAACTTTGTAGATCCAGTTATGAGCAAATGTTTTAGGTTCTTGCAAAATTTTGTGGCCAAATTACATCTGAAGAGCTTTGTATAAAAAAATAAAGTTTGTGCTCAAATATAAAATCTAAAACGTGGGTGCAGAGCAAGAGTTTGTATTTCATTTCATGTGGAGATCATTTGATGTTATTTGGGGACCAAACATTGTAAGGTTGTAAAACATTTGCTCATATTCAATGCCACGAAGTTTTAGATTTATTTTTCATTTTTTTACTTTTTTTACTCTACTGCCATTGCGTGGGTGCGCAATCAAATATCCTGAACTAAGTGATACTTTGTAGGTTATCCCAAATTGTTGGGTATTCCTCTATCATTACACCGAGGCAAAGTGTTCTGCCATAGAGTGCTGAAATTTTGAACAAAATATTTTCTGCAAAAGAGTGAGTGGGAGGACAATGCAACTCGATAAGGTTGCAGAATCTTCGTGATCAGGTCAAAATAAACGCTAGAAGTGATTCTAGAATTTCCTACCGTGACTCATACGAAAGCCTCTACATGAGATATCAAGACTTCGGTCGAACTTGCAGCTAAACCATATAGGTTGGGCAAATTCATACAGACCTTTGGGGTGTGTAGACGAAATATTGTTGAACAAACAATGAACATACAATACACAAAGAATTGTTGATGGTCCCTAACTCCGCAACTTGGTTATATGCCAAAGTTATACGGGATATTATCCATTTGCATTATTCAAGTTTAGAATTTGGTAAACCCTCCAAAAAGCAATGGATCTATAAACTAAAAAAATGTTTTGTAAATCTTGACTTGTTACTAATAGCTTATGACAAGATCAAGAACTTGACTATAACAAAATTGTCTCGTCATAGCAAAACTTAAAGTCAGTTATGGTTAAACTAGCAAATGTTAAATATTTCAATTCTGAGATATAATAGATGGATGTCAAAATAATTTCCATGAGATGGAAATAGAACCAAGATCGTATATGTGGTACGGTCCAAGGTAATTTTTCGATCCAGAGAATGCTAGTAAGTGTGCAAACTTCAAGAGATCCTATAATGGACTGAAGAAAGCATAACGAAAATTAATCTTTGTTCTGATGGAGTGGTCAAATAATTTGATTTCATCGAGGAATGCAAAGATTCTTGTATTTACAAGAAATTAAGTGGGAGCAAGATAATATTTCTAAATATTGTGTGTGCATGATACATTGTTAATTGGAAATTATATAAATTTCTTGACACGAATTAAAAGTTTATTGAAACTAGTTTTTCAGTAAAATACTTCGGCAATAGAGCATTGGAATTAGGCATAATGGTCTACGAGGATAGTAGTGTCTAATCGAGCTTAGCCAAAAATACATATTGACAAGATACTAAAACAGTTTATTATGAAAAATGCCAAGAAGAGTTTCTTGTCAAAGTCACATGGAAGGAGTTTTAGCAAGAAGCATTATCCTGAAATACTGATGAGCGAAATATATGATTTGAATCACACTTGTATTCCATGGTATGTAAACAACCATATATGTCGAGTACTCCAAGTTAGTTGTGAGTAAAGTTATCAGAATGATCAAATTGTTGATCATAGGACAACAATGAAAGTATCATTAAGTACTCATGATATGTCTCTCACATGCGGATAAAATGAAGAAATTGTTGTAAGGATTTACATCAATACAAGCTCATTACAAGTAGTAGATCGATAAAATCATCATCGGTGCTCCAAGGAATTATCGGTTTCAAATTAAATGATTTATGGTGGCACAGTAAGTTGGAATTGATCCAAGAAAGTTACTGTGGTGAATTCTGTACAAAAGGCTGAGTATATTGTCGATTTAGAAGCAATAATGGAGGGTGATGAATCAAAAGTTCATTTATGAACTTGGTATGCTTTCTAGATGATTGTGCCAAGGGACACTATTTTTAATAGTGGTTCCATAGCTCAGTCTAAGGAATCAAAAGTCCTACCAGTGATTCGATACATACACAGTCAATTTCACACAAATTATGAATTCTTGTGAAAGCATGACAGATGCATAGAAATGCAAATAATACACACGAATCTGAAGTTGTCAAGATCTGATAGGACGAAGGCTATACCACAAGCAAAACATGGACAAACACTGGATTACGATTGGTGTTAAAGAAAATGTGCTAACTAGATTATTGAGTCTAGTGCAAGTGGGAGACTGTTGGAAATATGTCCTAGAGGCAATAATATTGTATATTATATTTTTCATGTTTATAATTAAGAGTTTATATTCTATACTATAAGTATTATGATCCTGGAATATGCGATTCAGTGAAAAACTCATATGCACATGTGGAATGATAAACAGTAAAATTGGATTCCTAGTACCGCATTTAAGACTAGATCAAGTGTTGTTTATGATCATGTTTTCCAGATCTTGGGATATCGTAAAGTGTAACGATAATCTCAAAACAACATTGAGGATATGACGTTAGAAGAACGATCATATTTAATTGACCCAACATTGTTTGTTATACTTCGAGTTGCTATCTTCACAAGTCAATTGTTATAGCATGAAGAGTTAACATATGTTTTAGTTCCTTAGACCATGAGAGTATCATAGTCACTTCTTACCGTACGACGAACTTTGGGTTGCTCAAACATCATCTGTAACATGGTGCTCATAACGACAACTTATAGGTGCATCGAAAAGGTTGATAAGGGACTAGATAGCTCAAGAGTGGGATTTTCTCCTCCGACGACGAAGAGATATTCTGAAGGTCCCTCTCGAAGTGATGGCATCCGCCATCATCTAGCCAGACACATGTGTCTATATCACGGGGATGCTGGAACATGTCAACGATAAAGAAGAAAAAAACCGGTAACGAGGAGACCAGATAGTGAGTATGAGAATGACTCAAAGGGATACCAATACATCTCACCTTTGGTTTTGTAAAGTATCACGAATCAAAGGGAATAGCACATGATAACAAAAGGTTCACTCACATGGCATTCATGTACTCATAGGGATCGATATGAACGTCCATGGTTCCGCTATGGGTCATTGAACGAAAGGGGTTTTGTTTATGTCTATGTTTTACCGAACCTACAGGGTGACAAGCTTAAGGTAATCACGACATGTTGAGTGTTAGTAGGACTGGAGTAATTAGAAAATATTTCGTGAAAAAGTTACACTAATATTCAAAATAGAGGAACAGAATGCGTTTCAGGGTCTCCGGAAGGGTTTTGGGGTTTATCGGGCAATACCGGGTATTACCAATAAATAATATATAGGTGGAAAATGTCTTCGAAGATGTTAAGTTAATAATAAAAGGCTCTAATAATAGTTAGGAGGCTTTTATATTTAATTTAATATCAACGAGTCTTAAAAAGTCAAGTGGTGGAAAGCATATTTGGCCACTTGGGCCCAATAGGTGGAGGCGTCCCCTTTCTCCTTGTAGAAGGAAGGGGGAGGGCGAATTGGAAGGGGATTGCCCCCTCCTTGGCGGCCAAAGGGGAGGGTTTCCTTCTCCTTGTGGCATCCCTTCTCACCTCCCTCCAACCTATATATACTTGAGGATTTTAGCCCTTTCGACACACAGGTTTTGAAGCCTCCTTTAGTTCTTTAGTCTAGTTCTAGAAGCCTAGTGTGGTTCCAATCTCCTCCCTCTAATTATCCGGCAACAATTAGCTCTGGATGACGAAGCGCTGCTAGGTCGTGAAGACCGCATGCTTGCAATTTGTGGAGAGGTCATGCTTTCGGTCTTCCGTTCGAGGGACTATTTGTGGGCGATTCACGGGATCGTTCATCTACGGTTCGAGGGACTCCAAGTAAGATCTACACCGACTCGTCTTCTTCTTCTACCACTCGGAGCTGGAAATTATCTACTGCAAACCGTTTATCACATCTTCATCGTGTTCCTAGATGATCGTAGGGTGAAAAACTTATGTTTTTCTACTACATTTCCCAACGAGAAGGACATAGGGTTTTACCTCTTCGAGAGGGCTCAAACTTGGGTAAAACCGTTTCCCTTTAGTTCCTGTTAACCATCATGCCAAGATCACCAGCTTGGGACCCCCTACCCTATTTCCGCCAATTTTCAGCACCGACACCCATCTCGTTGGTGTGTCTTAGTTTACTTTGATTTTGATAGTCCCATTCCACAAAATATACAGACCGAACACAAAACATAACATTTTTTGTGTAGCTCCAAGCGACGAATCTAGCATACCATGTTGCGAGAGTGGGATTCCGAGTACCCGTTGTACATCAATAGGCCATAAAGTTTGTCTAATCGGATCTCCATCCCAATTATTCGGAACATGATCAATAAAGTCACTCACTTTAGATAATAGCTAGCCCCCTTTGGAGTAACCACTTTCCTAGCTGCACAATTTGGAATCCAGGCGTCTTCCCGAATATTGATATTCTGGACATTCCCCACTCGCAAAATATAACACTACTTGGGAAAACGTTATACACAGAACTTTAGCAGTAGCGCTTGTTAAAAAAGCACGCTACTGCTAGACAGCAGTAGCGTGCGCAAAATAAGCGCGCTGCAGATGCATATATATCAGTAGCGCGTCTCAACGAAAACTCGCTACTACTAAAATAACAACCACTTAGCCGATGGGCTACACATAGTAGTAGCGATCTTCCAAAAACCGCGCTATCGCTAATATACTTATAGCAACGCGTTTATGCATAAAGCGCTACTGTTAACGAAAATAAAATAAAATGAAAAACTAATAGAAAAGTAAATGAAAATGAAATAGAAAAAGGAGAAAGGAAAAATATAAAATGTAAAGAAAAATAAATGAAAAAGGGGAAAAAGGATGAAGACTTAGCAGTAGCGCGTTCTCTGAAATGTGCTATAGCTAACTTATCTATAGCGCGTTTTCTGTAACGCGCTACTGTTATTTTTGACTTAACCCAAAAACGGTTTCCCCCCGGCCACCACTTCTCCCCCAAATCCCCTCGCCCCACTTCGCCGCCATCTCCCCCTCTTCGCCGTCGCCCCCACTTTGCCGCCGTCTCCTACCGGCGTCGACGCCGCGCTCATCCTTACCGCCGCTGCCCGAGGCCGCCCAGCCTCACCGCCGCTGCCTCTCGGGCCGCCCTCGACCTCACCGTCGCCTCCCTCGACCTCACCGCCGCCGCCCTCGACCTCACCGCCGCCGCCCTCGACCTCACCGCCCCCGAGCCCGGGCCCGCCCAGGACCTCCGCCTCCCGATCTCGAGCCCACCCTCGCCGCCCTACCTCCGTCGCCGAGCACCTCCCCGCCACCGTCTCTCCCCTCTCTTTAAGCCCCCCACCCATCCTTTTTAGTTAATAGATGTTAATGTTAAGTAGTAGATAATGTTGATGTTTTTTAGTTAGGGTAATAATAGATGTTAAGTAGTAGATAATGTTGATGTTAATTAGTTCAGTAGGGTTTAGTTTTTGAATTGAGTTTGTTTAACTAGATGTTAATTAGGGCAGTAGGGTTTAGTTTAGAGTAAAGTTTAGTTGTTAACTAAATATAATCTATATTTGGTTTTTGAATTGAGTTTGAGAGAGCATGAGATTTGTGTAGATTTTCTTGTAGTGTCAAACGCTAGGACATGCAAATTTGAAGTGGTCGGGATATTTGCAAATTCCTCAATTGTGTTTGCACATGTTTCGATTGTGCCCAAGTGGCCTTTTGTTGTTTCCAGGGAATGAAGCCAAGTGTCCTATGTTTTGCCGGAATGTTGATTCATTTCCGTTCCGGCAAATTTTAGGTTCTAGATTTGTCCACTTTTTAGCAAAGGTCATGCCGAAATTTTCCCTGAATTTCGGCATGACTTGTGCTACAAACTAGGACATATCGAGTGCCCGGGATTTGCCGCACCGGGAAGGAGTCAACGTTCCTGCAAAACAATAGGCCTTTTTATGTCATTATTCATTTTATTAGGTCTAGAATTAATTGACTAGCTTTAATCGTAGGAAACATGGCTAGCAACGATGAAGGACAGGGTTCTGGTGATTGCGACGACGTCTACCGGGCGGCAGACGAATTTTTGAGCCTTGCCGACGATCAACCGATGTTGTTGCTGGGCCCACCGGTGGCATCGGGGACTGAGACCAACACCCAGACCGGTGCTGAGACTGAGACCGGCGCTGAGACTCAGACCGGCATCGAGACCGGCGCTGAGACTCAGACCGGCGCTGCCTCAGGGAGCGGAGCCAGTGTAGAACTGAAAGCAAAGAGGCAACGACTTCCTAACAAACTCAGGACTAGTAGACTGGTGGTCACAGTGGTGGACGACGACAATTTTGAGCCAAACGCGCCCAAGGAAGCGCGCGCGTGCTACGGCAATCAAATCGGCCGCATCGTACGGACAACCGCCACCATCAACGATGAGAAACTATAGAAGATAGATAATATGAGGCCCTCCCTCCTAAAGAAGCTGCACCAGATATTCTTGTTCCCGGGTCGGAATGAAAAGGATTATAAAGATCCAGATAAGGACCCGGCAATGAAGAAGATAAACAAACACGCCATGAGCAAGTTTAGCGACGCGTTGGCTGCCTGGAAAACAAGGGTGAAAGCAAGGATCATCGACAAAAAGGAACCCTACTCCGAGATTGTAAAGGATAATCCGACAATCACGCCAGAGCACTTTGAAATATTCAAGGCGGCTTGCAAGGCCGAAGCTGCCAAAAAAAGTCTAAGTACATGAAGGGGCTTCAAGAGAGGAACATTGGGAGCCACCACCTCGGAAGCCGTGGTTACAGCGGGAAGAGGTCCAAATGGGCCAAGGAGGATGCGGAAGCCGCGAGTCTGGGCATCCCAGACCCCTTGGCGGAGTTCACCGCCCCGCAGGAGCGTGACGTCCTCAGGGCTCGGCACCGTTGGGCCCGAGTGAAGAATGTTTACGAGACGAACGCGGTCACGACGGAGTTCATTAGACTGCTGGTAATTTTAGTTTCTGATCAATTCGACTGCACGTTAGTCATATTTGTAAACGATCCTTGTGCCTTTTGCAGAGAGAACAACACAGGATTGCGGCCGAAAGTGACTCGCCGTCTGAGGCGTTGGCGAGGCCCAAGTGGGACACTCCATTCAACCGGGCGTTGAACATATTGAAACGAATCCCAGTGGAGACTCGACCATCGTATGGACGCGTGCACGGTGTCGGAGACGGTGCCACGTGGAAGAAGTACTACCGTGAGACCGCGGAGGAGAGAAAGGAAAGACGGAGGTTAACTGAAGAAAACATCGACAAGAAGGTTGAGATTGCGGTTGAGAAGAAATCATCTCAGACAGTCGCAACAGCGGTAGCTGCCGCAAAACAGGTGGTTGTAGATATGTCTACTTCCTTGGTTCCGGCCGTTTTCAATTGGAACAGGCAAAATCAAGAAAAAATGCAGCGGACTTTCCCCTTGCTAACTTCTTGGGGAGCAGCTCGACTAGCGTTGCACCAGCACCTGCTCCCGCACCGGCTCCCGCACCTGCTCATGCACCGGCTCCGACACCTGCACCGGCTCCGACACAAGACGTGCTCGGCGGTGCTTTGTCTTTGGCTGAGCTCGACGCCCTCACGGTAGCTGTCACACCGGCCCCCTTCAATAAATGTATAATCTCCCGTTTTCGTTGCCTTTCGGATGTCTCACGTCACAGACTTTTCTTTGCAGGCCGACGAAACCCCGTGCACCATATTGTACACCATCGGCGACCAGAAGGTGGACGTGGGGAAGGCAACGATAATGAAGCCGAAGGAACCATTGTTCCACAGCCGGCCGATCCCCCCGAACGTCTTCAAGGTTTCCGTGGCCAGTGTCAAACCGGGCCACGAGAATTTGCCTCTGGTACTAGTGGGGGATGAAGACGAGACCCCACGGCGGCTTGGTGATTGTTGCAATGGGTGGGTCCTGTTGTGGCCAAAGAGTCTGCTTCGTATGGAGGCAGCCGGGAGCACACCCACGAGCACGCAACCTCAGCAAGGTATGAACATCAACACCCCACCTACCCAATTAGCGTCGGGTGTCGGGTTGGGTGATAGCGGACGGGGTAAGGAAGAGGCTCCATTAGTCGCTGATGACATCGCCATGGATGAGGATGAGGATGACGATGGCACTCAACAGTACGTCTATACTGGCGCCTACTTAGGGTTTGGGCGTCATGAGTCGGTGCCTGAATTGCCGTCTCCGGAGGCTGAACGTATTATGGACGACCTTCCGGTAGTAAAGAAGTCTAGGAAGAGATCGAGGAAAGGCAAAAAAGCTGATTCTATGATCCAGCCGCCTCAGTAGCCTCGGGTTCAAGACCGTATAGATATCCCCAGTGCGGATAAATGGCATATCCCCGATCAACCAATCCTACCTGCAATAGCACTAGGGGCCAGATTCGGCGATCTAAGGAGACTTCATGACGATGTGCTGCGGATAGAGAAAGGCCTCATCGCCTCGAAAGATCCAGGATACCCACTTTACGTGGTTAACGTTCCACGGCAGTTGTCGTACGTCGACTTCTTCCCCGCGGATAAGTTCTTCCTTCGATTCGATTACATATTCGACATGTTTCACGTGAAGAAGCTGGATTCTACGTTTGTCCGCCTTTATGCCTTGCACATGAACTACATCATTGGGGTTGATCAGATACCTCATATTTGTGTCGCTGACCCGTACTTCATGCACGAGGGCTTCTTGGGAGTCTGCGCAAAGCACCGTGAATACGCGAGGGAATACATCATCAATTTCATGCTCGCCAATAAGGACAAGGAGGCGATTCTCGTGCCTTATCATCCCCTGTAAGTCATCCGCGCGGATATCCTTCCTTCGATTTCAATCATTCATTTGCACGGTGGAGGCTAATTAATTTGAGGTGTACTTATTTTGCGCAGCGGCGGGCACGCCGTCCTCATCATCCTCTACCCCCGATACTCCCACGCTCTTTACTTGGACTCGTCGAAGAACATTAACAAAGAGGATTACACCCACATCAAGGATGTTCTCGACAGTGCTATGTCTTACTACGACGCACGGGGTGGAGTGGTCAAGGATAAGAAGAGAAGGGGCGGCAGGCCCGCCTTCGGCCATAAGACCGACTTCTGCTGCATCCAGCAGCCGAGTGCTTCTCTTAATGATGGATTCTATGTCCTACACCACATGCTGGAGTACAGACGGGATCATCAGAACCTTCGCATGTCACCTACATCCGGTGATGCCCATATTCTGCAATGGGCAAAGAACGTAGGAGATATCGAGGATCATCGACTTCGAGCTGAGTTCTATCACATCCAGCGCGAACTTGCCCAAATCATCATGAAGGAGGTCGTCGGAAAAACAGGGATATTCTACGAAGAAGGACAAACATGGGTAGCCTCTCAGCGTCTCAACCTAAAGCCTTTCACTAGGCTCGGGGACTATCTCCCTGACTTGGATGGATGGCACGACATGTTGGAGTGATTGTCGATATATGACAATGTGTTTGTTTAGTCCATACTTTCTGTATGACGAAACTTTGAGTTATGCACGACGAAACTTTATTTGTGATGTAATTAAACCGTCCTCCTCGACTAGCGACGATCACTCTAGTTAGGGCATTTTGGGTACGATCAACTTTGTTATTTATGCTTATGATATGTTGCTTATATTTTTGCCAAGTCTGTCTCTTTCTGTTGATCAACTATATATGTTGGATATCATCGACTCATGTGACGATGCGGGTGCATAGATCATCGATGGCGAAGAAGTGCTACGCCAGGAGTATATATACGACGAGTGGCCGGAGTGTCAGGCCCAGGTGTACCGGTTTCCGGTTTCCGAGCGACAGGCAGTAGTTAGTTTAGGTTCACGCTAATGCGAGAGAGGGATACAAACTCATGTACTGCATAGTTCCGCTCTCACTCAAAGTGATAGCTCTTATCGCGTTTATCATTGTTTAGATGGATGACGATGTAGTTGCAAGTAATCGAGACTTGTATTGCTATTTTCAAGATGATGACGAGAGACCACTTTGTGTTGGATGATGATTATGATGATGACATGATTTGATGAGACTAGTTGTATATATATGCTATGATTACATTTGTATGTGTATGATATGCTAAAGATTATTGTATAAAGACTATTCAAACACAAAACAAATATGCAGGAAAAAAACTAAGAAAACTAGCAGTAGCGAGGGGAACAAAGTTAGCAGTAGCGCTGCCTTACCAGTAGCGCTTCCCTGTAAAAAGCGCTGCAGATCTTAGCAGCAGCGCTCTTCCTTAAAGCGCGCTACTGCTATCCATGTATAGCAGTAGCGTGGGACGACATGCGCTACTGCTACACGTTAGCTGTAGCGCCTTATCAGTAGCGCGACGTCCCGCGCTACTAATAGGCAAAATACTCGCGCTACTGCTAGGGTTTTCCCTAGTAGTGTAACCATGTTTCAGAGAATTCACACCTACCATAATACATCGCCATGTAAAAGAGGATCCCTTCTTTAACTTAGTATTCAACAAATCGTCATTTGGATAGTACTTAGCCCTCCGAATAGTAGCACATAAGGAGTCATGATTCTCAAGAAGTCGCAAGCCTGTATGGCCAACAATGCCAAATTGAAACAGTGAATATCACGAAAACTCATCCCCCCTTGATTCTTAGGGACACACTTTTTCTACCACGCCATCCAATGCATCCTCATCTCGTTCTTCTCATCTCCGCACCAGAAATGTGCCATCACATAAATAGTTCCTTTACAAATTTTTTATGAATTTTAAAGACCTACATTGCATAGGTAGCTATGGCTTGGAAAACAGACTTGAGAAGAATCTCCATTCCTCCAGCAGAAAGTAATTTTTCCTTCCAACCATTGATTTTCATAATAATACATTCAATCAAGTATTGGAAGCAGTCGGTTTTATCTAATCCCACATTGGCTGGCAAGCCCAAATACCTATCATTGAGGGCATCAGTCATTATATTCAGCATGGTATATATTTGTTCTTTGATCTCCACCTTTGTAACAGCTAAAAAAGATGTTGCATTTATCAACACTAACCGATTGCCCCGAAGCCGCACAATATGAATCTTGAGTTGATTTAGAGCCTCCGCACTGCGCAGATTAGCTTTCATAAGAATGAGCTAGTCATCGGCAATGAGAAAAAAATTGTAATAGGTGGGCCATTTCAATAGACTTTCACTCCTCAAATATTTCATTTTCCTCCTCGAGTGTGAGAAGAGCAGTCACCCCCTCCGTGCACAATAAGAATAGGTAAGGTGACAACGGGTCACCCTGCCTTAACCCCCTTATAGGCATAAAAAATCACTTTCATCCACATTAAACCAAGCTCGGCATTCAACTGTTGAGACTCATTGCATATAAAATTTACCCAATTTTCACATAAACCAAGACTTGGTATAATATCCTTCAAAAAAGGCCACTCAACTCGGCCATAAGCTTTGTGAATATCTAGTTTATAGCACATAAGCACTCTTTACCTTCTCTTTTGTTCTTGATTGTATGGAAGCACATGTAAGCCACTAAAATATTATCCGTAATCAATCCACCAAGCACAAAAGCACTCCGAGTCGGCCTAATAATATCAGGTAGGGAAACATTAAAGCGAGAGCCCACCATCTTCCCAATTATTTTATATACCACATTACACAAGCCGATCAGCCTAAATTAGGTTACCTGTTTTGGAAAATTAACCTTAGGGATCATCACAATCGCAGTATCAGTCCAACCAGATGGGATCATGCAAGTATTTATCCCTTGCAAGACCTCCTTGAAGGTGTCATACATCGGGGGTGGTTCATCCAAGGGAGCCCGGCCTTAGGCTTGACCAGGGGTCCACCAAGACAAGGAAAAACCCTAAGGAGGGCGCTAGAGACCTTCTTATGCTTCAATACAAGGGCGGCGGCGAAGGAGATCGCATCTACCACTCTGTCAACCCTAGGCCTCCACCGCCTATACAAGGGGAGGCTAGGGAACCCTCATTTTTTATCTATTTCAAGATAGAAACCCTCGGTAGCAATCTCATACACCATTGTAACCCCTCGCACGAGGTATCCCTCCACCATGAATAACCAAAACGAGCAGGATGTAGGGTATTACTCATCGGAGATCTGAACCTAGGTAAAACCCTTGTGTGATCTCCCGATCTAAGACTTCCAGCTGCGCTTGGACCTCTACCAAGGGAACTGGCGGTATTTTGCACCGTCATTTGGCACGCCAGGCATGGGTGGTGCCGGCTGGAGACCGATCTCATATCAGATCTTCTTCATGTCTCGGCGGCCTCTCGCAAGGAGAAAGCCTAATCTTCGGCTCTCTCACCTTCGGCGTGGATGGAGCTGGCCGGGTCAATGTCAACCCACCGGCCCGCCCAAACAATACGACCAAGGTGAACCCAACAGTTGCCATGATCACCGGCAACAAATGCATCCTCCTAAGGAGGCCCCACGAGCAACAGATCATGATGGCACACACGGCCTTAACGTCCACGCCACCATCCTCCATACGATATGGCCCCCAAACTCTCTCGCCAAGGGCCTCGGAACCTTACAACAGCAACAAGTGGGCGGCGCCCTCCCCCCAGATAAAGGGGGCTTGGGGTTGCTCCAGCTTCATATGCCCAGAGCGGCTCACACAAACCTCTCAGCTCGTCACGATGGTCTACGGCAACTACCTCATCGGCCACATGCCAGAGGATTGCTTCATCACCAGCGACAGTACAAACCTGGTCGACGTCGTGTCGATCTCGGACGATGAAAGCAGTATCAGAGAACCAATCTACTTCACAAACAACGAGGAAAGCAGCATCGGTGAATCGATCTACTGCGGGAACGACGACGAAAATGTTGGCCTCCCGATCATCCGAGAGGTTACCTACTCTGATCCTTGGAGCGAATCAGAGTCATCGGATGAGAACGGGAGCTAATTATGTCTAGACGATTAGCCTACGTGGGTGCACAATATTTGCATGTATACATCGGTGGGGTCATCCATCAATAGCTCTATGTAAACTATATTTATGTGGGAATTACACTTGTCAGTTGGACTCACTCGTGCCTACATATTTGGGATTTCCCACGTATTTGTAATGGACGCTCACATACACTGCAAAGTTAGCTCCATGTATTTACTCTTTTTTTTCAAGAAAATAACTTAAAAGGATCTACACATTTTCCCTTCTGAAGTTGTTTGGTCGGGAAAACTGTGAAACTAAAAGGTCAAATTATACACTACAGCAACATGGATATACACTACCGCAGCAATTTCAGCAACATCAATTATACCGAAGCTGGTGCTAAATAAGCATATAACTCATGTCTCACGATCACATAGAGAAAATTAAGGTCGAATACATCAAAGATAGCCACAATCCATCCAGTCTAATGGAGTATATAGCAAGCAAAGCATAGCCGAAATACTATACCAGCTACTCCATCAATCGTACATCACAGCAGAATTAATGCATACTCCACATTATTCCCTAGAACTTTGCTCTCATCAGTACCTCATGAGCTGATCCACGGACATGATCCCTTGCACCTTGCTGCTAGCTGAACTAATAGGCTGCGTACTGCTTGCCCCACCCATCACCTCTAAGGAGGTCGGCCAGGCAGGTCAGGTCGAGCACCACGAAGAAGAAGATGAACATGGTGTAAAAGATGTATCCTGGGTCGATGGCGGGGAAGATCTAGTAGGAGCTGGCCAAGATGCAATGGAAGAGGATAGTGACCGCGAGCGCGAGGTAGGCGAGGGCCTGGCGGGGCCGGCGATGGTGGCATGGGAGCAGCAGCGCTAGCGCCGCGGCGGCCGACTGGGTTGCAGCGCAGCACACCATCCCGATCGACAGGGCACATTCCGTGTCCCTCAGCTCGATGTAGGGCAGAATGACGGATTACTGCAGTGCAAAGGACACCATATCAACTTGGCGCATGATGAATCGGTCGCGATGTCAAGCATTTGCGGGGTTAGTACACGTATGGGTAGGTATAGGTAGGTGACGGTGTCCTGGTCTAGGGGGTACTCACCACGTCGTCTCCCGATCAGTTGGATTGGGCCAAGGACCCCCATGGCCGTTTACTCATGGGCCAGTTCGGACAGCCGATGACATGCATGAGGAAGACTCCACAAGACTTCGTGATCAAGACAAGGACTCCTCTCCACCGGCGTGTTCGACTAGGACTCTTGTTATCCTAGGCCTCTGGTACATTATATAAGCCGAGGCCGGGCTACTCGATAGGGATATGCTAGATTATGATATTATTCATCATACCCTTAGGTTTTAGACCACAACATATGATTTTGGGGTAGATCAACTCTTATAATCTCTATATCCATCAAGATCAATCAAGCAGGAAGTAGGGCATTACCTCCATTAAGAGGGCCCGAACCTGGGTAAACATCGAGTCCCCTGTCTCCTGTTACCCATCGATCCATGACACATAGCTTGGGACCCCCTACCCGAGATCTGCCAGTTTTGACACCGACAGTAGGTAGTTACCTGGATGCGCGAGAGGTATACTTGGCCACAGGCGATGGCGAAGGCGTTGACGAGCGCCCATGTGCATACCAGTGGGACATCATCCCGGATCTGCTTTTGGGCTGCGCTCAGAGGCAGCGGATGAGGCGACTTGGCGTCCATGGTTGTCCAAGCTAGGTAGGAGTAGGACAAGATCAGCAACAACGTAGGTTAGTTCCCCTTCTCTAATTTCATGTCGCCATTCAACAGGAAGGAAGAAGAAGAAAAGCACGTTAGCAAGGTGGCCGGAGATGGAGGGGACTCGTCGTGGCAGACGGATGCACGCGAGGTTCATCGCTTGGTGTGCTTCTTTCCTGAAGAGGCTCGACGACGACGCTAGTGGTGGACGCCGGCCGGGGCTGTTTAAGTGGCCGGGCAGCGAGAGAGAGAAGGAAAGCAGCTTGATCTTTGTGCGGCTTCCCCAACACCGACTATGTGTCGAGCAACCGCAGCCTGAGCTGCGCGCGCACACACACACACAAAGTGAGGAGACTGGTGCGGTTCGGCATGCAAACAAGCAAGCATGTGACGGCCTCATCCCATGGCAATGACAATGGGAAACTGCCGCGACATTGCGTCTGCCAAGGAGCTATACCCTCTTTGGCAACACACAGTGGGACGCTTAATTTCTTTGCAGGTCTACTGAAATGTGAATCAAGAGCATGTCCAACAGGCGCCCAAAAAAGCTCCGCACGCTAACAATTCGTTTTTTTGGCGCCGAACAGCTCCAACAGATGCTGTAAAATATTGCGCGCGCTATGAAGTTTTAGGCACGCGCTGAGAAACGCTATCGCGCGCAGCATATTTTGGGCTCCAGATTGCACACACTTCACAATTTTCATTGCGTGTTTTTTTGAGAGTGCGTGCCGTCTGCTAAAGCAATGTTGGTCCCCGCGCATTAAAAGTGCTACAATGGCGTGCTATAACATTTATTATGCGCAAATTTTTTGTGCGGTTGTTGGAGATGCTCTCAGCACGCGCACATGCATACATGCATGGCACTGGCAGTAAAAGCTAGCTAGCCAACCAAAATCTTTGTAAGCAGAACTTGGAGGCAAGAACGATGGTTTCTTGAGAACCGCCGTGCCATTAAAATTGAACTTCAATTTTGGTGCACTGAACTTGTTTTGACTGCGTTGGTTTCGACGAGTTTAGTGGGGCCGCCAACTGCGCGGTGCACACTCGCTTTTCAGGCTGGTTGTAATGGGGAGTATCATATACTAGTATCATGCATATGATACTAGTGTATGATACTACCTCCCTAATGCATAGTATCATATCTTAGTATCATGTAGTACTTTATTTAGTGGCATGCATGACACATAGTAGCATAGCATTTATTATGATACGGTATCATGATATGATACTCAACCCTCTCTTTCTTCATTTAATTCCATGACACCCCATCAAAATGGACTAGTTGGCATGCATGATACTAGCTGTGCTACTACCATTACGACCAGCCTCATCACAACATCTCAGTTACTGTCGCTCACACAAGCATCGAGCCATCCACGTATATCAGTCCACCACCATTTAACTCACCATGGTTTCATTGGATCGCCCACGCCTTCTCATCCTTGGAACGTGACAGCGACGGCAAGATCTCGATGGCTGAGTTGCGGCTCTGCATGGAGGCGACAACATATCGGCTGAGGACGCCGCGGAGATCATGGACGCGGACGACGACGGGGTGCTCAGCGAGGAGTTCCTGTAGCAGCTGGTGTCCGAGGAGGACCAGAGGCGCTGGGGGGTGAGGGACGCGTTTGGGGTGTAGGAGGTGGAGGGGAGAGGGTGCATCACGCCGATGTCGGCGAGTGCCGCGCCAGGCATGACCCATGATGCGTAGGTTCGATCTCAACGGAGACGGGGACCCTGTACCTCGCTGCCAAGATGTATACCTGCGCCATCTACTGCCGAGCTGGTGTTTCAGTCTGTTGCCAAGAGGGTGAGCTGCCATCTTTTGATTTCCATCTGAGTCAGAATATTTCTTTCTTCCACTACCGAGTTATTAGAGCAAATCCAACTAACCGACCCAAACGGACGGTGATTTTGTCCTTTTTTGTCCGTTTGGGTCGGCCGCCCGCCCGGCATCCGCCCTGTTTAGATTTGGGTCGGTAGTGCACCCAACACGCCGACCCATTTCATGTCCGCGTGGCCGGCTGGCCGCCCTATTTCAACAAATAGCTCATTTTTTGCATTGTTTCACACACAACGTTTGCATTCAAACATATAGTCAAATAACATAGTTTCAAACCGAATAAAATAGCATAGTTTTACAAGCCGAGTAAAAGTAAAAATGTCTCACATAGTTTTGCAAGCCGAATAAAGAAGATACATCTATTAGTTGCCAACATGAGCCCACATATTCTCAACCAAATCATTTTACAGTTGCATGTGAGTTTTCCAATCACGCATGTCATGATGAAATTGGGTGAACTGTTCAATGTTGCCGCTCCTCCATCCTCAGGCACAACATTCTCACCCTGAAACTGAAACCCTTGATCGTACAAACGTTCCGGGCGCTCATCTTCTATGATCATATTGTGCATGATCACACAAGAAGTCATCATCTCTGCGTGCTCCAGGTATTAACAAGATACCGAACGATGCCCCATCGAGAGTGCAAAACACCAAAGGCACACTCGACATCCTTCCTAGCACTCTCTTGCTCTTGGGCAAATCTTTTCCTCTTCTCTCCGACAGGGTTGGGGATTGTCTTCACAATAGTGGTCCATTGAGGATAGATACCGTCACCCAGGTAGTATCCTTTGTCATAGTTGTGGCCGTTGATAGTAAAGTTCACCGTTGGGCTGTTGCCTTCGGCAAGCCTAGAAAACACCGGCGAGCGCTGAAGCACGTTGATATCATTGTGTGATCTGGCCATGCCAAAGAAAGAGTGCCAGATCCAGAGATCTTGAGACGCCACGACCTCTAGTATGACAGTGCAAGCCCTGACATGGCCCTTATACTGCCCTTGCCAAGCAGAAGGGCAGTTCTTCCACTCCCAGTGCAAGCAGTCTATGCTACCAAGAATCCCTGGAAAGCCCCTGCTGGCATTCATCGCCAACAAACGGGCTGTATCTTCAGCAGTCGGCTCTCTCTAGTCCTCAGGGCCAAACACAGCAATAACAGCCTTGCAGAACTTATACGTGGACTCTAGGCATGTAGACTCGCTCATATGGACGTACTCGTCAATGAGATCACCGGTCACTCCGTATGCAAGCATTCGGATGGTGGCAGTGCATTTCTGATAAGAGGAGAAACCAATCTTTCCAATGGCATCCTCTTTGCACTCGAAATAGTCATCATAGCCGACCACCCCCTCTCTAATACGGTTGAAAAGATGCCTACTCATACGGAAACGGCGGCGGAATTTCTGATGTTTGAACAACGGATTTGTTGTATCAAAGTAGTCCTTCCAAAGAAGGAGATGCCCGCTCTCTCGGTTGTGATTCAAGGCCGGAAGGTGGCCCGGAATGGAGCCACGGAACAACGGCCACTGGCCATTGAGGTGGTGATGGACCAACATGGCAGCCAATATCTCCTCGTCCCCGGACGATGAATCGTTGGAGTCGCAAAGAAAATTGTGAAAAAAGAACTCGTCGGCGGAGTCTATTTGTACCTTGGGAAACTGTCGAATAGCTTGCGGGCGTCGACGAAGGAGACGGCCGGCGAAGGGAGTTGCGGCGCGCACGGACCCAACTAGCTGCCCTGCCGACGTCCGACGAGCAGGCGACGTGGGAGGTGGCGGCCTTGCTGAGTGGATGTTGCGGCGCCGGCAGCTGGCAGAGTCACCGGAAAAAAAGGGCGGTGGCGTTGGTGACGAAGGAGGCGGGCGAGGGTTGCTGTTGGATGGGGGGAGGCCAATGTGCCACCGACCAGCAGGCCCGGGGGGTGGAGAAGGCGAGCGCGCGCGTCCGTCTCGTGTCCGCGCTGATGCAAATCCGTCTCAAAAATGGGCCGAGAATGGGTCGCCAGCAGACGAAAAACGGACGCGCTTCCGTTTGGGTCGGCGCGTTGGGCCGACTTTTGTGTCTGCGCCGACCCAAACGGACACCAACAGACGAAATGGGTCGCTTTGTTGGAGTTGCTCTTATTGCCTTGTGGAATACGGGACAACTCAATACAGCAATCGACAGAAAATTCAGCCACCTTTCCACAATCTGAACGAACGAACCCACTACTAGTTATTATGATGATCGCTGCACATAAAATGCTCTCATATAATAGTTTTGACTACATAAAATGTTCTTTGTGGTTCAAAACACACTGAACACGTAAATCATCATCAAAGCATGCATCAGATTGATGAACAGTTTGTCATATGAAAAATGCACTTACCGATCGGTAACCATTACAAGAAAGAACTCATGATTATTGCTATCAAGAAAAAAACTCTTTAATAAAATCTATATGCATATAGAAATTATTTATTTACAAAACACAAAAAATATTCCAGCTTCTCTACACCACTGAATCAACATATACGCCGAGTGCCACGGACACTCAGCAAAGGAGCAATAACCACTGGCAAAGCCTTTGGCGATAGTTGCACTCGGCAAAGGCCACCCGACGTACACCTCTCAGTCAAACAGGAATTTGCCGAGAGCCTGCACACAGGCACTCGGCAAAGGGTTTGAAGAGAGCCAAACAATACCACTCGGCAAAATAAATTAGCTAATGGACAACAGAAGGGGACGACGGTTGCCACGTGTCTAGCTCCTGACATGTGGGTCCTGAATAAAAAGCCGAGGGCCCTCTTTGCCGAGAGCCACGCTCGGCAAAGATAGCCAATAGGAAAGTGCCACGTCAAGTAGACGGCCGACTGGAAAAAGTACCCCCTTGCCCCCCCCACCCCCGCGGGCATCCCGTCAGGCGCGCCCTCCCCTTCCTCCCCCCACCTCCGTCGTCGGCCGGAACCTCCAGGGCAAAGCCCCTCGCGGTGGCTGGTGGTTGGGGATCTCTCCTCCTCGTCTTGGTTCTGGTGGGTGCGGGGCTCCCTCCCTGGGCGATGTGTCGGGCGTGCACGGGGTCCGGCGGCATGGCGGCGCTCTCTTCGATCGGTGGCGTGCTGCGGTGCGGCGGTGATAGGTGGGTGCTTGGCCGTGCGGCGATTGTGCCCCGTGGTGGTGGCTGGTGTTGGGGAACGTAGTAATTCAAAAAATTTACCTACGATCACGCAAGATCTATCTAGGAGAAGCATAGCAACGAGCGGGGAGAGTGTGTCCACGTACCCTCGTATACCAAAAGCAGAAGTGTTTAGTAACGCGGTTGATGTAGTCGAACGTCTTCATGATCCAACCGATCCAAGTACCGAACGTACGGCACCTCTGTGGTCAGCACACGTTCAGCACGATGACGTCCCTCGAGCTCTTGATCCAGTTGATGACGAGAGAGAGTTTCGTCGGCACGACGGCGTGGCGACGGTGATGATGAAGTTAACGGCACAGGGCTTCGCCTAAGCACTACGACGATATGACCGAGGTGTTAAACTGTGGAGGGGGCACCGCACACGGCTAAGAGATTGTCTGTTGTACTTTGGGGTGCCCCCCTACCCACGTACATAAAGGAGGGGGGAGGAGGAGGCCGGCCAAGGGGGAGGCGCGCCATGGGGGGAGTCCTACTAGGACTTCAATGTTGGAAATATGCCCTAGAGGCAATAACAAATGGTTATTATTATATTTCTTTGTTCATGATAATTGTCTATTGTACATGCTATAATTGTGTTATCCGGAAATCGTAATACATGTGTGAATACATAGGCCACAACGTGTCCCTAGTAAGCCTCTAGTTGACTAGCTCGTTTATCAACAGATAGTCATGGTTTCCTGACTATGGACATTGGATGTCATTGATAATGGGATCACATCATTAGGAGAATGATGTGATGGACAAGACCCAATCCTAAGCATAGCTCAAAGATCGTGTAGTTCGTTTGCTAGAGCTTTTCCAATGTCAAGTATCATTTCCTTAGACCATGAGATCGTGCAACTCCCGGATACCGTAGGAGTACTTTGGGTATGCCAAACGTCACAACGTAACTGGGTGACTATAAAGGTACACTACGGGTATCTCCGAAAGTGTCTGTTGAGTTGGCACGGATCGAGACTGGGATTTGTCACTTCGTATGACGGAGAGGTATCTCTGGGCCCACTCGGTAATACATCATCATAATGAGCTCAATGTGACTAAGGAGTTAGCCACGGGATCATGCATTACGGTACGAGTAAAGTGACTTGCTGGTAACGAGATTGAACAAGGTATTGGGATACCGACGATCGAATCTCGGGCAAGTAACATACCGATTGACAAAGGGAATTGTATACGGGATTGATTGAATCCTCGACATCGTGGTTCATCCGATGAGATCATCGCGGAACATGTGGGAGCCAACATGGGTATCCAGATCCCGCTGTTGGTTATTGACCGGAGAGGCGTCTCGGTCATGTCTGCATGTCTCCCGAACCCGTAGGGTCTACACACTTAAGGTTCGGTGACGCTAGGGTTGTAGAGATATTAGTATGCGGAAACCTGAAAGTTGTTCGGAGTCCCGGATGAGATCCCGGATGTCACGAGGAGTTCCGGAATGGTCCGGAGGTGAAGAATTATATATGGGAAGTCCAGTTTCGGCCACGGGGAAAGTTTCGGGGGTTATCGGTATTGTACCGGGACCACCGGAAGGGTCCCGGGGGTCCACCGGGTGGGGCCACCTATCCCGGAGGGCCCCATGGGCTGAAGTGGGAAGGGAACCAGCCCTTAGAGGGCTGGGGCGCCCCCCCATGGGCCTCCCCCTGCGCCTAGGGTTGGAAACCCTAGGGGTGGGGGGCGCCCCACTTGGCTTGGGGGGGAAGCCACCCCCCTTCCCCCTTGGCCGCCGCCCCCCTTGGATATCTGATCTCCCAGGGCTGGTGCCCCCCAGGGGACCCTATAAATAGTGGGGGGGAGGGAGGGCAGCAGGACCACAGCCCCTGGCGCCTCCCTCTCCCCCTGCAACACCTCTCCCTCTCGCAGAAGCTTGGCGAAGCCCTGCCGAGATCCTGCTACTTCCACCACCACGCCGTCGTGCTGCTAGATCTCCATCAACCTCTCCTTTCCCCCATGCTGGATCAAGAAGGAGGAGACGTCGCTGCTCCGTACGTATGTTGAACGCGGAGGTGCCGTCCGTTCGGCACTCGGTCATCGGTGATTTGGATCACGGCGAGTACGACTCCATCAATCCCATTCATTGGAACGCTTCCGCTCGCGATCTACAAGGGTATGTAGATGCACTCCTTTGCCCTCGTTGCTAGTATACTCCATAGATGGATCTTGGTGATGCGTAGGAAATTTTAAAATTCTGCTACGATCCCCAACAGTGGCATCATGAGCCAGGCCTATGCGTAGTTACTATGCACGAGTAGAACACAAAGCAGTTGTGGGCGTAGATGTTGCCAATTCTTCTTGCTGCTACTAGTCTTATCTTGTTTCGGCGGTATTGTGGGATGAAGCGGCCCGGACCGACCTTACACGTACGCTTACGTGAGATAGGTTCCACCGACTGACATGCACTAGTTGCATAAGGTGGCTAGCGGGTGTCTGTCTCTCCCACTTTAGTCGGAACGGATTCGATGAAAGGGGTCCTTATGAAGGGTAAATAGAAATTGGCATATCACGTTGTGGTTTTACGTAGGTAAGAAACATTCTTGCTAGAAACCTATACAAGCCACGTAAAAACTTGCAACAACAATTAGAGGACGTCTAACTTGTTTTTGCAGCATGTGCTATGTGATCTGATATGGCCAGAAGATGCGATGAATGATATATGTGATGTATGAGATTGATCATATTCTTGTAATAGGAATCACGACTTGCATGTCGATGAGTATGACAACCGGCAGGAGCCATAGGAGTTGTCTTTATTTTTTGTATGACCTGCGTGTCATTGAATAACGCCATGTAAATTACTTTACTTTATTGCTAAACGCGTTAGCCATAGAAGTAGAAGTAATCGTTGGCGTGACAACTTCATGAAGACACAATGATGGAGATCATGGTGTCATGCCGGTGACGAAGATGATCATGGTGCCCCGAAGATGGAGATCAAAGGAGCAAAATGATATTGGCCATATCATGTCACTATTTGATTGCATGTGATGTTTATCATGTTTTGCATCTTATTTGCTTAGAACGACGGTAGTAAGTAAGATGATCCCGTATAATAATTTCAAGAAAGTGTTCCCCCTAACTGTGCACCGTTGCAAAGGTTCGTTGTTTCGAAGCACCATGTGATGATCGGGTGTGATAGATTCTAACGTTCGGATACAACGGGTGTTGACGAGCCTAGCATGTACAGACATGACCTCAGAACACACGCAATACACTTAGGTTGACTTGACGAGCCTAGCATGTACAGACATGGCCTCGGAACACGGAGGACCGAAAGGTCGAGCATGAGTCATATAGAAGATACGATCAACATGGAGATATTCACCGATCTTGACTAGTCCGTCTCACGTGATGATCGGACACGGCCTAGTTAACTCGGATCATGTTTCACTTAGATGACTAGAGGGATGTCTATCTGAGTGGGAGTTCATTGAATAATTTGATTATATGAACTTAATTATGATGAACTTAGTCTAAAATCTTTACAATATGTCTTGTAGATCAAATGGCCCACGTTGTCCTCAACTTCAACGCGTTCCTAGAGAAAACCAAGCTGAAAGATGATGGCAGTAACTATACGGACTGGGTCCGGAACCTGAGGATCATCCTCATAGCTGCCAAGAAAGATTATGTCCTAGAAGCACCGCTAGGTGAAGCACCAATCCCAGAGAACCAAGACGTTATGAACGCTTGGCAATCACGTGCTGATGATTACTCCCTCGTTCAGTGCGGCATGCTTTACAGCTTAGAACCGGGTCTCCAAAAGCGTTTTGAGAAACATGGAGCATATGAGATGTTCGAAGAGCTGAAAATGGTTTTCCAAGCTCATGCCCGGGTCGAGAGATATGAAGTCTCCGACAAGTTCTTCAGCTGTAAAATGGAGGAGAATAGTTCTGTAAGTGAGCACATACTCAGAATGTCTGGGTTGCACAACCACTTGTCTCAGCTGGGTGTTAATCTCCCGGATGACGCGGTCATTGACAGAATCCTTCAGTCGCTTCCACCAAGCTACAAGAGCTTTGTGATGAACTTCAATATGCAGGGGATGGAAAAGACCATTACTGAGGTATATTCAATGCTGAAATCAGCGGAGGTGGAGATCAGAAAGGAACATCAAGTGTTGATGGTGAATAAAACCACTAAGTTCAAGAAAGGCAAGGGTAAGAAGAACTTCAAGAAGGACGGCAAGGGAGTTGCCGCGCCCGGTAAGCCAGTTGCCGGGAAGAAGTCGAAGAATGGACCCAAGTGTGAGACTGAGTGCTTTTATTGCAAGGGAAGTGGTCACTGGAAGCGGAACTGCCCCAAATACTTAGCGGACAAGAAGGCCGGCAACACGAAAGGTATATGTGATATACATGTAATTGATGTGTACCTTACCAGTACTCGTAGTAGCTCCTGGGTATTTGATACCGGTGCGGTTGCTCATATTTGTAACTCAAAACAGGAACTGCGGAATAAGCGGAGACTGGCAAAGGACGAGGTGACGATGCGCGTCGGGAATGGTTCCAAGGTCGATGTGATCGCCGTCGGCATGCTGCCTCTACATTTACCTACGGGATTAGTTTTAAACCTCAATAATTGTTATTTAGTGCCAGCTTTGAGCATGAACATTGTATCTGGATCTCGTTTAATTCGAGATGGCTACTCATTTAAATCCGAGAATAATGGTTGTTCTATTTATATGAGAGATGTGTTTTATGGTCATGCCCTGCTGGTCAATGGTTTATTCTTGATGAATCTCGAACGTGATGTTACACATATTCATAGTGTGAATACCAAAAGATGTAAAGTTGATAACGATAGTCCCACATACTTGTGGCACTGCCGCCTTGGTCACATTGGTGTCAAGCGCATGAAGAAGCTCCATGCAGATGGACTTTTGGAGTCCCTTGATTATGAATCATTTGACACGTGCGAACCATGCCTCATGGGTAAGATGACCAAGACTCCGTTCTCCGGAACAATGGAGCGAGCAACCAACTTATTGGAAATCATACATACCGATGTGTGCGGTCCAATGAGTATCGAGGCTCACGGAGGATATCGTTATGTTCTCACTCTCACTGATGACTTAAGTAGATATGGGTATGTCTACCTAATGAAACACAAGTCTGAAACCTTTGAAAAGTTCAAGGAATTTCAGAGTGAGGTTGAGAATCAGCGTGACAGAAAAATAAAGTTCTTACGATCAGATCGTGGTGGAGAATATTTAAGTCACGAATTTGGTACGCACTTAAGGAAATGTGGAATCGTTTCACAACTCACGCCGCCTGGAACACCTCAGCGAAACGGTGTGTCCGAACGTCGTAATCGCACTCTGTTGGATATGGTGCGATCTATGATGTCTCTTACCGATCTACCGCTCTCATTTTGGGGCTATGCTTTAGAGACTACCGCATTCACTTTAAATAGGGCTCCGTCGAAACCATTGAGACGACACCGTATGAATTATGGTTTGGGAAGAAACCTAAGCTGTCGTTTCTAAAAGTTTGGGGATGCGATGCTTATGTCAAGAAACTTCAACCTGAAAAGCTCGAACCCAAGTCGGAAAAATGCGTCTTCATAGGATACCCTAAGGAAACCATTGGGACCTTCTACCTCAGATCCGAAGGCAAGATCTTTGTTGCCAAGAATGGGTCCTTTCTAAAGAAAGACTTTCTCTTGAAAGAATTAAGTGGGAGGAAAGTGGAACTTGATGAGGTGATAGTCACCCCTTCCGAACCGGAAAGTAGCGCAGCGCGGGAAGATGTTCCTGTGGTGCCTACACCGACTTGGGAGGAAGTTAATGATGATGATCATGAAGCTTCGGATCAAGTTACTACTGAACTTCGTAGGTCCACAAGGACACGTTCCGCACCAGAGTGGTACGGCAACCCTGTCCTGGAAATCATGTTGTTAGACAACGGTGAACCTTCGAACTATGAAGAAGCGATGGCGGGCCCGGATTCCGACAAATGGCTAGTAGCCATGAAATCCGAGATAGGATCCATGTATGAAAACGAAGTATGGACTTTGACTGACTTGCCCGATGATCGGCGAGCCATAGAAAATAAATGGATCTTTAAGAAGAAGACAGACGCGAATGGTAATGTGACCATCTATAAGGCTCGACTTGTCGCTAAGGGTTATCGACAAGTTCAAGGGGTTGACTACGATGAGACTTTCTCACCCGTAGTGAAGCTAAAGTCCGTCCGAATCATGTTAGCAATTGCCGCATACTATGATTATGAGATATGGCAGATGGACGTCAAAACGGCATTCCTTAACGGCTTCCTTAAGGAAGAATTGTATATGATGCAGCCGGAAGGTTTTGTCGATCCTAAGAATGCTAACAAGGTATGCAAGCTCCAGCGCTCCATCTATGGACTGGTGCAAGCATCTCGGAGTTGGAACATTCGTTTTGATGAGATGATCAAAGCGTTTGGGTTTACACAGACTTATGGAGAAGCCTGTGTTTACAAGGAAGTGAGTGGGAGCTCTGTAGCATTTCTCTTATTATATGTGGATGACATACTATTGATGGGAAATGATATAGAATTCTTGGAAAGTATAAAGGCCTATTTGAATAAGTGTTCTTCAATGAAGGACCTTGGAGAAGCTGCTTATATATTAGGCATCAAGATCTATAGAGATAGATCAAGACGCCTCATTGGTCTTTCACAGAGTACGTACCTTGACAAGATATTGAAGAAGTTCAATATGGATCAGTCCAAGAAAGGGTTCTTGCCTGTATTGCAAGGTGTGCAATTGAGCACGGCTCAATGCCCGACCACGACAGAAGATAGAAGATGAGTGTCATCCCCTATGCCTCGGCCATAGGGTCTATTATGTATGCCATGCTGTGTACCAGACCTGATGTAAACCTTGCCGTAAGTTTGGTAGGAAGATACCAAAGTAATCCCGGCATGGAACACTGGACAACGGTCAAGAATATCCTCAAGTACCTGAAGAGGACTAAGGATATGTTTCTCGTTTATGGAGGTGACGAAGAGCTCGTCGTAAAGGGTTACGTCGATGCTAGCTTCGACACATATCTGGATGACTCGAAGTCACAAACCGGATACATGATATTTTGAATGGAGGAGCAGTAAGCTGGTGCAGTTGCAAGCAAAGCGTCGTGGCGGGATCTACATGTGAGGCGGAGTACATGGCGGCCTCAGAGGCAGCACAAGAAGCAGTCTGGATAAAGGAGTTCATTACCGACCTAGGGGTGATTCCCAATGCGTCGGGCCCGATGACTCTCTTCTGTGACAACACGGGAGCTATTGCTCTTGCCAAGGAGCCCAGGTTTCACAGGAAGACCAGGCATATCAAGCGTCGCTTCAACTCCATTCGTGAAAGTGTTCAAAATGGAGACATAGATATTTGTAAAGTACATACGGACCTGAATGTAGCAGATCCGTTGACTAAACCTCTCCCTAGAGCAAAACATGATCAACACCAGGACGCAATGGGTGTTCGATTCATCACAATGTAACTAGATTATTGACTCTAGTGCAAGTGGGAGACTGTTGGAAATATGCCCTAGAGGCAATAATAAATGGTTATTATTATATTTCTTTGTTCATGATAATTGTCTATTGTTCATGCTATAATTGTGTTATCCGGAAATCGTAATACATGTGTGAATACATAGACCACAACGTGTCCCTAGTAAGCCTCTAGTTTACTAGCTCGTTGATCAACAGATAGTCATGGTTTCCTGACTATGGACATTGGATGTCATTGATAACAGGATCACATCATTAGGAGAATGATGTGATGGACAAGACCCAATCCTAAGCATAGCTCAAAGATCGTGTAGTTCGTTTGCTAGAGCTTTTCCAATGTCAAGTATCATTTCCTTAGACCATGAGATCGTGCAACTCCCGGATACCGTAGGAGTACTTTGGGTATGCCAAACGTCACAACGTAACTGGGTGACTATAAAGGTACACTACGGGTATCTCCGAAAGTGTCTGCTGAGTTGGCACGGATCGAGACTGGGATTTGTCACTCCGTATGATGGAGAGGTATCTCTGGGCCCACTCGGTAATGCATCATCATAATGAGCTCAATGTGACTAAGGAGTTAGCCACGGGATCATGCATTATGGTACGAGTAAAGTGACTTGCTGGTAATGAGATTGAACAAGGTATTGGGATACCGACGATCGAATCTCGGGCAAGTAACATACCGATTGACAAAGGGAATTGTATACGGGATTGATTGAATCCTCGACATCGTGGTTCATCCGATGAGATCATCGTGGAACATGTGGGAGCCAACATGGGTATCCAGATCCCGTTGTTGGTTATTGACCGGAGAGGCGTCTCGGTCATGTCTGCATGTCTCCCGAACCCGTAGGGTCTACACACTTAAGGTTCGGTGACGCTAGGGTTGTAGAGATATTAGTATGCGGAAACCCGAAAGTTGTTCGGAGTCCCGGATGAGATCCCGGACGTCACGAGGAGTTCCGGAATGGTCCGGAGGTGAAGAATTATATATGGGAATTCCAGTTTCGGCCATCGGGAAAGTTTCGGGGGTTATCGGTATTGTACCGGGACCGCCGGAAGGGTCCCGGGGGTCCACCGGGTGGGGCCACCTATCCCGGAGGGCCCCATGGGCTGAAGTGGGAAGGGAACCAGCCCTTAGTGGGCTGGGGCGCCCCCCCCCATGGGCCTCCCCCTGCGCCTAGGGTTGGAAACCCTAGGGGTGGGGGGCGCCCCACTTGGCTTGGGGGGGAGCCACCCCCCTTCCCCCTTGGCCGGCGCCCCCCTTGGATATCTGATCTCCCAGGGCCGGCGCCCCCCCAGGGGACCCTATAAATAGTGGGGGGGGAGGGAGGGCAGCAGGACCACAGCCCCTGGCGCCTCCCTCTCCCCCTACAACACCTCTCCCTCTCGCAGAAGCTTGGTGACGCCCTGCCGAGATCCCGCTACTTCCACCACCACGCCGTCGTGCTGCTGGATCTCCATCAACCTATCCTTTCCCCCTTGCTGGATCAAGAAGGAGGAGACGTCGCTGCTCCGTACGTGTGTTGAACGCGGAGGTGCCGTCCGTTCGGCACTCGGTCATCGGTGATTTGGATCACGGTGAGTACGACTCCATCAACCCCGTTCATTGGAACGCTTCCGCTCGCGATCTACAAGGGTATGTAGATGCACTCCTTTCCCCTCGTTGCTAGTATACTCCATAGATGGATCTTGGTGATGCGTAGGAAATTTTAAAATTCTGCTACGATCCCCAACATCCAAACCTAGTAGGATTCGGCCCCCTCCTTCCATCTTACGGAGAGAGGAAAAGGGAAAGGAGGGAGAGGGAGAAGGACAGGGGGCGGCGCCCCCACCCCTTGTCCAATTCGGTTTGGGCAGGGAGGAGGCGCGCGGCACCTCGTGGCCCTTCTTCCCTCTCCCTATTATGGCCCAATAATGCCCATTAGCTTCCGAGGGGGTTCCGATAGCCTCCCGGTACTCCGATAAATCCCCGAACCTTATCGGAACCATTCCGATCTCCGTATATAACCTTCCAATATATGAATCTTTAACTCTCGACCATTTTGAGACTCCTCGTCATGTCCGTGATCTCATCCGGTACTCCGAACAAACTTCGGTCATCAAATCACATAACTCATAATACAAATCGCCATCGAACGTTAAGCGTGCGGACCCTACGGGTTCGAGAACTATGTAGACATGACCGAGACACATCTCCGGTCAATAACCAATAGCGGAACCTGGATACTCATATTGGCTCCTACATATTCTACAAAGATCTTTATCGGTCAAACCGCATAACAACATACGTTGTTCCCTTTCTCATCGGTATGTTACTTGCCCGAGATTCGATCGTCGGTATCATCATACCTAGTTCAATCTCGTTACCGGCAAGTCTCTTTACTCATTCCGTAATGCATCATCCCGTAACTAACTCATTAGTCACATTGCTTGCAAGGATTATAGTGATGTGCCTTACCGAGAGGGCCCAGTGATACCTCTCCGATACACGGAGTGACAAATCCTAATCTTGATATATGCCAACCCAACAAACACCTTCGGAGACACCTTTAGAGCATCTTTATAATCACCTAGTTACGTTGATACATTTGATAGCACACAAGGTGTTCCTCCTGTATTCGGGAGTTGCATAATCTCATAGTCAGAGGAACATGTATAAGTCATGAAGAAAGCAATAGCAATAAAACTAAACGATCATTATGATAAGCTAACGGATGGGTCTTGTCCATCACATCATTCTCTAATGATGTGATCCCGTTCATCAAATGACAACACATGTCTATGGCTAGGAAACTTAACCATCTTTTATTAATGAGCTAGTCAAGTAGAGGCATACTAGGGACACTCTGTTTGTCTATGTATTCACACATGTACTAAGTTTCCGATTAATAAAATTCTAGCATGAATAACAAACATTTATCATGATATAAGGAAATATTAATAACAACTTTAGTATTGCCTCTAGGGCATATTTCCTTCACTTGTTCCTTTGATCTCCATCTCCAAAGCACCGTCATGTTCTCCATCGTCACCGGCTTGACACCTTGATCTCCATCGTAGCATCGTTGTCGTCTCGCCAACTATAGCTTCTACAAGTATCGCTACCGCTTAGTGATAAAGTAAAGCAATTACATGGCCATTGCATTTCATACAATAAAGCGACAACCATAATGCTCCTGCCGGTTGCCGATAACGGTTACAAAACATGATCATCTCATACAACAATTTATATCTCATCACATCACAACATGCCCTGCAAAAACAAGTTAGACGTCCTCTACTTTGTTGTTGCAAGTTTTACGTGGCTGTTGATTGCGCTTGAAGCTACGTCGGTATTTCCCCAAAGAGGAAGGGATGATACAGCACAGCGGCGGTAGGTATTTCCCTCATATATGAAACCAAGGTTATCGAACCAGTAGGAGAACCAAGCAACACAACGTAAACAGCCCCTGCACACAGATAACAAATCCTCGCAACCCGATGTGTAAATGGGGTTGTCAATCCCTTCCGGGTAGCGGCGCCTCAAGATAGGCAAACGGACGTGAGGAAATTGTAGTAGATTGATAGATCGAACGCAAAAAATAAATAAATAAGAATAAATTGCAGCAAGGTATTTTTGTATTTTTTGGTTTAATATATCTGAAAATAAATGCAAAGGAAAAATAGATCGCGAAGGCAAATATATGAGAAAGAGACCCGGGGCCGTAGGTTTCACTAGTGGCTTCTCTCGAGAAAAATAGCAAACGGTGGGTAAACAAATTACAGTTGGGTAATTGATAGAACTTCTAATAATCATGACGATATCCAAGCAATGATCATTATATAGGCATCACGTCCAAGATTAGTAGACCGACTCCTGCCTACATCTACTACTATTACTCCACACATCGACCGCTATCCATCATGCATCTAGTGTATTAAGTTCATGCAAAAACGGAGTAATGCAATAAGAACGATGACATGATGTAGACAAGATCTATCTATGTACAGATAGACCCCATCGTTTTATCATTACTAGCAATGATACATACATGTCGGTTCCTTTTCTGTCACTGGGATCAAGCCCCGTAAGATCGAACCCACTAGAAAGCACCTCTTATCATTGCAAGATAAATAGATCAAGTTTGCCAAACAAAACCCAAATATCGGAGAAGGAATATGAGGCTATAAGCAATCATGCATATAAGAGATCAAAGAAACTCAAATACTTTCATGGATATAAAAAGATATAACTGATCATAAACTCAAAGTTCATTAGATCCCAACAAACACACCGCAAAAAGAGTTACACCATATGGATCTCCAAGAGACCATTGTATTGAGAATTCAGCGAGAGAGAGGAAGCCATCTAGCTACTAACTATGGACCCGTAGGTCTACAAAGAACTACTCACGCATCATCGGAGAGGCACCAATGGAGGTGGTGAACCCCATCCGAGATGGTGTCTAGATTGGATTTGGTGGTTCTGGACTCTGCGGCGGCTGGATCAATATTTCGCGACTCCCCTATGGTTTCTAGAATATTGGAGTATTTATAGATCAAAGAGGCGGTCCGGGGGGCACCCGAGGTGGGCACAACCCACCAGGGCGCGCCTGGGGCTCCTGAGGCACCCTGGTGGGTTGTGCCCTCCTCGGGACACCCTCCAGGCGCAACCAGGGCCCATTACGTTCCTTCTGGTCCAAAAAAAATCTTCGTAAAGTTTCGTGGCATCTGGAATCCATCTGATATTGATTTCAGGCGATGTAAAAAACATGCAGAAAACAGCAACTCACACTTGGCACTATATCAATAGGTTAGTACCAAAAAATGATATAAAATGACTATAAAATGATTATAAAACATCCAAGATTGATAATATAACAACATGGAACAATCAAAAATTATAGATACGTTGGAGACGTATCAGCATCCCCAAGCTTAACTCCTACTCGTCCTCGAGTAGGTAAGTGATATAAACAAAAAATTTGATGTGGAATGCTGCCTAACATGTCATATCATAATCTTTTCTTTATAGCATGGACATTTGGACTTTTATGTGATTCAAAGCAATAGTCTAGTTTTGACATGATAAGTTAAATACTCAAGCATATCAACAAGCAACCATGTCTTTCAAAATATCAACGCTAAAATAAGTTATCCCAAGCCCATCATGCTGAACCATTGATCCATTCATGAAACACACTCGCATATTAGCTACACCCAATACTTAAGTATGATCATATTGCCTCCTAGTTGGTGCTTTTATAAGAGAAGATGGAGACTCAAATTCAAAATAAAAATTGCATAAAGTAAAAGAAAGGCCCTTCGCAGAGGGAAGTAGGGATTTGTAGAGGTGCTAGAGCTCAAAGCGAAAAACATAGAGATAAAAACATTTTGGGAGGTGTACCCATCCCACCAACGAAAACGACTTAGAGTTCCCAACACTTTCCATGCTAGATATATCATAGGCGGTTCCCAAACAGAAAATAAAGTTTATTCCTTTTTCAACCATACTTTCACTTTCCATGGCTAGATATATCATAGGGGGTTCCCAAACAGAAAATAAAGTTTATTCCTTTTTCCACCATACTTTCATTTTCCATGGCTAGTCGTATCCATGGTTGCCCTCCATACCAACACTTTCCAAGGAATTTATTATTTGACAACATAAAGTAAATTCATTTTTGCATTTCGGGACTGGGCATCCCTAAAACCTTTGCCTTACTCTCGTGCAATGACAAGTGAATAAACACTCACCATGAGAATAA
The DNA here is from genome assembly GCF_018294505.1 of Triticum aestivum. Lineage (NCBI taxonomy): Eukaryota > Viridiplantae > Streptophyta > Magnoliopsida > Poales > Poaceae > Triticum > Triticum aestivum. The sequence continues at coordinate 417,605,438 of NC_057802.1, read as the reverse complement.
CACATCCAGCATGGAAAATATTAGCCACCCCTCACCGCTCCGCGAGCGAAACAAACACACAAAAGAGAAGTTTATTTTGAAAATTAGAGATGGCACATGCAAATTTTCTTAGAACGGCAAAAGAATACCGCATATAGGTAGATATAGTGGACTCATGTGGCAAAACTGGTTTAAAGGATTTTGGATGCACAAGTAGAGATCATACTTAGTGCAAAAATGAAGGCTAGCAAAAGATTGAGAAGCGACCAACCAAGAAACGAATAATCTCATAAGCAAGCATTAAGCATAATTAACACCGAATAATGCACCATAAGTAGGATATAATTTCATTGCATGACTATTGACTTTCGTACTTGCATGGGGAATCACAAACCTTACACCAATATTCTTACTACATCATAATTACTCATCAACATAACTCACATATCACATCATCATATCTCGGAACTATTACTAAGAATCAAGTTAATTTTGTCCAATGATCTTCATGAAAGTTTTTATTATATCCTTCTTGGATATCTATCACTTCGGGACTAATTTTCATGTGTCGCTTTTCATAAGCTCAAACAAATATAAGTGAAGATCATGAGCGTAATATTTATTTCTCTCAAAATAATTTAAGTGAAGCAAGAGAGAATTTCTTGAAAATTTTACTAACTCGCAAATAAATCTAAGTGAAGAAAGAGAGCATTTCTTCAAAAATACTAAAGCACACTGTGCCCAAAAGATATAAGTGAAGCACTAGAGCAAGTCCATAGCTCATAAAAATTTAAGTGAAGCATAGAGAGCAATTCTAACAAGTCATGACATAATTTTGGCTCTCTGAAATAGGTGTGTCCAGCAAGGGATCAAGACTTAAAACACAAAATAAAACAAGCAAAGACTCATATCATACAAGACGCTACAAGCAAAATACATATCATGTGACGAATAAAAATATAGCTTCGAGTAAAATAACGATGGTCGTTAGAAGAAAGAGGGGATGTCACTCTGGGGCATCCCCAAGCTTAGTTGGTTGCTCATTTTTGGATAATAGCTTGGGATGCGGGGGCATCCCCAAGCTTAGGCTCTTCTATCCTTCCTTCATCCATCGTAAGATAATCCAAAACTTGAAAACTTCAATCACACAAAACTCAACAAAACCTTCGTGAGATCCGTTAATATAAGAAAGTAAACCACTACTATAAGTACTGTATCAAACCAATTCATATTTTATTTTTGCATTATATCTACTGTATTCCAACTTTTCAATGGCAAAAACCCATCAAAGAAAACCATAGAGCCATCAAAATAAGCACACAACACAAAGAAAACAGAATCTGCCAAAACAGAACAGTCTGTAGTAATCTAACTATTTCGAATACTTCTGTAACTCAAAAATTCTTAACAATTAGGAAGACCAGGGTAATTTTTATATTAATCTTCTGCAAAAAGAATCATGGCAAAAGCACTTTTCTGTGATTTATGAAAATTATTTTCATGAGTGCATAAGTTTCTGTTTTTCAGTAAGATCAAACAACTATCACCCAAGAAGATCCTAAAGGCTTTACTTGGCACAAACACTAACTAAAACACAAAAAACACAATCATAACAGTAGCATAATTCAGCAAACACTCAAGAAAATAAAGAAAAATGAAAAAATAAATTTTATTCATTGGGTTGCCTCCCAACAAGCGCTATAGTTTTACGCCCTTAGCTAGGCATAAAGCAAGGATCTAAGTTTTGTCATCCTTGGTTCGAGATGCATAAGATGCCCTCATGATTGATTCATATGGTGGCCTAATTTTTGTTCTAGGAAAGTGTTCCATACCCTTCCTCAAAGGAAATTGGAACTTAATATTCCCTTCTTTCATATCAATCACGACACCGATAGGGCGTAAAAATGGTCTACCAAGAATAATTGGACAAGACGGATTGCAATCAATATGAAGAACAATAAAATCTATGGGAACATAATTCCTATTTGCAAGAATAATAGCATCATTAATTCTTCCCATAGGCTTTTTAATAGTGGAATCCGCCAAGTGCAAATTTAAAGAACATTCTTCAAGATTGGTAAGACCAAGCACATCACATAAAGACTTTGGAACTGTAGAAACACTAGCACCCAAGTCACACAAAGAAAAGCACTCATAATTTTTAATCTTGACTTTGATAGTAGGTCCCCATTCATCATACAACTTTCTAGGAATTGAAACTTCTAATTCCAATTTTCTTCAAAAGCTTTCATCATAGCATCAACAATATGTTTAGTAAAAGATTTATTTTGTTCATAGGCATGGGGTGAATTATCATGGATTGCAACAAAGAAATACAATCAATCAAAGAGCAACTATCATAATTAAAGTCTTTGTAATCCAAAAGAGTGGGCACATCACTAGTTAAAGTTTTGACCTCTTCAAACCCACTTTTATCAATTTTCTCAACAAGATTTCCACCCTCCGAAATATTGGGACGCCTTATACCTAAAGTTGACTCTTCTCCAGTCCCTTTTTCATCAATCTTAACTTTACTAAACAAGGAATCAATAGAAGAAACACCAATCATTTTAAGATCTTCATCACTTTTTTGAAAGTAGTCACTAGAAAACGTTTTTTCTAACAATTCTCTTTTAGCTCTAAGCATAGCGATTCTTTTCTTACTTTCATCCATAGAAACATAAAGAGCTTTAATTGATTCATCAACCTTAGGCACAAAAATTTTCATCTTAAGATATTCCACATCATGAGAAATTCTATCAACATTTCTAGACAAATCATCAACCTTACTCAACTTTTCTTCTATGGAAGTGTTGAAAACTTTTTGCGTATTGATAAATTATTTAATATTATTCTCAAGATCAGAGGGGTTCCTATTATTATTGTAAGATTTATTTCCATAGGAATTACCATAATTATTAGAGGAATTACTAAGAAAAGGCCTAGGATTAAAATTACCTCTATAAGCATTGTTATTGAAATTATTTCGAGAGATAAAATTCACACCTACGGCATCACTATTTTTCTCAATCAAAGTGGATAAAGGCATATCATTAAAATCAATAGGAGCACTTTTACTAGCAACCAATTTCATAAGAGCATCAACTTTTTCACTCAAAGAAGAAATTTCTTCAACCGAATTAACTTTTTTACTACTAGGAGCTCTTTCGGTATGCCATTGTGAATAATTTGCCATGATATTATCAAGAAATTTGGTGTCTTCACCCAAAGTAATTTCCATAAAAGTACCACCCGCGGTGGAATCTAAAAGATTACGAGAAACAAAATTCAACCCCGCATGAAATTTTTGTATGATCATCCAAAGATTTAACCCATGAGTTGGGCAATTCCTTAGCATCATTTTCACCCTTTCCCAAGATTGTGCAACATGCTCATGTTCAAGTTGCTTGAAATTCATGATCTGGGTTCTAAGGGAAATAATTTTTGCGGGCAGAAAATACTTAGTGATGAAAGCATATTTGCACTTGTTCCAAGAATTGATATTATTGCGAGGCAAAGAAGAGAACCAAATTTTTGCTGAATCACGCAAAGAAAACGGAAATAATTTCATCTTCACCATATCATTGTCCACATCATTTTTCTTTTGCATATGGCATAATTCCACGAAGGTATTAAGATGGGACGTGGCATCACTACTGCAGGATGCTGCTAACGCGACACTACGATCAGAGACCCTTCGAGAAACTGTGTGCGATGCAATAATCGCAAACGGTGGTGTATGAAAACCGTCAAAAATGTATAAAATGTTTGCGATGACGGATGAATCAAACACGGTTCAGATTTTAGTTGCGTGTGCGATGAAGGGCATACGGTTCAGTCCAATGAACTGTTTGCAATGAGGCGGAACAAAAGAAACGGGCAGCCTGATGAAGGCATGTGCGATATACAGCATACGGTTCACTCGGATGAACTGTTTGTGATTAGGCAACACAAAAGAAACGGTCAGCCAGATCAAGGTGTGTGTGATTGAGGGCATACGCTTCAGAAGGATTAACTCTTTGCGATTAGGCAACAGAACAGAAACGGGCCAGCCAGATTAAAGTGTCTGCGATTGATGGCATACACTTCACATGGATGAACTATTTGCGATTAGCCACAACAAACTGAAACAGTTAGATAGATCAACGTGTGTGTGCTAGACGGGCACACACATTCTAATTAAAAGAAATGTGCGCGATGGTAATAACGAGCGCGCACGGTTGTTGGAACAAGACGTGTGCTGACATTGCCTATTGCGGTGCACCCTATGGTGCAAACGCCACGTACGCTGGCGAGAAGGCGTACGTGCCCACGTTGCGCCTTTCGGGAATAGTGCCACACTTATAACCATCAGTAAATTTTGAGCATGCGTCCCGTCACATTCCAAATTGCAAACCTATTCACACCGATCAAAACCTAAACAGTTTCCCACTTAGGAGCGTATTACTACTCGGTTATAAATACTACTACTCCAAGATGACTGCACATTCCTCCTCAACTCCTCATCCACAAAATCAAAGTCATTCATCATCGTTCCCTTTGCGTCTGCCATGGCCAGCGTTAGTTTTGGGTCGAGAGAATGCCACTAGGGAGATGCGAGCATGGAAGCGGAAGCACGAGAGATGTCCTGCCCCGCCGCGAATGCAGCCGGCCTGTCCCGCACGCGGCCGTAGCAGCACAGAGGTCCCGCCGCGTCGCCGAAGCAGCACGCAGGTCCCGCCGCGCCATCGATGCGGCAGACTGGTCCGGCCGCGCCGCGGAAGCAGAAGAGATGTCCCGCCGTGCCGCGAATGCAGCAGAGATGTCCTCCCACGCCGCGGCAGACTGGGAAAATATCTTGCGGGCAGGCGAGGACTCTTACAGGCGCATGCATGCGATCGTCCATAGCCATATGGGTCAGGTCTCCGGCTGGGCGGGGTTGCAGGACGACATGAAAGCCTCTTTTGAAGAGGCTACCAACGTCATTCGGCAACTAAATGAGAGCAATGCGAAGCTCCGGGCTGAGCGTGACCTGCTGAGGGCGAAGATCGTCGGAAGTGCGGAGCAACAGGAGGAGACCACTGCCTTGTTGAAGAGGACCGGGGTCATCATCGAGAAAATAATGGACGAGAATACCATGATGCGCATCGAGCGCAGAAGGCTGGTGGAGGAATCCGTGGATGCTCTCAAGCAGCATCTTGAGGACAAGAAAGAGTTCATCGCCGCTCACCACGGAGACTAGTTCCCACGGCCTGCAACAACGTAGAGATCAGCGAGGCAGATCGTTGTCTTCCTTCTTCTTTTGCCCTTGTGTATTTCGGGCATTGCCGCATGTGACTTTTTTAATTATGTTCCAAAATATGTAAGAAAATTATTATCCACTCTCATCGTCCTTATATTCATCATGCTTGCTATAAGTCAAAGTCGATGCTATATAGGTCCGTCAGATCTTACTTCAAGATCCGTGCAAAACTTTCTTTTCAGATTTTCATTTTTCTCTCTTAAATCTCAGTCCAGTGAGACACATAGCCACACCGTAGAACAGGGGCTCAGGCGCCATTAATGGAGACGTTGGGAGGGAAGTGCGCGGTGGGTAGCAGTCAAAGGGCTCTCCTCCCGATGAGCACGCGCAGGGGTCTGATCGCACGTCTCCCGTACTCAAATAGCTACCCCGCATAGCACCTCCTAGCAGATAAAAAAAGGTGACGCGTGGCGGCACGTAAATGGTAAGTAGAACGCCCACCGTTTTAATAATACTTGTGTTTCCGATTTGTAACATGACAGCACTTGTTCCAAAATGACTTTGTTGATTGTTAATGTGTGCGCCTTCGCACATCGGACAGAAAAATTACCACAGCATGTTTGTGCCATGTCATGACACCATGCCAAGTTTCATAATATTCAGGCGTGTTTTGGATTTACAGGAATTAAAAAACCAAGTTTCTCAATCTTTCCGGCCGAGCCACGACGCCCAGATGTTTGAATTTCATTCCCATTTCTTGCATGGGACCTATAAACTCACCCAAGGACACACATGTGATTTTTCAACCAACTTTGGTGCACTGGAGCATGTGCTTGTAGTTCAAATTTGAATTATGCACATTAAATGCGCAAAAACTCAATTAATGTATAAAAAGGCCAAATGAACCTGGAATAATTCCAAAATTTAGCATGATACTTCTATTTGGTCTAATCTGCCCGTGTAAAAAAATTAAGGCGGGAGAAGGCAGTTACGTATCTCGTTTCGCACACGGAGGTGACATGTTCCCTCTCGTAACCACGAGCCTTCTTGAGGGAAGCTCCGGTTTGCAAGAAGCTTACACCAAAGCTTGTCCCAATTCGGCCAAAAAATTTACCGCAGCATGTTGGTGCCATGTCATGACACCATGCCAAGTTTCATGATTTTTAGGCGTGTTTTAGATTTACAGGAATTTAAAAACCAAGTTTCTCAATTTTTGCGGCCGAGCCACGGCGCCCAAATGTTTGAATTTCATTCCCATTTCTTGTATGGGACCTATAAATTCACCCAAGGACACACATGTGATTTTTCAACCAACTTTACTGCACTGGAGCATGTGCTTGTAGTTCAAATTTGAATTATGCACATTAAATGCGCAGAAACTCAATTAATGCATAAAAATGCCAAATGAACCTGGAATAATTCCAAAATTTAGCACGATACTTCTATTTGGTCTAATCTGCCTGTGTAACAAAATTAAGACGGGACAAGGAAGTGTATGTATCTCGTTTCGCACACGGAGGTGACACGTTCCCTCTCGGAACCACGAGCCTTCTTGAGGGAAGCTCCGGTTTGCAAGAAGCTTACACCAAAGCTTGTCCGAATTCGGCCAAAAAATTTACCGCGGCATGTTGGTGATGTCATGACACCATGCCAAGTTTCATGATTTTTAGGCGTGTTTTGGATTTATAGGAATTTAAAAACCAAGTTTCTCAATCTTTCTGGCCGAGCCACGACGCCCAGATGTTTGAATTTCATTCCCATTTCTTTCATGGGGCCTATAAATTCACCCAAGGACACACATGTGATTTTTCAACCAACTATGGTGCACTAGAGCATGTGCTTGTAGTTCAAATTTGAATTGTGCACATTAAATGTGCATAAACACAGTTAATGTACAAAAAGGCCAAACGAACCCGGAATATTTCCCAAATTTAGCACGATACTTCTATTTGGTCTAATCTGCCTATGTAAAAAATTAAGGCGGGAGAAGGCAGTGTACGTATCTCGTTTCGCACACGGAGGTGACACATTCCCTCACGGAACCACAAGCCTTCTTGACGGAAGCTCCGCGTTGCAAGAAGCTTCACCAAAGCTTGTCCCAATTTGACAAAAAATTTACCGCAGCATGTTGGTGCCATGTCATGACACCATGCCAAGTTTCATGACTTTCAGGCATGTTTTGGATTCACAGGAATTTCAAAAACCAAGTTTCTCAATGTTTCCGGCCGAACCACGACGCCCAGATGTTTGAATTCCATTCCTATTTCTTGCATGGGACCTATAAATTCATCCAAGGACACACATGTGATTTTTCAACCAACTTTGGTGCACTGGAGGATGTGCTTATAGTTCAAATTTGAATTATGCACATTAACTGCGCAGAAATTAATTAATGTATAAAAAGGGCCAAATGAACCCGGAATAATTCCAAAATTTAGCACGATACTTCTATTTGGTCTAATCTGCCTGTGTAAAAAAATTTAAGGTGGGAGAAGGCAGTGTACGTATCTCATTTCGCACACGGAGGTGACACGTTCCCTCTCGGAACCACGAGCCTTCTTGAGGGAAGCTCCGGTTTACAAGAAGCTTACACCAAAGCTTGTCCCAATTCGGCAAAAAAATTTACCGTAGCATGTTGGTGCCATGTCATGACACCATGCCAAGTTTCATGATTTTCAGGCATGTTTTGGATTTACAGGAATTTAAAAACCAAGTTTCTCAATATTTTCGGTCGTGCCACGACAGCTAGATGTTTGAATTTCATTTCCATTTCTTGCATGGGATCTATAAATTCACCCAAGGACACACATGTGATTTTTCAACCAACTTTGGTGCACTGGAGCATGTGCTTGTAGTTCAAATTTGAATTATGCACATTAAATGTGCAGAAACTCAATTAATCCAGAAAAAAGTCCAAACGAACCCGGAATAATTCCAAAATTTAGCACGATACTTCCATTTGGTCTAATATGCCTGTGTAAAAAAAATTAAGGTGGGAGAAGGCAGTGTACGTATCTCATTTCGCACACGGAGGTGACACGTTCCCTCTCGGAACCACGAGCCTTCGTGAGGGAAGCTCAGGTTTGCAAGAAGCTTACACCAAAGCTTGTCCCAGTTCGGCCAAAAAAATTACCGCGGCATGTTGGTGCCCTGTCATGACACCATGCCAAGTTTCATGATTTTCAGGCGTGTTTTGGATTCACAGGAATTAAAAAACCAAGTTTCTCAATCTTTCCGGTCGAGCCACGACGCCCAGATGTTTGAATTTCATTGCCATTTCTTGCCTGAGACCTATAAATTCACCCAAGGACACACATGTGATTTTTCAACCAACTTTCATGCACTGGAGCATGTGCTTGTAGTTCAAATTAGAATTATGCACATTAAATGCGCAGAAACTCAATTAATGCATAAAAAAGGCCAAACGAACCCAGAATAATTCCAAAATTTAGCACGATACTTCTATTTGGTCTAATCTACCAGTGTACAAAAATTAAGGTGGGAGAAGGCAGTATACGTATCTCGTTTCACACACGAAGGTGACACATTCCCTCTCGGAACCACGAGCCTTCTTGAGGGAAGCTCCGGTTTGCAAGAAGCTTACACCAAAGCTTGTCCCAATTCGGCCAAAAAAATTACCGCGGCATGTTGGTGCCATGTCATGACACCATGCCAAGTTTCATGATTTTCAGGCATGTTTTGGATTCACTGGAATTTAAAAACCAAGTTTTTCAATCTCTCCAGCCGAGCCACGACGCCCAGATGTTTGAATTTCATTCCCATTTCTTGCATGGGACCTATAAATACACCCATGGACACACATGTGATTTTTCAACCAACTTTAGTGCACTGGAGCATGTGCTTGTAGTTCAAATTTGAATTATGCACATTAAATGCGCAGAAACTCAACTAATGCATAAAAAAGGCCAAACGAACCCGGAATAATTCCAAAATTTAGCACGATACTTCTATTTGGTCTTATTTGCCTGTGTAAAAAAATTAAGGCGGGAGAAGGCAGTGTATGTATCTCGTTTCGCACACAGAGGTGACACGTTCCCTCTCGGAACCGCGAGCCTTCTTCAGGGAAACTCCGGTTTGCAAGAAGCTTACACCAAAGCTTGTCCCAATTCGGCCAAAAAAATTACCTCAGCATGTTGGTGCCATGTCATGACACCATGCCAAGTTTCATGATTTTTAGGCGTGTTTTGGATTTACAGGAATTTAAAAACCAAGTTTCTCAATCTTTCCGGCAGAGCCACGATGCCCAGATGTTTAAATTTCATTCCCATTTCTTGCACGGGACCTATAAATTCACCCAAAGACACACATGTGATTTTTCAACAAACTTTGGTGCATTCGAGCATGTGCTTGTAGTTCAAATTTGAATTATCCACATTAAATGCCCAGAAACTCAATTAATGCATAAAAATGCCAAACGACTCGGAATAATTCCAAATTTAAACATGACACTCATGTACTAGTTGCATGTTCACTGTACATAAATGTTCTAGCAATTCAAACACCATCCTTTCCCTCGGTAACACCTTTTTGTCTTTCAAAACATAATGAAAAAATCAGGTATACCACAAACAGTTTACTAGAAAGAATCGTGTGGGATGTGGTATAAAATATCTTGGCGCATCGTCTTGTCTAGCTTATGCAGGAAGCTTCACCGTCTATAGCCCACCTCCCCCGCTTGAAGCACACTTGCGCGCCAGTTTCTCGCGGCACTGAGCGAATTTTTTTTGCCACTGCGGAATATCTATCTCCACGCCCCCTCCCTCCTACCCAAAGCCACATTTCCACTGTTCCTCCTTGCTTTTCCAAGTTCAAACCTTCACTGCTGCTTACTGGAAGCTCAGCCTCCTCGCCGGCGACCCTTCTTCTTGCAGCGCCGCCTCCTCGCCGACTACCCTTCTTCTTGCAGCGCCACATCCTCGCCGGCGACCCTTCTTCTTGCAATGCCGCCTCCTCGCCGGCGACCCTTTTTCTTGATGCGCGTCCTCCTCGCCGCTGACCCTTCTTCTTGCTGCACGGCCTCGTCGATATGGTCAGTTAATCCACACCCCACCCACACCATCCTCCTCCTTTCCCGTCCCACATGCCCTGACCGACGGCGCGACACCTTCCACCAAAATCACTGCCCCCCTCCTCCAATTAAGCGTCGCCCACATCCATTTTGCATGCAGTATAACATGGAGCTTAGTAGCATGCGTCCGCACGCACGCACGAGGTCGCTATGGCTGCCATGCGTGTCGACCGCCAAATCTTGGAGGAGCACCTCGTCTTCGAGGCCACCGTCGACACCTCCACGCGGTTGTCTACTTTAAAATACAGTTCATGCAGTTTTCTCGAGGCCACCGCCAGTGCCTTCTAGTGATTTGTCCTCTATAATGTTAATATGCAATCTGATGTTCAGTTAAAAGTTTGGTCCTCTGAAATGTAATGTTCCGTTAACACTTTGGTCCAACAATTGCTACATTTTGTAGTACTGTTCTCTAGCATTCTTTGTTTTGTTAACTTTCTTATCTTCTAGTACATGTTTCTATTCTGCAATGTCGTGCTCAGTTAACTATTTTGGTTCATTTGGTCTGTTGTCCATTTAACTGTTTGGTTCAGTTCTGCAATTTGATTTTCATTTGCTGTGGGTACAATTTTGTATTGTTATGCATGTCACACCAATCGAATTTGGCTGTACTCAATACATATTCTACGGATAGTATGGCAACTCTCAGTTAACCTGATCAAGATCTTCCTTATGTGTGTTGCAGGGAAACAATGGGAGACACTGCGGTTTACCATCGAGGTTTGTTCAAGTAGGGTCCTTTGGCTAATAGCACACTATTGTGCAGTTGCAGGAATCATTCTAATATTTAGGTTTCTTACAATTTGGTCTTGCACATGTAGGTCCTGCTGTCAGAGGCTTAGACCCACTGTTCGACCCATTTTGCATATGGGGAAATGAGATGTCCATGAATATCAGTCAAGTCAAGAAACTCAAAAAGATTGTTAGGATGAAAAAACTTGCGACGAATAACAGCAAGATCTTTGTTTGCACAATGAAGAAGACATCAGTCAACTATAGGATGGTACTAACTCTTTTGCCTTGTTTTTACCCCTTGAGCCATTTCAAAATTTACAACAGCAATTTATGCATAGCTTTGTTTTTAGTACTTTTTGAAGCAGTTCATCGATGATTACCTCTGAAACCACCTGCATGGTCAAGAGGCGAGGAAGGTATTCATTCAACACCCATGGTACAATATTGAAGTCTTGCTGAAGAGGACGAAGGTTGGGCGGGCAATTATCCATAGCCACTAGCCTAAAGTTGCAAGGACATTCACCATCACTGAAGGCTCAATATTTGCCTTCTGCTTCTGCAGTTTTCTAGATGAGATTCATCTGTCTATTTACCATGTATGATGCTACTTTCCAAAGGTTTTTGATGCTGCATGTGAAACTTGGTGCTGTTGTGTAATGGCGAAACTGAGTGCCGAAGCTATCTGATGTAATTCGATTATGAAATCATGGTTGCTTTTATACGGATATGAAATATCTAGCGTGTTTTATAAGAAATATCAGTTTTATTAGTACATGGATTATCAATAATGGGCTAATTACCCTGTTTATTGGGGTTTTCTATTGCAGACGGTTACTCAGACAGCACCGTGGGCGATGAACTCAAACAACCCGCACGGTTTCTAGAAAGTAGGCGTGTTCAATCAACTAACAATCACACACGGCTTCTGACAGCGAACTGTTTGCGTTAGGCTGATGTCTACTACACAACCTTCTTCTTGTAGACGTTGTTGGTCCTCCAAGTGCAGAGGTTTGTACGACAGTAGAAAAATTCCCTTAAGTGGATGACCTAAGGTTTATCAATCCGTGGGAGGCGTAGGATGAAGATGGTCTCTCTCAAGGAACCCTGCAACCAAATAACAAAGAGTCTCTTGTGTCCCCAACACACCCAATACAATGGTAAATTGTATAGGTGCACTAGTTTGGCGAAGAGATGGTGATACAAGTGCAATATGGATGGTATATATAGGTTTTTGTAATCTGAAAATATAAAAAAGCAAGGTAACTAATGATAAAAGTGAGCACAAACGGTATTGCAATGCTTCGAAACAAGGCCTAGGGTTCATACTTTCACTAGTGGAAGTTCTCTCAACAATAATAACATAATTGGATCATATAACTATCCCTCAACAACAAAGAGTCACTCCGAAGTCACTAATAGCGGAGAACAAACGAAGAGATTATTGTAGGGTACGAAACCACCTCAAAGTTATTCTTTCTGATCGATCTATTCAAGAGTCCGTAGTAAAATAACACGAAGCTATTCTTTCCGTTCGATCTATCCTAGAGTTCGTACTAGAATATCACCTTAAGACACAAATCAACCAAAACCCTAATGTCACCTACATACTCCAATGTCACCTCAAGTATCCGTGGGTATGATTGTACGATATGCATCACACAATCTCAGATTCATCTATTCAACCAACACAAAGAACTTCAAAGAGTGCCCCAAAGTTTCTACCGGGGAGTCAAGACGAAAACGTGTGCCAACCCCTATGCATAAGTTCACAAGGTCACTGAACCCGCAAGTTGATCACCGAAACATACATCAAGTAGATCACGTGAATATCCCATTGTCAGCACAGATAAGCACATGCAAGACATACATCAAGTGTTCTCAAATCCTTAAAGACTCAATCCGATAAGATAACTTCGAAGGGAAAACTCAATCCATTACAAGAGAGTAGAGGGGGAGAAACATCATAAGATCCAACTATAATAGCAAAGCTCGCGGTACATCAAGATTGTGCCAAATCAAGAACACGAGAGAGAGAGAGAGAGATCAAACACATAGCTACTAGTACATACCCTCAGCCCCGAGGGTGAACTACTCCCTCCTCGTCATGGAGAGCGCCGGGATGATGAGATGGCCACCGGTGATGGATCCCCCCTCTGGCAGGGTGCCGAAACAGGGTCCCGATTGGTTTTTGGTGGCTACAGAGGCTTGCGGTAGCGGAACTCCCAATCTGGGTTTCTTTTCGGGGGTTTCTGTATTTATAGGAATTTTTGGCGTCGGGAACAAGTCAGGGGGGTCTCCGAGTCGTCCACGAGGCAGGGGGCGCGCCCTCCACCCTCGTGGATGGCTCAGGACTCTTCTGGCCCTACTCTTTTACTCCGGGGGCTTCTTTTGGTCCGTAAAAATCATCAAAAATTGGCACGTCAATTGGACTTCGTTTGGTATTCCTTTTCTGTAGAACTCAAAAACAAGGAAAAAACAGAAACTAGCACTGGGCTCTAGGTTAATAGGTTAGTCCCAAAAATCATATAAAATAGCATATAAATGCATATAAAACATCCAAGATGGATAATATAATAGCATGAATACTTGATAAATTATAGATACGCTGGAGACGTATCAGCATCCCCAAGCTTAATTCCTGCTCGTCCTCGAGTAGGTAAATGATAAATGAAATAATTTATGAAGTGTGAATGCTAGCAGGTGCACAAGTTTGATCAATGATAATTTGAATCACCTTCTCTAGCATCATTATATGTCATAACAGTAGCTCATCTCATAAAACTTCTCATGATCAAGTAACAAGCTATTCACATGTTAAAGCATGGACCATAAACTTTCTTGAAAACTAACAAACTATGTTCTCAGTCATCAAACAATTGCAATTCATCTTATTTTCAGGAAGGGTCTAGTAAGAGCTTTGATTTAGCAAATCCCACATACTCAACTATCATATAGTCTTCCATGATTGCTACCACTCAAAGCATATTTTTAGAACAAATAGCATCCATCGAACACAGAGAAAGATAGGGGCTTAATGTTTCGCCTCCCAACTTACTTATCATATAGATAATTGTCAACAATAATAATTCATGATCAAATATATTTGAATGGCCATATATGCTTAGATCTTTCCCCATCACATGATGCTTGCCAACTAAAGAGTAGGTTGGAATGAGAAGGAATACTACTAACTCTTGCATAAAGTAAAAGATAGGCCCTTCGCAGAGGGAAGTAGGGATTTGCAGAGGTGCCAGAGCTCGAAGCTTTTAAAACAGAGATGAAAATAATTTTGAGAGGTATGCTTTCATTGTCAACATAACAACCAAGAGTTCCCAATATCTTCCATACTCGATACATTATAGGTGGTTCCCAAACAGAATGGTAAAGTTTTTACTCCCCCACCACCAACAAGAACATTCCACAGCTGGTCCGAAACAACGGGTACCGTCCAACTATCAACAATCCTGGGGGAGTTTTGTTTGCAATTATATTTGATTTGATTTGAGCATGGAACTGGGCATCCCGGTTACCAGCCCTTTTCTCATGAATGATGAGCGGAGTTCACTCATCATGAGAATAACCCACCTAGCATGGAAGATAGTGACAGCCCCTAGTCGCTACATGAGCGATTCAGGCATACAAAACAGATTATTATTTGAAGGTTTAGAGTTTGGCACATGCAAATTTACTTGGAACGGTAGGTAAATACCGCATATAGGTAGATATGGTGGACACTCATGGCAGAAACTTGGTTCAAGGATTTTGGATGCACAAGCAGTATTCCCGCTTAGTACAGAAATTTTGGCTAGCAAAGGATTCTAAATAGCAAGCACTACATGTTGGAGGATCTATAACAATATAACTTATATACAAATATACCCAAACATAACTCATTAAGTTGTCTTCCTTGTCCAACTTCAACTAATTTGATCAAGTTTGAGAATAATTAATGGGGCTCACAATCATAGAAGATGTCCAAGATAGTGTATTTATATGTGAAATCTCTCTTCCTTCAATATTCTTTCATGAATTGTTCAAGTGAACAATACTTTGTTTGCTAACTTTCAATAAATTTACCACCTATACTTCTTATATGTGAAGTCATTACTCCCCATGGGATAAGCATACAAAACATATATAATTTCAGATTTATGATATTCAAATCATTCGACCATTTAATCATAGGATAGGCTATAAGTGAAGCACACGAGTAAATGACAAACTACTCCAAAAAGATATAAGTGAAGATCAATGAGTAGTTAAATAATTATGTAGCTATGTGAAGACTCTCTCTCATTTAAGAATTTCAGATCTAATGTATTTTGTTCAAGCATCAAGCAAAGCAAAATAAAATGACATTGCAAGGATAGCACATATCATGTGAAGAAGCAAAAACTTAGGCTCAACCAAAACCGACCAATAATTGTTGAAGAAGAAAGGTGGGATGCCAACCGGGGCATCCCCAAGCTTAGATGCTTGAGACTTCTTGAAATATTAATTAGGGATGCCTTGGGCATCCCCAAGCTTGACCTTTTATGTCTCCTTAATTCCTTTTATATCACGGCTTCTAAATCTTAAAAACTTCATCCACACAAAACTCAACAAGAACTCGTGAGATAAGTTAGTATAAATCAACGCAATAACCTTATCATTCTATACTGTAAAATTCACTAAAATCATTATTTGATATTGCCTACTAAATGCCTCTGCATATTTAATACTCCATCCTCGAATAGAATAATTAAACAAGCAAACATATGCAAACAATGCAAACATAACAGCAATCTGTCTAAACAGAACAATCTGTAAAGAATACAAGAGGAATCATACTTCCCTAACTCCAAAAATTCTGAAAAATTACCACACTGTAGAAAATTTGTTGTTACTCATTGTGTCAAATTTCAAGATTTTGTCATGTTCTGACTATTCACCAATATTCAAAACATAACAGCAAACTTTCTGATTTCAAAACAGCAACGTATAGACTTGTAAAATAAGCATGGTAAAGGCTATACTTGACCTTTTTATTGAACTAAAAGATATTAAACATGTCTCTGAATAACAGCAAGCAAATATAAACAAAATAAAATGGCGCTTCAAGCAAAACACATATCATGTGGTGAATAAAAATATAGCTCCAAGTAAGGTTACCGATGAACGACGACGAAAGAGGGGATGCCATCCGGGGCATCCCCAAGCTTAGGCTCTTGGTTGTCCTTGAATATTACCTTGGGGTGCCTTGGGCTTCCCCAAGCTTAGGCTCTTGCCACTCCTTATTCCGTAATCTATCGAAACTTTACCCAAAACATGAAAACTTCACAACACAAAACTCAACAGAAAATCTTATGAGCTCCGTTATTATAAGAAAATAAATCACCACTGAGGTACTGTTGTGAACTCATTCTAAATTCACATTGGTGTTATATCTAATGTATTCCAACTTCTCCATGGTTCATACCCTCCGATACTACTCATAGATTCATCAAAATAAGCAAACAACACATAGAAAACAGAATCTGTCAAAAACAGAACAGTCTGTAGTAATCTGTAACTCTCGAATACTTCTGTAACTGCAAAAATCCTGAGAAATTAGGAAGTCCTAAGAAATTGTTTATTAATCTTCTGCAAAAAGAATAAACTTAAAAACACACTTCTTTGAATTATGAAAATTGTTTTCGTGCGAGTGAAAGTTTCTATTTTTCAGCAAGATCAAATCAACTATCACCGTAAGCCATCCTAAAGGTATTACTTGGCACAAACACTAATTAAAACACAAAACCACATCTAAGCAGAGGCTAGATGAATTATTTATTACTAAATAGGAGCAAAAAGCAAAGAACAAAAATAAAATTGGGTTGCCTCCCAACAAGCGGTATTGTTTAACGCCCCTAGCTAGGCATGATGATTTCAATGATGCTTACATAAAAGATAAGATTTGAAACATAAGAGAGCATCATGAAGAATATAACTAGCACATTTAAGCCTAAACCACTTCCTATGCATAGGGATTTTGTGAGCAAACAACTTACGGGAATAAGAATCAACTAGCATAGGAAAGCAAAACAAGCATAGCTTCAAGATTTTCAACACATAGAGAGGAAACTTGATATTATTGCAATTCCTACAAGCATATGTTCCTCCCTCATAATAATTTTCAGTAGCATCATGAATGAATTCAAAAATATAAATATCACATAAAGCACTCAACATAATGCTTAAGTATATAATTTTTATTACTCTCCACATAAGCAAATTTCTTCTCATGAATAGTAGTGGGGGCAAACTCAACAAAATAACTATCATGTGAGGCATAATCCAATTTAAAATTGAAATCGTGATGACAAGTTTCATGGTTATCATTATTCTTTATAGCATACATGCCATCAATAATGATCATAAATTGGGGCATGCTTTCATCATAATAAATTTGCTCATCAAAACTTGGGGGACTAAAAATATCATCTTCATCAAACATAGCATCCCCAAGCTTGTGGATTTCCGTATCATTAGCATCATGGATATTCAAGGAATTCATACTTCATACTAACAACATTGCAATCATGCTCATCATACAAAGATTTTATGCCAAACATTTTATTGCATTCTTCTTCTAACACTTTGGCACAATTATCGGAATCATTATTTTCACGAAAGACATTATAAAAATGAAGCATATGTGGCAACCTCAATTCCATTTTTTTGTAGTTTTCTTTTATAAACTAAACTACTGATAAAACAAGAAACTAAAAGATTCGATTGCAAGATCTAAAGATATACCTTCTAGCACTAACCTCCCCGGCAATGGCGCCAGAAAAGAGCTTAGTTGACGGGGTGTTAGTGCCGCTTACCTAGCCTCCCCGGCAACGGCGCCAGAAAAGAGCTTGATGTCCACTACACAACCTTCTTCTTGTAGACGTTGTTGGGCCTCCAAGTGCAGAGGTTTGTAGGACAGTAGCAAATTTCCCTCAAGTGGATGACCTAAGGTTTATCAATCCCGTGGGAGGCGTAGGATGAAGATGGTCTCTCTCAAGCAACCCTGCAACCAAATAACAAAGAGTCTCTTGTGTCCCCAACACACCCAATACAATGGTAAATTGTATAGGTGCACTAGTTCGGCGAAGAGATGGTGATACAAGTGCAATATGTATGGTAGATATAGGTTTTTGTAATATGAAAATATAAAACAGCATGGTAACTAATGATAAAAGTGAGCACAAACGGTATTGCAATGCTTCGAAACAAGGCCTAGGGTTCATACTTTCACTAGTGCAAGTTCTCTCAACAATAATAACATAATTGGATCATCTAACTATCCCTCAACATGCAACAAAGAGTCACTCCAAAGTCACTAATAGCGGAGAACAAACGAAGAGATTATTGTAGGGTACGAAACCACCTCAAAGTTATTCTTTCTGATCGATCTATTCAAGAGTCCGTAGTAAAATAACACGAAGCTATTCTTTCCGTTTGATCTATCCTAGAGTTCGTACTAGAATAAAACATTAAGACACTAATCAACCAAAACCCTAATGTCACCTACGTACTCCAATGTCACCTCAAGTATCCATGGGTATGATTATACGATATGCATCACACAATCTCAGATTCATCTAGTCAACCAACACAAAGAACTTCAAAGAGTGCCCCAAAGTTTCTATCGAAGAGTCAAGACGAAAACATGTGCCAACCCCTATGCATAAGTTCACAAGGTGTAAGGGCATATTTATCCCTAAGATGTTTTGGTGATTGATGACAATGCTTTTGCGGACTAATCGTGTGCGTTGAGTGTTTTTCAGAGATTCATCCTTTTGGCACGAGACGATTTCCTCCCCTCGGAGCTTAAAGCGAAGACGGTGTAGTCCTTTCGGATTAGTTTGGTGGACTAGTTTCATAGGGATCACCGTACTATCAAGAGGGGGTCCGTTTTGGAAAGGCTAGGGCGGAATCATCATGTACACTTCCTTTGCCCCTCCCTCCGAGCCTTTCCGTTTCGATGATGGGCTTGGGTCTCCTCTCTTTGTGCCCTCTCTGGTCCCAGCGGTAGTACCGCGGGCCAGAGCGGTAGTACCGCTTGGGTGCTACAAGCGGTAGTACCGCTCTGGAGCGGTAGTACCGCCCAGAGCAGTAGTACCGCTAGTAGCCCCCATGTGTGTACTAACTCTGGTCCCAGCGGTAGTACCGCGGGACGGAGCGGTAGTACCGCTTGGGTGCCACAAGCGGTAGTACCGCTCTGGGAGCGGTAGTACCGCTCCAGAGCAGTAGTACCGCTAGTGGCCCCAAGCCGTAGTACCGCGGTGGTCTCGTGCTAGTACCGCCTTGATACGAGGGCTCCTTTTTCGTGTCGGGTTTTACGGTACTGGCCGCGGCTGTGGGGGGCCGTAGTACCGCTCCTGTGCGGTAGTACCGCCCTCCCTCCGCGGTAGTACCGCGTTGTGTAGCGGTAGTACCGCTTATAGTGGCAAGCGGTAGTACCGCTGGCACAGCGGTACTACCGCTCTCTTCGGGGCAGAAGGGGGGTAACGGTTGGTTTGTTCCCCCACTATATAAAGGGGTCTTCTTCCTCAAAGTTGACCTACCTCTTCCCCCAAAAGCTCCATTGTTGCTCCAAGCTCCATTTTCGCCCGATCTCTCTCCCTAGCCAATCAAACTTGTTGATTTGCTCGGGATTGGTTGAGAAGGCCACGATCTACACTTCCACCAAGAGAAATTTGATTCCCCCCACTTATCCCTAGCGGATCTTGTTACTCTTGGGTGTTTGAGCACCCTAGACGGTTGAGGTCACCGCGGAGCCATAGTCCATTGTGGTGAAGCTTTGTGGTGTCGTTGGGAGCCTCCAATTAAGTTGTGGAGATTGCCCCAACCTTGTTTGTAAAGGTCCGGTCGCCGCCTTCAAGGGCACCAATAGTGGAATCACGGCATCTCGCATTGTGTGAGGGCGTGAGGAGAATACGGTGGCCCTTGTGGCTTCTTGGGGAGCATTGTGCCTCCACACCGCTCCAACGGAGATGTACTTCCCCTCAAAAGGAAGGAACTTCGGTAACACATCCTCGTCTTCACCGGCTCCACTCTTGGTTATCTCATTCCTTTACTTTAGCTAGTTTACTTGTGTTATATCTCTTACTTGCTTGCGTGCTTGTTGTCGTTGCATCATATAGGTTGCTCACTTAGTTGCATATCTAGACAACCTATTTTGATGCAAACTTTAATTTGGTAAAGAAAAGCTAAAAATTGTTAGTTGCCTATTCACCCCCCCTCTAGTCAACTATATCGATCCTTTCAGTTGGTATCAGAGCCTCGCCTCTTTATTAAGGACTTTACCGTCCAAAGAGTATGGTTGACGTCGTAGACGGTGCGGAGGAGCACTCCGGTGAGAATCCAGTCTCGTCTACGGGAGATGGGGGAACCGCGGTCTCTCGTGAGGAATTCAATGTGGCGTTGGACACATTGAAAACCTCCATGACGACCAAGGTCGAAAGCATGTTGAATAAATTCTTAGGAGGGCTTAAACTTACCACCGCACCGTTGAAAGTGGGTGATCCCGCTAACAAGGTGACGGATGCTACCTCCGACAAGGGGGAAGCTTCGAGCGAGAAGGCTCCTTGTTCTTGTGATAAAAATGGGACCGGCATCTTTGCCCATGTGGAACCTCCACCTGTCTATGGTGGACCACTCCCTTCCACTCATTTGAATCATGCCGGTCCAGCCCCTAAGATTGAGAAGAATGTAGATTTTGATTCTTGGGTTTATCATTTTAAGCGTCATTTAAATCATGTGAACACTAACCTTTGGAGAATCATTGAAGAAGGTTTTTATCCGCATGACCGAAGTAACTTCACTCCTAGAGAAGTTGTGGATCATCAATTCAATGAGAATGCTCTCTTCATCATCCAAGAAGCAATCCCACCCGAAGATCTTCCTCATCTCCGGCCTTACACCGTGGCCAAAGATGCTTGGCTCCAAGTTGTTTCCCTCTATCGGGGAAGCGCAAGCATTCAACGCTCCAACTATGAAGTGGTGCAAGATGAAGCCGACGAGTTTGCAATGAAAGAAGATGAAGAACCTCGTGAGCTTTTTCGGAGAGTAACCAAACTCGCGGTCTCTCTCCGAGATCATGGAAGTAAGGACACGGATGACAATTGGATCAAGCGCAAATTCCTCAAGGCAATGATGCCCTACCACAAAGCCATGTCCTCCGTAATTCGTCAAAGGCCGGACTTCCACACCTTGTCATCAAGTGAAGTGTTGGATGAGTTTGTTGCTATGAGCATCTTGGACAAGACCGCCGACAATGCGGTTCTTCGCTCTCAAAGAGTAAGAAGCCCAACCTTGCTCTAAAGGCCAAGGTTAGTATGGAGGAAGAGGATGAAGAGGAAGAAGAGGAGGGCAACCTCGAAGATACGAAGTATGCCTATCATGAACACATGGCTCTTGCTTCAAGGCAATTTTGGAGCAAGAAGAACACGAGGCCAAACTTCAACAAAAGCAACTCAAGTGGCGCAAAGGGCAAGCAACGGATGAGGACTTGCTTCAATTGTGGCAATGTGAGCCACTTTGTTGCGGAGTGCCCTTACGAGAAGAGGGAAGACAATGGTGGCAAGCTCATTAGAAAAGACAAGGCCAAGTCGTTCCCCAACAAGAGCAACTTCACCAAGAAGACTCCTCCCAAGGCGTTGGTGGTTCAAGAAGAGTACAATGAGGATGATGACGATGATGAAGATAGTGAGTCGGTTGCCATGGCCTCCGTTGCCATTGCGAAGACTCCACGGGTGTCTCTCTTCGACTCACCCAATGAGAACATCACCGCCAAGTGCCTCATGGCTAAAGCCACCAATAAGGTAACCTCCAACATCAAAACTACCATCATTAATCATCCTTCTTCGACGGATAGCATTGATGAACATGAGGGGACAAATGTGGAGGAAAATGAGTTTGAGATCTTTATGGGTAAACTCAAGGGTAAATCCAAGAAGCACTTCGTTGCTCTCTTGGAACAACTTGGTGAAGCCAATGACATGATCGAGGCTCACGAAGATACCATCTCTAAGATGGAGGGGCATAGTCGTGACTATGCCGATGAGATTTCGGATCTTTCCAATGCTCTTGACGAAGAGCGTGGTCTTCGTTTGGCTCTTGAGGAGTCATACAACGATGATCATGCTAAGTTAAAGAAAGATCTTGATCATGCTCTTGTTGTGTCTCGTGTGCTAAACTCCGAGAAGGCAAAACTTGGGGTTGATCTTGCTAGACTCAAAGAGGAGTTTGGCATTCTCGACAAGGCTCACAAAGTCTTGAAGGGTGTTCATGCTAGCCTCAAGGAGTCTCATGATCAACTCCAAGTGAAGCTAACAAAGGAGAAAGCCACCTTTCCTCATATGGTGTTAATTGATAATGCAAATGCTACTAACCCGTGTTGTGAGCATGTGCATCTTGTTGAGGAGAATGCTAAGTTGAAGGAGCAACTTGAGAAAGGCCTTGTGTCATGCATACAAGGTGAGAAGAACCTCAACGACCTCTTGAGCAATCAAAAGGAAGTTGTGGCCAAGGAGGGGATTGGGTTCGCACCCAATCCCAAGAACAAGAAGAAGAATGACAAGACCAAGCGACCTCCTCCTCTCAAGCAAACTTTTGTGAAGGAGGGAGAGGGTGCTTCCAAGGAGAAGAAGAACAATGCGAAGGGTGGCGGTGTCAAGAAGAGCAATGCCACTCCTTCCAACAAAGCCGGCGACTTTAATCCTTCTTATGTGTTATGCCGTGCTAGTGATGGGCATGTTTATGCCAAATTCGTTGGTTCTCCTCATGAGTACATTGAATGGTCTATTTGGGTTCCTAAGACCCTTGTTGCTAACATCAAAGGACCCATTACAAAGTGGGTACCTAAAACCAAGCATTGATCTCTTGTAGGTGTTTGCTTCCGGTGGGGGATCATGGTTGCTCGATAGTGGAGCTACAAATCATATGACCGGAAGCAAGGACTTGGTGGTGGACGTGCACAAGATTCCATCTATGCCCACCAATGTCGAGTGGGGTGATGCCTCGTCCTCTAAGGTATTGGGACTTGGCAAAGTTGTCATTTCTCATGATCTCACGATCGAGAAGGTCATGCTAGTTGAGTCCCTTGCATACAATTTACTTTCCGTTCGTCAACTTGCTATCATGGGCTTTGCCACCTTCTTTGATATTGATACCGTGGCCCTCTTGTGGAGCAAGACTCTTAAAGTAGCCTTTGTTGGGCATGTCGAGAACGGTCTCTATGTGATTAACTTTTCGGAGCAACCCACTAAGACCGCGACATGCCTAATGGCTAAAGTTGACGTGGGATGGCTTTGGCATCGCCGTTTAGCCCATGTCAATATGAGATCTTTGCAAAGTCTTCTCAAGGGGGACCATGTCCGTGGACTAACGAACGTTAGTTTTGCCAAAGATCGTGCTTGCAGTGCTTGTATCGAAGGAAAGCTTCATGAGAAGGCTCACCCTCCCACGACTCTTATTTACTCGAAGAGGCCGTTGGAGCTCCTTCATTTGGATCTCTTTGGGCCTCCATCCTTTGATAGTCTTGGGGGTAGAAAGTATTGCTTGGTAATTGTGGATGATTATTCTAGATACACGTGGGTGTATTTCTTCAAGAGGAAGAGTGAGACCCAACAAACAGTCATTGACTTTGCAAATGAAGCCCAACGTCAACACAATGCAAAGATCTTGACAATAAGAAGTGACAACGGCACCGAGTTCAAGAACTACACCTTGGATGAGTTTCTCAGTGATGAGGGGATCAAGCATCAATATTCCGCACCTTACACCCCTCAACAAAATGGTGTTGCGGAGAGGAAGAATCGGACGTTGATGGATGCGGCAAGGACCATGATGGCGGAGTTCAAGTCTCCATACAACTTTTGGGCCGAAGCCATCAACACCGCGTGTCATGCTTCAAATCGGCTCTATCTTCGCAAAGGCTTGAACAAGACTCCATATGAGATCCTCACCGGTAACAAGCCCAACCTCAAGTACTTTCGGGTGTTCGGGTGTAAGTGTTTCATTCTCAAGAAAGGTGTTCGTTTGTCTAAATTTGAGACTAGAGCTCATGAGGGCATATTTGTTGGTTATGCTACAAACTCCCATGCTTACCGTGTTCTCAATAAGTCCACGGGACTTATTGAGGAGACGTGTAACGTGGAGTTTGATGAAAATAACGGCTCCCAAGTGGAGCAAAGTGGTACTTGTGATGTAGGTGATGAAATTCCTCCCCAAGCCATAAGAAGAATGGGTATTGGATATATCCTACCCATTGAGGAACCCCTTGTGGCCGAAGGAGAAGGACAATGCTCCACTCAAGTGGAGCCATCACCAACCCAAGACCCACACGCTTCCGAAGAACAAAGTGAAGGCCCTCAACCTCATGAACAAGATCAAGGGCAAGATCAACCTCAAGATGGTGGTGATCCACCAAATGATGCCCAAGGTCAAGTTCTTCCCCTCGAGCTAGTTCAAGATCAAGAACAAGCTCAAGACGACGCTCAAGATGATCAAGTAACCCCTCCTCACTTCACTTCCGAGGAGGAATTGGAGCGTCGTGCCGCTAAGATCGCTTCCAAGCTCACCACCAAAGGTCATCTCATGGAGAATGTGGTTGGAAGCCTAAGAAAGGGGGTAAGCACTCGTAGACAATTAGCAAACTATTGTGAACATCATGCGTTTGTTTCTTGTGTCGAACCCCAAAAGGTTTATGAAGCGCTTGAGGACCCGGATTGGCTCAACGCCATGCATGAAGAACTCAACAACTTCGAACATAACCAAGTGTGGAAGTTAGTGCCAAGGCCAACCGGGAATCATAATGTCATTGGAACCAAGTGGATATTCAAGAACAAGCAAGACGCTCATGGAATCATTGTTCGCAACAAGGCTCGTTTGGTGGCACAAGGCTACTCCCAAGTCGAGGGTATCGACTACGGTGAAACCTTTGCCCCCGTTGCTCGCCTTGAATCTATTCGTTTGTTGATTGCTTATGCTTCTCATCATAATTTCACTTTGCAACAAATGGATGTGAAGAGTGCTTTTCTTAATGGTCCCATAAATGAGTTGGTATATGTCAAACAACCCCCCGGGTTCGAAGATCCCTATTTCCCCGATCATGTGTATCAACTCCACAAGGCGCTCTATGGCCTTAAACAAGCCCCACGTGCGTGGTATGAGCATCTTACGGAGTTGTTACAAGATCGTGGATTCGAAATCGGGAAAATCGACCCCACTCTTTTTACTAAGAAGGTCAAAGGGGAGTTGTTTGTGTGCCAACTATATGTTGATGATATTATTTTTGGTTCCCCTAACAAAGCTTTCAATGAAGAATTTGCCGCTCTCATGACCTCAAAGTTCAAGATGTCTATGATGGGAGAGTTGAAGTTCTTTCTCGGATTCGAAATCAAACAAAGAAGAGAAGGAACCTTCATCAACCAAGCCAAATACACTCAAGACATGCTAAAGAGATTCAAGCTAAGTGATGTCAAGCCGGCTTCCACTCCAATGCCCACCAAGTGCCAACTTGACATTGATCCCAATGGTAAAGCGGTGGATCAAAAGGTATATCGCTCTATGATTGGATCCTTGCTTTACCTTTGTGCATCTAGACCGGATATCATGTTGAGTGTGGGAATATGTGCACGGTTTCAAGCCGCACCTAAGGAAAGCCACTTTGTGGCGGTCAAGCGAATCTTTCGATATTTGGCTCATACCCCAAACTTTGGCCTATGGTACCCAAGAGGAGCAAACTTCAAGCTTGTAGGTTATTCGGACTCCGATTGGGCGGGAGACAAAGTGGATAGGAAGTCCACTTCCGGAGGGTGCCAATTTCTTGGTTGCTCTTTGGTAAGTTGGTCTTCTAAAAAGCAAAGTTGTGTGTCTCTCTCGTCCACCGAAGCGGAGTATGTGGCGGCCGGAAGTTGTTGTGCACAACTCTTATGGATGAGGCAAACTTTAAAGGATTACGGTGTCATTTGTGACAAAGTGCCTCTTTGGTGTGACAATGAAAGTGCTATCAAGATTTCTCTCAACCCGGTGCAACACTTCAAGACAAAGCATATTGAGATTCGGTATCACTTCATCCGGGATCATATTAGGCGAGGGGAGATCGAGCTCAACTATGTCAACACTCATGATAACCTTGCAGATATTTTCACGAAGCCATTGGATGAAGCAAGATTTCGCGAGTTAAGGCATGAGCTAAATATCATTGATTCGAGCAATGTGGTTTGAACCTTTGCACACCCCTCACATTCATTGTGCTTTCTTGTCTAGGTGTAGGCATGGACGTAGGGGGAGTGTTGTTCTCTCAATGAACTTTCCCTCCCCCCACAATGCATAAACTGATCTCACTCTTTCACATTAGCCATTTTTGATGGTACTTGTGCTTCAAAGACGAGCTTTGGTCATGGGCCCAAGGATAATTCTTCGCGGTGCCATACCAAGTGACTCAAACATAGGTGGCCTCGGCCACCGCCCTCTCGTATAGAGGCGTGTGATTCTTGTTCTCTTGCTAGTGCTCTTGTTGGTCTTCTTGCCGTTGTTTCCCGTCTTTCGTTTTGCACCATATGTGTTGAGTCTGGTTTGAGTTGCGCTGGGCGGTACTACCGTTGTGCAGGAGCGATACTACCGCTCCACGGAGCGGTACTACCGCTTATACGGCTAAGCGGTACTACCGCCCCTCACCACGGTACTACCGCTGAGGGGCGGGGCCAGGGGGTTAAGTCGTGGGCAGGGGTGGTTTCCTCCACCCCATACCCATTTGCTTCGTCCCCTGGTTCCTCTTCCTCTCTCTCCAGCACCATCTCGCCGCGGGAAGGCTCCGGCGGCCCTCCGTCTCCGGACCGTTCCTCTCCATTTCCTTCGGTGGAGTCGATCCCCACCTCGTCCTCTTGCCATGGATGCCGGTATTGCCCCCGTTCCTCTTCTCTTCTTGTCTAGTTTTCAGATCTCGCGTTTTAGGGGCAATAGTAGTTGCATCTCTAGATTTTTGGCCAAATCTAGGCTTGAGTAGGTTGGAGAAGGCAACTAGACTCTTTGGATTGATGTTTGGTAGGTTTATTTTTGAATTTGTCATCCCGGTAGTGCCGGATCTGACCACGGCAGTAGGGATCCGCCGTGCCCCGTCTCGGGCGGTACTACCGCCCATCTGGCACGGTACTACCGCTGGAGCGGTACTACCGCTCCACGGAGCGGTACTACCGCTTATGTGGCTAAGCGGTACTACCGCTGAGCAGGCACGGTACTACCGCTGGATGCCCAGTTCCATTGTTTCCTACCACATGTTGATCCATATTTGTTGTGTTTATTTGGTTTTGATCGTTCCTTCTGGTTGTTTCTTGTGTCCGTGTGTTTGGTTCCAGGTGATGAACATCCTGAGCAGCAAGTCCGCCGTGTCAACCCCGGGCGTTCAACGTCGAAGCGGTACCGCTCATCTGAGACTGCAGGTGGTTCTTCCAGTGCTCCACAGCCGGCAGGGGGTGCTTCCTCAAGTGCTAATCCTCCTCGCAAGAAGAAGATTGCCAGCCGACCGAAGCCAAGTGGCAAGAAAGTGACTGAGATGTCTAGCAAGGAATTCTGGGACAGGCGTCGGCGCAACCCCTATGAGGAAGACCAAGAACCCAATCTTGTCAATCGCCCGTTCTGGAACCGGTTTCAGTATGCCACATACTTTGATGTGATCAAGGCTAAGAAGAATCTCTTTGTCAATGTTCATTCCATCAACACGGATGCTATGGAGAAGGACCTTGAGTACTTTGGTGATGCCCTACAGATGTGCTCTCAGTTGAACATTCTCAGGATCATGCAGTTCAACAAGGACTTTGATGCAGATTTGCTGGCACAGTTCTTTGCCACTGTTCACCTAGGAACTGATGCAGACAGGACTCTGACTTGGATGACAAATGGAAAGGTGCTAGCTGTCAAGTGGCAGGCCTTCATGGGGCTGCTTGAGGTGGAAGATCAAGGGCTCGAGACTCCAGTTGGTTTTCGTCCTCACCAAAATGTCACCTCCACTCACAAGCAAGCCCTCTGGCCCTACTGTACTCGGAAGGTCCACCCTGAGACCAGGAAGGAAACCTATGAGTTGTCTACCTATCTGGACATCCTTCACCGTATCTTCCGCGAGACTCTCTTCCCTCGTATTGGGAATCTGGACATGGTACACTCTTACCTTGTGGACATGCTTCTCTTCTGCCAGCGTGAGAAGGACGCAAACACCGGCGAGTCCCTGGACATCTCTCACGTCATGTGGTCTGAGCTTCTGGCGGCTGTTTCTGAGCGCAAGTGCCCAATTTATGGTCCGTTCATCATGTTGCTTATTGAGAGGGCCTGGAGACATACCTATCCTGAGGAGCAGCTGGAAACTGGAGAGTTGGTCTCTCATGAGATCAAGCGTCTGAGGAAGAAGGATAATTGGGGTAGATCTGGAGCTCCATCTTCTGCTGCTGCCATGGAGACCGAGGACGAGGCTGATGCCGGTGATGATGATGAGGATTATGTGCCTCCTGGGACAGAGCCTTCTGCAGCAGAGCCCTCTTGGGCAAAGAAGCTCAAACGCAAGATGAAGAAGCTGTTCTGCATGGAGTCTCATGGTCAGTACATGACTCATGTGGCTGAGAAGAAGGCAAGAGGACGTCACAAGGAGCTGATGCGTCAGATGGGTGCGACAGTCACCAGCGGCTCTGAGGGTCAGATTACTGAGGAGGAGGAGTGGATCCAGCAGCACTGTCCGTGGACCGACTCAGATGCCGAGCAGTTTCCGGGCGAGGACGGCAGTGCAGATGATCACGCAGAGTCCTGATGTTCGAGATCCTCAGCATGCTCTCACCTGGAGCCGTAGGTTAGCTCTTTGCCCCTTTTGGTGTCTCGATGCCAAAGGGGGAGAGAGTTTAGGGATTTGCGTCGTTGTGTTGCGAGTGTGTCTTTGCCTTTGTGCTTTCGTTATGTGCTACTTTGTGCTTTGCTTGGACCTTGTGCTTTGCTTGGTTTTGTGTTCAGTGAGACTTTAGTTCGAGTCATATGGTGTGAGACATATGCTACCCTATCATTATCATATCTTTATCTTTGTCTCTAGTCATTTGATATCTCATGAGTTATATGCTTCATTATGTTATATATCCTGCTATCTTGTATCTCGCTTAGGTTGTTGGTCTCTAAAATACAGGGGGAGTGTTGATCCTAGTATGTGTGTCGTGCAGTTCAAAGCACTTATCTTGATGGCACACATCTAGGGGGAGCCCGTCTATATTTTAGAGATTTGGGGTTTGCTTATGTCCTTTGTTTTTTCCCAGTTGTGCAAATCCCGTATTGTCATCAATCCACCAAAAAGGGGGAGATTGTAAGGGCATATTTATCCCTAAGATGTTTTGGTGATTGATGACAATGCTTTTGCGGACTAATCGTGTGCGTTGAGTGTTTTTCAGAGATTCATCCTTTTGGCACGAGACGATTTCCTCCCCTCGGAGCTTAAAGCGAAGACGGTGTAGTCCTTTCGGATTAGTTTGGTGGACTAGTTTCATAGGGATCACCGTACTATCAAGAGGGGGTCCGTTTTGGAAAGGCTAGGGCGGAATCATCACGTACACTTCCTTTGCCCCTCCCTCCGAGCCTTTCCGTTTCGATGATGGGCTTGGTTCTCCTCTCTTTGTGCCCTCTCTGGTCCCAGCGGTAGTACCGCGGGCCAGAGCGGTAGTACCGCTTGGGTGCTACAAGCGGTAGTACCGCTCTGGAGCGGTAGTACCGCCCAGAGCAGTAGTACCGCTAGTAGCCCCCATGTGTGTACTAACTCTGGTCCCAGCGGTAGTACCGCGGGACGGAGCGGTAGTACCGCTTGGGTGCCACAAGCGGTAGTACCGCTCTGGGAGCGGTAGTACCGCTCCAGAGCAGTAGTACCGCTAGTGGCCCCAAGCCGTAGTACCGCGGTGGTCTCGTGCTAGTACCGCCTCGATTCGAGGGCTCCTTTTTCGTGTCGGGTTTTACGGTACTGGCCCCGGCTGTGGGGGCCGTAGTACCGCTCCTGTGCGGTAGTACCGCCCTCCCTCCGCGGTAGTACCGCTGTGGGCCAAGCGGTAGTACCGCGTTGTGTAGCGGTAGTACCGCTTATAGTGGCAAGCGGTAGTACCGCTGGCACAGCGGTACTACCGCTCTCTTCGGGGCAGAAGGGGGGTAACGGTTGGTTTGTTCCCCCACTATATAAAGGGGTCTTCTTCCTCAAAGTTGACCTAACTCTTCCCCCAAAAGCTCCATTGTTGCTCCAAGCTCCATTTTTGCCCGATCTCTCTCCCTAGCCAATCAAACTTGTTGATTTGCTCGGGATTGGTTGAGAAGGCCACGATCTACACTTCCACCAAGAGAAATTTGATTCCCCCCACTTATCCCTAGCGGATCTTGTTACTCTTGGGTGTTTGAGCACCCTAGACGGTTGAGGTCACCGCGGAGCCATAGTCCATTGTGGTGAAGCTTTGTGGTGTCGTTGGGAGCCTCCAATTAAGTTGTGGAGATTGCCCCAACCTTGTTTGTAAAGGTCCGGTCGCCGCCTTCAAGGGCACCAATAGTGGAATCACGGCATCTCGCATTGTGTGAGGGCGTGAGGAGAATACGGTGGCCCTTGTGGCTTCTTGGGGAGCATTGTGCCTCCACACCGCTCCAACGGAGACGTACTTCCCCTCAAAAGGAAGGAACTTCGGTAACACATCTTCGTCTTCACCGGCTCCACTCTTGGTTATCTCGTTCCTTTACTTTAGCTAGTTTACTTGTGTTATATCTCTTACTTGCTTGCGTGCTTGTTGTCGTTGCATCATATAGGTTGCTCACTTAGTTGCATATCTAGACAACCTATTTTGATGCAAACTTTAATTTGGTAAAGAAAAGCTAAAAATTGTTAGTTGCCTATTCACCCCCCCCCTCTAGTCAACTATATCGATCCTTTCACAAGGTCACTGAACCCGCAAGTTGATACATCAAGTAGATCACGTGAATATCCCATTGTCACCACAGATAAGCACATGCAGGACATACATCAAGTGTTCTCAAATCCTTAAAGACTCAATCCGATAAGATAACTTTGAAGGGAAAACTCAATCCATTACAAGAGAGTAGAGGGGGAGAAACATCATATGATCCAGCTATACTCTTCTGGACCTACTCTTATACTCCGGGGGCTTCTTTTGGTCCATAAAAATCATCAAAAATTGGCACGTCAATTGGACTTCGTTTGGTATTCTTTTCTGTAAAACTCAAAAACAAGGAAAAAACCAGAAACTGGCACTGGGCTCTAGGTTAATAGGTTAGTCCCAGAAATCATATAAAATAGCATATAAATGCATATAAAACATCCAAGATGGATAATATAATAGCATGAATACTTCATAAATTATAGATCCGTTGGAGACATATCATAGGCCACCTTGCACAAACGTTTCCACACAAAGAACCGTGTGGGATGTACATACGAATGGAAACGTTTTCCCTGGATTGACTGTGTGGGATGTACATAAGAACGGAAACATATTCCTTGGATTGACTGTGTGTGATATACATACCTACGGAAATGATTTTCTGGGATTCACCGTGTGGGATGTACATACCTACGGAAATGATTTTCTTGGATTATCGTGTGGGGAGTACATACCTACGGAAATGATTGGGTTTCGATGCCTCGCCCGATCACACACGGCCCTAGCCTGTGTCCCAGGAGGGCCTATCCCCGACGATTTCTGGGTCGTGTGGGAAGGACCCCCCTATCGCCCACACTCACTTGGCGACGGTTCCAAATGCCGTCGCGGAAAGGGGTTAAATCGTCGCGGCATCCTCATTAGGAGTACCGGAAAATTGATCTTTCATAACAAGATTCAGCAAAGCAGTATTAATATCGCAAGACTCCGCACCAGTGGCGGGAGGAGCAATCGGAGTGCCAATAAAATCATTGTTGTTGGTATTTGAGAAATCACATAACATGGTGTTCTCTTGAGTCATGATGACCACACAACTAGATTGCACTCAAAAATAGATCCGGCAAAAAAAGGCGAACGAAAAATAGAGGCGAATAAATCGGCAATTGTTTGTGAAGTGGGGGAGAGGAAAACGAGAGGCAAATGGCAAATAATGTAAATTGTGAGGAGATGATATTTGTGATTAGGAACCTGGTATATGTTGAATATCCTCCCCGGCAACGGCGCCAGAAATTCCTTTTGATTGCGCTTGAAGCTACGTCGGTATTTCCCCAAAGAGGAAGGGATGATGGAGCACAGCGGCTGTAGGTATTTCCCTCAGATATGAAACCAAGGTTATCAAACCAGTAGGAGAACCAAGCAACACAACGGAAACAGCCCCTGCACACAGATGGCAAATCCTCGCAACCCGACGTGTAAAAGGGGTTGTCAATCCCTTTCGGGTAGCGGCGCCTCAAGATAGGCAAACGGACGTGAGGAAATTGTAGTAGATTGATAGATCGAACGCAAAAAAATAAGAATAAATTGCAGCAAGGTATTTTTTTTATTTTTTGGTTTAATTGATCTGAAAATAAATGCAAAGGAAAAATAGATCGCAAAGGCAAATATATGAGAAAGAGACCCGGGGTCGTAGGTTTCACTAGTGGCTTCTCTCGAGAAAATAGCAAACGGTGGGTAAACAAATTACTGTTGAGCAATTGATAGAACTTCAAATAATCATGACGATATCCAGGCAATGATCATTATATAGGCATCACGTCCAAGATTAGTAGACCGACTCCTGCCTGCATCTACTACTATTACTCCACACATCGACCGCTATCCATCATGCATCTAGTGTATTAAGTTCATGGAAAAACGGAGTAATGCAATAAGAACGATGACATGATGCAGACAAGATCTATCTATGTAGAGATAGACCCCCATCGTTTTATCCTTAGTAGCAACGATACATACGTGTCGGTTCCCTTTCTGTCGAAAGATCAAGCACCGTAAGATCGAACCCACTACAAAGCACCTCTTACCATTGCAAGATAAATAGATCAAGTTGGCCAAACAAAACCCAAATATCGGAGAATAAATACGAGGCTATAAGCAATCATGCATATAAGAGATCAAAGAAACTCAAATACTTTCATGGATATAAAAAGATATAACTGATCATAAACTCAAAGTTCATCAGATCCCAACAAACACACCGCAAAAAGAGTTACATCATATGGATCTCCAAGAGACCATTGTATTGAGAATTCAGCGAGAGAGAGGAAGCCATCTAGCTACTAACTACGGACCCGTAGGTCTACGAAGAACTACTCACGAATCATCGAAGAGGCACCAATGGAGGTGGTGAACCCCATCCGAGATGGTGTCTAGATTGGATCTGGTGGTTCTGGACTCTGCGGCGGCTGGATCAATATTTCGTCGACTCCGCTAGGGTTTATGGAACATTGGGGTATTTATAGAGCAAAGAGGTGGTCCGGGGGGTATCCGAGGTGGGTACAACCCACCAGGGCACGCCTGGGCCTCCTGGCGTGCCCTGGTGGGTTGTGCCCTCCTCGGGACACCCTCCAGGCGCAGCCAGGGCCCATTACGTTCCTTCTGGTCCAAAAAAATCTCCGTAAAGTTTCGTGGCATTTGGACCCTGTCTGATATTGATTTCCTGCGATGTAAAAAACATGCAAAAAATAACAATTGGCACTTGGCACTATGTCAATAGGTTAGTAGCAAAAAATGATATAAAATGATTATAAAACATCCAAGATTGATAATATAACAACATGGAACAATCAAAAATTATAGATACGTTGGATACGTATCAGCTGCTACGGGCTTCTAGCAAGAACCGTTCTTACCTATGCATCAAAACCACAACGATTTTTAGTCAAGTGTGATGTTCTAACCTTCAACAAGGACCGGCCGTAGTCAAACTCGATTCAACTAAAGTTGGAGAAACAGACACCCACTAGCCACCTGTGTGCGAAGCACGTCGGTAGAACCAGTCTCGTGAACGCGGTCATGTAATGTCGGTTCGGGCCGCTTCATCCAACAATACCGCCGAATCAAAGTAAGATGTTGGTGGTAAGCAGTATGACTATTATCGCCCACAACTCATTGTGTTCTACTCGTGCATATATCATCTACGCATAGACCTGACTCGGATGCCATTGTTGGGAACATAGTAATTCAAATAATTTACCTACGATCACGCAAGATCTATCTAGGAGAAGCATAGCAACGAGCGGGGAGAGTGTGTCCAGTACCCTCGTAGACCGAAAGCGGAAGTGTTTAGTAACGCGGTTGATGTAGTCGAACGTCTTCACGATCCAACCGATCCAAGTACCGAACGTATGGCACCTCCGTGGTCAGCACACGTTCAGCACGATGACGCCCCTCGAGCTCTTGATCCAGTTGAGGACGAGAGAGAGTTTCGTCGGCACGACGGCATGGTGATGGTGATGATGAAGTTGCCGGCCCAGCTTCACCTAAGCACTACGACGATATGACCGAGGTGTTAAACTGTGGAGGGGGGCACCGCACACGGCTAAGAGATTGTCTGTTGTACTTTGGGGTCCCCCCTGCCCACGTATATAAAGGAGGGGGAGGAGGAGGCCGGCCAAGGGGGAGGCGCGCCATGGGGGGGAGTCCTACTAGGACTCCAAACCTTGTAGGATTCGGCCCCCCTCCTTCCATCTTACGGAGAGGGGAAAAGGGAAAGGAGGGAGAGGGAGAAGCAAACGGGGGGGGGGGGTCGCGCCCCCACACCTTGTCCAATTTGGTTTGGGCAGGGGGGAGGCGCACGCCACCTCGTGGCCCTTCTTCCCTCTTTCCATTATGGCCCAATAAGGCCCATTGACTTCCCAGGGGGTTCCGATAGCCTCCCGGTACTTCGATAAATCCCTGAACCTTATTGGAACCATTCCGATGTCCGTATATAACCTTCCAATATATGATTCTTTACCTCTCGACCATTTTGAGACTCCTCGTCATGTCCGTGATCTCATCCGGGACTCTGAACAAACTTCGGTCATCAAATCACATAACTCATAATACAAATCATCATCGAACGTTAAGCGTGCGGACCCTACGGGTTCGAGAACTAAGTAGACATGACCGAGACACATCTCCAGTCAATAACCAATAGCGGAACCTGGATGCTCATATTGGCTCCAACATATTCTACGAAGATCTTTATCGGTCAAACCGCATAACAACATACATTGTTCCCTTTGTCATCGGTATGTTACTTGCCTGAGATTCGATCGTCGGTATCCTCATACCTAGTTCAATCTCGTTACTGGCAAGTCTCTTTACTCGTTCCGTAATGCATCATCCCGCAACTAACTCATTAGTCCCATTGCTTGCGAGGCTTATAGTGATGTGCATTACCGAGAGGGCCCAGAGATACCTCCCCGATACACGGAGTGACAAATCCTAATCTTGATCTATGCCAACCCAACAAACACCTTCGGAGACACCTATAGAGCATCTTTATAATCACCCAGTTATGTTGTGATGTTTGATAGCACACAAGGTGTTCCTCCGGTATTCGGGAGTTGCATAATCTCATAGTTAGAGGAACATGTATAAGTCATGAAGAAAGCAATAGCAATAAAACTAAACGATCATAATGCTAAGCTAATGGATGGGTCTTGTCCATCACATCATTCTCTAATCATGTGATCATGTTCATCAAATGACAACACGTGTCTATGGTTAGGAAACTTAATCATCTTTGATTAACGAGCTAGTCAAGTAGAGGCATACTAGGGACACTCTGTTTGTCTATGTATTCACACATGTACTAAGTTTCCGGTTAATATAATTCTAGCATGAATAATAAACATTTATCATGATATAAGGAGATATAATAACAACTTTATTATTGCCTCTAGGGCATATTTCCTTCACTTGTTCCTTTACCCGTTGCAGGCGTGCGACGGTGTCCCTCGGGCAGCGATGGTTCCGGAGGCGGCGCTCCTCCAGATGGTGGGAAGGCGGCAACACAACCACTTGGCTGCGGGCTGGCGTGGCGACTAGCGGCGGCGCCCTCCTGGCCCAGATCAGGTCCCTTTTGGGCCCCATCCGGGTCTAGGCGGGCCTGGCCGGCGGCTCGGGCGTACGGAGGAGCGGCTCGTGCAGGGGGTTGCGGAGACGGAGGCGCGCACAGTACAGCGCGGCGACGGGAGCTTCACGAGCCCTTTCTGGCTCGGCCAGGCCATGCGCCTGGTGTGCTCCTCTTCTTGCGTCCGATCGGTGACCGCCATGGGCGATGGAGGCTGTCCCCTCCCGCGTGGCTGCCGATTCTGCTGCTCCTCATTCCCGGTTGTCCCCCTCTCGGCCCCGTCGGTTTCGCTTCGCTTGCTTGTTCGTCTGCAACGGCTTCGGCGGACGAAGGTGCGGCTCGTGTAGGGGGTTGCGGAGATGGCGGCGCGCACACTGCAGCGTGGTGACGGGAGCTTCACGGGCCATTTTTGTCTCGGCCGGGCCGTGGGCCTGGTGTGCTCTTCTTGCTGCGTCCGGCCGATGACTGCCAATGGCGATGGAGGTTGTCCCCTCCCGCTTGGCTGCTGATTCTGCCGCTCCTCGTTCCCGACTGTCCCCTCTCGGATCCGTCGTTCTCGCTTCTCCTTCCATGGTGAGACGGCGGTGGCGACTCAAAGGCCGTGGTGGGGCATGTTGGTGGGCGGCAAGATTGGTGGAGTGCGACGGATCGGCGGGGGCTGTGCTTGTTTGGCGGATGGGAGAAATCCCTGTCGGCTTGGCCGGCACCGACGCGGTGACGCCCACGGGTGCCATCGTTCCTTCGTGAAGGGCGTCAGGTATGCCTCTTCCACACGCCCTCCGCGTACCGGGGGAAACCCTAGGACCAGTCCGGGCAGCAGCGTCGGCATCGTCGCGTTCCTTCCCGAAGGTGTTGCTTGGTATGCGGCGGTCCAAAGTGCTACTGGTGGAAATTCTCCGGCAGGCGCAGCGGTTTCGGGTCTTCATCGTTTTTGTTGATCTGACTCTGTTGTCATTAGTTTCTTTTTCTTTCTCGGTTATTTCTTTCGGGCGTGCTTGTGCTGTCTGCCCCAGCAATGGATTATCATTTGTATCGGGTGGTTGCTATCTCTATATAGCGGGATGAAAGCCTATTTTAAGAGAAAGTGCCACGTGTCCAGCTCCTGACATGTGGGTCCGTGACAGTAGGCCGAGGGCCACCTTTGCCGAGAGCCACGCTAGGCAAAGATAGCCAATAGGAAAGTACGTTAGTAGCTGTCCAAGCTAGGTAGGAGTAGGGCAAGATCAGCAACAGCGTAGGTTAGTTCCCCTTCTCTAATTTCATGTCGCCATTCAACACGAAGGAAGAAGAAGAAAAGCACGTCAGCAAGGTGGCCGGAGATGGAGGGGACTCACCGCGGCAGACGGATGCACGCGAGGTTCGTCGCTTGGTGTGCTTCTTTCCTGAAGAGGCTCGACGACGACGCTAGTGGTGGAGGCCGGCCGGGGCTGTTTAAGTGGCCGGGCAGCGCGCGCGAGAGAGAGAGAGAGAAGGAAAGCGACTCGATCGGCGTGGGGCATCCACTACGTGTCGAGCTGCACATACAGGGAGGAGTGTCCGGTTCATCTCATGGCGATGGCAGTCACAAAGGAAACTAGCGCGAAGTTGCGTCCGCGAAACACCCATTCCCTCTTTGACAATGCAGTAGGACGTACGCTTAACTTCTTTGCAGGTGTACCAAAACATGAATGAAATACATGGCCATGAAAAGCTAGCTAGCTAGCTAGCAGCTGGCACGCTTAATTTCTTTGCAGTAGACGTTCTCAGCACGCGCACACTTGCACATGCGTACATGGCAGTAAAAGGCTACCTAGCCCAGCTCTTTTTAGTTAGTTGCACCATCAGTTTCTTTCAACTGGGATAGCTTCTTTGTTGGCCAGATTCAATTGTTCATGGAAGAATGAAACTTTTCTGTTACTCGCACACAACCAAGTCAAAATCTTTGCAAGTCATTTACGGCAGCTTATGATAGAAATTCTGGCCTGATGAGGTCGTCCGACATTGTTATTCTCTACGTGAGAGTAATACAAGTAATTTCCTCAAAAAAGTTCCAACTACGCATGGCATGTAATAACCCCGGTTCGTGCACAGTGCACCAGCCACACCACTCCAATGACTGAAGGAGGTCGTCCTCTTTTGAGAAGCTAACTAGTATAATAATTTGATTGAATTGTTTGGTTTGTTTAATTTTATTCTGACGCTTGGATGTCATCAGCAGGTACAACCTAAACTTTCGGGTTACACTGTTTGACGGAT
The DNA here is from genome assembly GCF_018294505.1 of Triticum aestivum. Taxonomy (NCBI): domain Eukaryota; kingdom Viridiplantae; phylum Streptophyta; class Magnoliopsida; order Poales; family Poaceae; genus Triticum; species Triticum aestivum. The sequence continues at coordinate 417,567,159 of NC_057802.1, read as the reverse complement.
CATCGATTTGGTTTTTGACGAGACCATTCATCAACTTCTTTATCTTTATTGAAAATGGAAGATGGGGCTCCAAAGGTCTTCACGATTCAGCTTGACCCTTGTCAAAAGAAGGAAAAACATGATTGGCGACATGCATCTTTTTTTTTCGAAAAGGGGATCTCCCCGGCCTCTGCATCAGAATGATGCATACGGCCATCTTATTAACGAAATAAAAGGTTCCAACAAGGTTCCAAAGTCTCCGACTGAAAAGAAATAAAAAGACAGCTCACACAGAGCTAAAGAGGCTGAGCACACAGACTAGCCAAGATAAGACGCCACAACCGGCTGGCTAAAGATAGATAGGTAAACTAATTGCCTATCCTATTAGATGACCGCCATCCAAACCGGTTGAAGATATCCCGAGCTACCATCTCCCAGCGGATAGATCCAGTAACCAAATGCTCCCTGGCCTCCATCGGAGTGAGCAACGACCATGAACGGATCACGGCCGTGGCTCGGAAAATAACCTACAAAAAGTGAATACGTGATATTCTGTTAAAGACCAAATCATTTCTGCAAGTCCAGATAGTCCACAACAAAGCGCAAACTCCAAGACGAATATGTCTCGCTAATTCAGGCTCAATCCCAGTGAGCCATGTCCCAAATAACGTAGTGACAGAATTCGGTGGAGTAATATTAAAAGCAATGTGGACCGTCCGCCAAAGTACTCTGGCAAACGGGCAATCAAAAAAGAGATGTTTGATCGTCTCGTCCCGATCACAGAAGTTACACCTCGTAGGTCCTGTCCAATTACGCTTAATCAAGTTATCCTTGGTTAAAATAACCTGTTTATGGACAAACCACATAAACACTTTTATTTTCAAAGAAACTTTGACAGCCCAAACATGCTTGGAGGTAGGAATGGAGCTCGAATTAATTACATCAATATACATTGATTTCACTGTGAATACTCCAGACCTAGTCAGTTTCCAGCGTAATTCATCGGGTTGTTGAGAAAGATGGACATCCATTAGTCTCCGAACTAGACGGAGCCAATCTTCCCAACGATTGCCCACTAACGACCGTCTGAACTGAATATTAAGGGGGATGGATTGAAACACCGTAGCAATGAATACCTCACGTCGTTGAACAATGTGATCTACCAAGGCATAAAGTGGCGAGAAATTGTTGCCCCCATTCTTTTGAAATGTCGCCTCTTCATTTGCATTTGGGGCATGATTCGTGACTACATAGGCATAATTCATATGGTCATCGATGCTTGGGCGAATTTCAACTTGGTCGAAGATTGGTTGTATTACATCATTGGGCTACATGGAAGTCATTCTAGAGCTATGACGTCGTTGGACATGCCCGTGTTTTGGGCATTATGGCACGGGTTAAATGTACGGGACTGTAGAATCCAGTCCTCATTACCATCCATCATCATGGCCAAGATTAAGCAAGAGGCTACTCTTTGGAGCATCGTCGGTGCTAATCATTTGAATTCTACATTGACTCGAGAGTACTTGTGTTATCCTTTCTATCACCTTCGTGTTAGGTTTATTCATAACTTTATTGTTCTTAAATAACGAAAACAAGGCAGGTTTTTCCCAAGTTTCATGAAAAGAAAATTCCCCAACCAGTTAACCGAGCACACTCATAAGTAAAATTAGTTGTAATCTGTTTGTGTGGTCAATTCATTTCTACTTTTATTCAAACCATCCCTCTTTCACATTCCCGACATTTGTTTTTCAGAAAATACAATGGGCGCGGATAGGTATAACCTTTGGAACTCTTGCAAACTGAAACCTTTGAACCGGTTAATTATATCTAGAACATTAGGGCATCTCTCCAATGGCAACCCGCAAATTTCCTTTTGCATCCATCCGCAGAAGGGGGGACCAATCCGCGTACATGGATACAAGAGGCCGCCATTCAACGTTGCCCGCATACATTTCAAACACTTTGGCAACAAACCGGTCGAAATTCATGCAAACACGATCATATTTCATATAGACATGCTAGATTTCATACAAATCGGATGAAAACGTTTACATTTTGAATATATTTTAAGGGGCCTGCTACGCGTCCGCTGGTGGATCTTTTTAAAAGATCCATCGCCTTGCAAGCCGTCCGATTGTATGACGTGAGCCGTCCGTTCCTCTCTTCTATTTTCCTGCCACAAGCCCCTTGTTGCAAACCTCATTCCTGCAACAAGATCTCAGTTGCAAAATTTGTTCTCCTTTTTCGTGCAACAAGACTCCTGTTGCAAACCTAATTCTTGCAACAAGATCTGATACTAGTAGAAAGCATGGCTTTGGTTCAGGCCTGGCCAGCTCATTAGTCCCGGTTCAGTCACGAACCGGGACCAATGGGGGTATCAGTCCCGGTTCATGCGCCTAGGGGGCCGGCCGGGTCTCGTGGGGCATTGGTCTCGGTTCGTCTGGACCCTTTGGTCCCGGTTCCAGACACGAACCGGGACAAATGGGCATCGCTCCTGGCCCACATCCATTGGTCCCGGTTCGTGGCTGGAACCGGGACCAAAGGGTGGCCTTTAGTCCCGGTTCCAGCCACGAACCGGGACCAATGAGGTGCCTATATATACCCCTCGCCCGCGAGTAGAGCACTCCACTGCTCTGTTTTTCTGGCCGGCGAGGGGAGGGCTTTTTGGTGCTCTAGCTCACCTCCTATGCATATGAGGTGTTCGATGAAATGCCCGAGCCACACTAGTTAAGCTTTCTCCTCTCCAAACTCGACCTCCAAGCTCCATTTTCCTCAAGATTTGTCTAGGTTTAGCGGTCCGTCACGTCCCGTCCCCGTCTTCACCGCCGTCGATAGCACACGCCGATCTCATCGCCGGCACCACCGAGGTGAGCCTCTTGTTCTTATCTTCTTTCTAAAAGAAAAAATTTCTTACTTGTATGATTAGATAGATACTTGTCTAATTTTCTTACTTTTATTATTGCTTGTTATTATATAGTGCGATGGTTTTGGTATCTGCCCCCGTCGGCCCTCGTCCTGTATATGATTCGGATGTGGAATATATTATCTTTTATAACTATTTGGTTCATTTATTGTTTATGACAATTGTGCCGACCAACGTGACATAGATTTTATTTAGTTGAAGAAGAAAACAATTACTTGAAGGAAAAAATAAAAAAAATGAGGAGGAGAAGATGATATTGGAGTTGCATGTTGCGGATGTCGTCGATGATCACAAGATTAAGATGGATGCAATGCGCTTGAAGATTAGAAAGATTAGAAAATATGCCATTCATACCGAGGCTTGGTATCATTATGCCGTTGGATCAATTGTTACCTTGGTTGCGATTATGATCGCATTTGTTGTTGCATTGAAATGTTTTACATAGTTTCAATGTATGGTTTAATTAGATGTCTGGAGAGCTATATGTTCTTCAATGAGAACTATGTATGTACTTTGGTTTTAATGTGATGATGAACTTCTATTAATTTGGTCACCTATCTATTCATGATGTTCTGTAATGGTTTTTGACACACTTAATTATATATAATGCACGCAGATGAACCGGCAATGGATGTACGGTGACAGACACACCTCCGAGTACATTAAGGGCATGCATAATTTTCTTGAAGTGGCTGAGGCAAACAAGCAGAATGGTTTTATGTGTTGTCCATGCCCTATATGTGGGAATATGAAGTCTTACTCTGACCGGAAAGTCCTTCACACCCACCTGCTTTATAAGGGTTTCATGCCACACTATAATGTTTGGACCAAGCACGAAGAAATAGGGGTTACGTTGGAAGACAGCGAAGAAGACGAGGACGATGACAACTATGTGCCCCCCGAATACGGTGATGCTGCAACGGGGGAAGCTGCGGAAGATCAAGAGGAACCAGACGATGTGCCCGATGATGATCTCCGCCGGGTCATTGTTGATGCAAGGAGACAGTGCGAAAGTCAAAAGGAGAAGCTGAAGTTCGATCGCATGTTAGAGGATCACAAAAAAGGGTTGTACCCCAATTACGAAGATGGCAACACAAAGCTCGATACCGTACTCGAATTGCTGCAGTGGAAGGCAGAGAATGTTGTGCCTGACAAAGGATTTCAGAAGCTACTGAAAATATTGAAGAAGAAGCTTCTAAAGGATAACGAATTGCCCGACAGTACGTGCGCAGCAAAGAAGGTCGTAGGCCCTCTAGGATTGGAGGTGCAGAAGATACATGCATGCCCTAATGACTCCATCCTCTACCGTTGTGCGTACTAGGATTTGAACGCATGCCTGGTATGCGGTGCATTGCGGTATAAGATCAGACGAGATGACCCTAGTGATGTTGACGACGAGCCCCCAGGAAGAGGGTTCCTACCAAGGTGATGTGGTATGCTCCTATAATACCACGGTTGAAACGTCTGTTCAGAAACAATGAGAATGCCAAGTTGATGCGATGGTACAGAGAGGACCATAAGAAAGACGGGAAGTTGAGAGCACCCGCTGATGGGTCGCAGTGGAGAAAAACGAGAGAAAGTACTGGGCTGAGTTTGCAGGTGACCCAAGGAACGTATGGTTTGGTTTAAGCGCGGATGGCATTAATCCTTTCGGGGAGCAGAGCAGCAATCACAACACCTGGCCCGTGACTCTATGTATGTATAACCTTCCTCCTTGGATGTGCATGAAGCGGAAGTTCATTATGATGCCAGTTCTCATCCAAGGCCTTAAGCTACCTGGCAACGACATTGATGTGTACCTAAGGCCATTAGTTGAAGAAATTTTACAGCTGTGGAATGGAAAAGGTGTAGGTGTGTGGGATGAGCACAAACAGGAGGAATTTGACCTACATGCGTTGCTGTTTGTAACCATCAACGATTGACCTGCTCTCAGTAACCTTTCAGAACAGACAAACAAGGGATACCACGCATGCACGCACTGTTTAGCTGACACCGAAAGTATATACCTGGACAAATGCAGGAAGAATGTGTACCTGGGCCATCGTCGATTTCTTCCGACCAACCATCAATGTCGAAAGAAAGGCAAGCATTTCAAAGGCGAGGCAGATCACCGAAAGAAGCCCGCCATGCGTACCGGTGATCACGTACTTGCTATGGTCAATGATTTACAGGTAATCTTTGGAAAGGGTCCCGGCGGACTATCTGTTCCAAATGACGCTGAGGGACGCGCACCCATGTGGAAGAAGAAATCTATATTTTGGGACCTACCCTACTAGAAAGACCTAGAGGTCCGCTGTTCAATCGACGTGATGCACGTGACGAAGAACCTTTGCGTGAACCTGCTAGGCTTCTTGGGCGTGTATGGAAAGACAAAAGATACACCGGAGGCACGGGAGGACCTGCAACGTTTGCACGAAAAAGACGGCATGCCTCCAAAGCAGTATGAAGGTCCTGCCAGCTACGCTCTTACCAAAGAAGAGAAGGAAATCTTCTTTGAATGCCTGCTCAGTATGAAGGTCCCGTCTGGCTTCTCGTCGAATATAAAGGGAATAATAAATATGGCAAAGAAAAAGTTCCAGAACCTAAAGTCTCATGACTGCCATGTGATTATGACGCAACTGCTTCCGGTTGCATTGAGGGGGCTTCTACCGGATAACGTTCGATTAGCCATTGTGAAGCTATGTGCATTCCTCAATGCAATCTCTAAGAAGGTGATCGATCCAGAAATCATACCAAGGCTAATGAGTGATGTGGTGCAATGTCTTGTCTGTTTCGAGCTGGTGTTCCCACCATCCTTCTTCAATATCATGACGCACGTCCTAGTTCATCTAGTCGACGAAATTGTCGTTCTAGGCCCCGTATTTCTACACAATATGTTCCCCTTTTAGAGGTTCATGGGAGTCCTAAAGAAATATGTCCGTAATCACACTAGGCCAGAAGGAAGCATCTCCATGGGCCATCAAACAGACAATGTCATTGGGTTTTGTGTTGACTTCATTCTTGGCCTTAAGAAGATTGGTCTCCCTCAATCACGGTATGAGGGGAAACTAACTAGAAAAGGCACGCTAGGAGGGGACTCAATAATATGCAGGGACGGCATTCTTGGTCTCAAGCACACTACACAGTTCTATAGAACTCTACCTTGGTGACCCCGTATGTCGATGAACACAAGAACAGTCTGCGCTCCAAACACCCCGAGCAGTGTTACGACTGGATTACATGTGAACACCTCAGGACTTTCGGCAGTTGGTTGGACACACGTCTCAGAGGTGACAACACTGTTTCTGATGAGTTGTACTCGTTGTTCAGGGGACCATCTTTGACTGTATTGACTTACAAAGGATACAAGATAAATGGGAATAGATTTTACACGATCGCCCAAGATCAAAAGAGCACCAACCAAAACAGCGGTGTCCGCTTTGATGCAGCAACCAAGAGGGGAAAGGACACATATTATGGTTACATAGTGGACATATGGGAACTTGACTACAGACATGATTTTAAGGTCCCTTTGTTTATGTGCAAATGGGTCAATCTGTCAGGAGACGGGGTACAGGTAGACCCACAGTACGGAATGACAATAGTGGATCTGAACAATCTTGGGTACACAGACGAACCATTCGTCCTAGCCAATGATGTGGCACGGGTTTTCTATGTGAAGGACATGTCTACCAGACCGAGAAAAAGAAAAGATAAGGAAGCGAACACATAATACGATGAGCCAAAGTGCCACATAGTTCTTTCAGTAAAAAGAGACATCGTGGGAGTGGAGGGCAAGACAGACATGTCTGAATATTATGAAAAGTTTCATGAAATTCCTCCCTTCAAAGTCAAGGCTGACCCAAGCACCCTGTTAAACGATGAAGATTATCCATGGTTACGGTGCAGTAAGCAAAGGACACAAGCGAAGAAAAGGTGAAGACTTTCTCTCCACAACGATTATGATGATGCCTTTGATCTAGAATATCACTGCAGTTACATGTGAAGAAATTAAATGTCTTTTGTAACAGACGAGTTTTCGTCACAAACCCTGATACTTCGAAAGAGATTGTCCGTTTTGTACACGAAGTGCATCCAGTTTTTGCCGTAACCCTCTCAACTTTTTAGCACATGTTATGTGGGTGAAATGATGATACCATGCCAACTTTAAACCTCTTCAGAGTTCATTTGAAGTGCTTTTCAATTTCAGGGTCATTTAGCTCAAAAAATCAGTAAATGCATGAAAAATAACAGATGAAGTCAGAAAGGGTTGAAAAATGATGATGTGGCTTTGAATGGTTCATTTTGAACACACAAAAAGTCTGGAGTTCAAATAAGTTCAAAAAAATGAAATCCCTTTTGTAACAGACGAGTTTTCGTTAGAAACCCTGATACTTCGAAAGAGATTGTCCATTTTGTACATGAAGTGCATCCAGTTTTTGCGTAACCCTCTCAACTTTTTAGCACATGCTATGTGGGTGAAATTCTGATACCATGCCAATTTTCAACCTCTTCAGAGTTCATCTGAAGTGCTTTTCAATTTCAGGGTCATTTAGCTCAAAAAAAATCAGTAAATGCATGAAAAATAACAGATGAAGTCAGAAAGGGTTGAAAATTGATGATGTGGCTTTGAATGGTTAATTTTGAACGCACAAAAAGTCTGGAGTTCAAATAAGTAAAAAAATGAAATCTTTTTGTAACAGATGAGTTTTCGTCCGAAACACTGATACTTCGAAAGAGATTGTTCATTTTGTACACGAAGTGCATCCAGTTTTTCCTGTAACCTTCTCAACTTTTTAGCACATGCTATGTGGGTGAAATGATGATACCATGCCAATTTTCAACCTCTTCAGAGTTCATCTGAAGTGCTTTTCAATTTCAGGGTCATTTAGCTCAAAGAATGAACTAATATAAAAAAGAATGAACTGGAAAACTTTTATGAAACTCTAATAGCAAAAATAATAAACTAAAAGAATGAACTATAAAACTTTAATGAAACTCTAATATAAAAAAGAATGAACTAGAAAATTTTAGTGAAACTCTAATAACAAAAGGAATCAACTAAAAAGTTTTTATAAACCTCTAGTATTATTGAAACTAAAATTATATAAAATTTATGCAACTAAAATTATCAAAATATTTTTTGTTCAAAACATTATAAGCAAAAAAGAATTTCCATAAAATAAATAAAAAAGAAAAAAATAAAATAAAATAAATAAGTAGAAACAAAATAAAATAAATAAGTTGAAACAAAATGAACTTTAATAAATAAGTAGAAACAAAATAAAATAAAATAAACTTTAATAAAATAAATAGGTAGAAACAAAATAAGATAAAATAAAATAAACTTTAATAAAATAAAATAAAATAAAGCAAAAAAGAAAACAAAAAACTGAAGAAGAAAAAATGCCACCTACTAGGCCACGACGGCCTGAATACGACTAGAAACCCAACCATGGGCCAGGATTCAGGCCTGCAGCAGGCCGAGTAGGCCCACGGGCAAGGACTGACAGAGTAGGCCCGAAAGCCTGCAGTTGAGAGGAGCTCGAGAGGGTGGGCGCAGCAGCGCTTATAAACCACTCTCGAGCTCTCTCAACTAGCGAGGTGGGACTAAACATCCCACCGCACCGCGCCAGCGCAAGGCCTTTGGTCCCGGTTGGTAGCACCAACCGGGATGAAAGGGGTGCATTGGTACTCGTTTGTGGCACCAACCGGGACCAATGCCCCCCTTTAGTCCCGGTTGGTGCCACCAACCGGGACCAAAGGTCTCTGTTTCCCGCCCTTTGGGATGCTGAAAAGAGACCTTTGGTCCCGATTGGTGGCATGAACCAGGACCAAAGGGTGGCATTTGGTCCCGGTTGGTGGCACGAACTGGGACCAAAGGGTGGCATTTGGTCCCGGTTGATGCCACGAACCGGGACCAATGCTTCGTCTATATAAGCAAACACTTAGAAATCTTCATTCAGTTCGATCAATCTCCTCGTCCTCTCCTCCGATGACGCCGCCAGGCTGCTCCTCCTCCTCCTCGCCGCCGAGCCCTCCGGCCGCGTCGTGGCCTTCCCGAGCCCGCGCCGTCCTCGTCGCCGGCATCCCCGATCCCGCCGTCGTCGTCCCCGTCGCCGCGTGCCTCCCCGAGCCCGCCTCCTCGTCCCCGTCGCCGTGTGCCACCCTGAGCCCGCCGTCCCTGTCACCGCGTGCCGCCCCGAGCCCGCCGTCCTCGTCGCCAGACTGCAGCCATCGCCACCCCCCTCGAAGTGAGCCCCCCTTTCCCATGGTCCCGAGCGCCGCTCTTGCGCCCGAGCGCCCCTTGCTCTGCCCCTGCTCCATGGTCGCCGCCGGCCCCGACGCATTGAAGAGCAGAAGGAGAGGAGAGGAGAAGGAGTGGAGCAGCAGTAACGCGTGTCCACTTTTCTGAAATTTTTGATTTTTTTACAGATATGAATAGTGCATATAGAAGGTGTTTGATGAAATGCTAGATGGCTTTGGGCATTTTTGGAATTTCTGAAATTTTTTGTGGTGAGGTACTGATGCAAGACAAAGGCGATGGAAAAATTCAGAATTTTTGGAGTGGTTTAGAATAGGTTTTCAGCAAGTAATTTGAATCTGATTCAAGTTTCATTTGAATGAAATTTGAAAAAATTGAACTATGGATCAGAAGGTTTTTGATGAAATGGAGTGTGGGTACTGTCATGAAGTTCGAGTAATTTTTCTGGTTGTAAAAGAGTTAGGAAAATTTAGAATATGCTAAATATGTCAAAAATGTTTTTTTGTTCATAGAAAGTTTTTTGTTCATATATAGAAAGTTTTTATATATGACTATGGATATATGAGCAATGATGATCCATGGATGTATGCATTGATATATACGAGAAATGATGTTCATAGAATATTTACCAAGTATATATGTATTTTGGTTCATAGATGTATTTTTTTCCATTTATATATGTATGTGGCTATAGATGGATATATATGAGAAATGACGATGATCCATGGATGTATGCATTTTTTTCCAATGATGATCCATAGATGGATGTATGTATGTATAGATGTATGTATGTGGATACATGAGGGGGGGTCGATATACCCCTCTCCGATAACATTTCCTTCTTCATTTGTTGAGTTAGTTGATTTAGGTTAGTGCATTTTAGGTTAGTTGATTTATAGTGCATTTTAGGTTAGTTGTTGTTAGTGCATTTTAGGTTAGTAGATTTTAGGTTAGTGGAGAGGAAAAAGGAAAATAAGGAAAAAGAAGAAGCAGGAATAGAGGAGAAGAGGAAAAAATAGGAGAAGAAGAAGGAATAGAGGAGAAGAAGAAAAAATAGAATATCTATTTTTCTTCTTCTCCTCTTTTTTTGTTCTTCTATTTTTTCTTCTTCGAGCGTCGATCAACCCCCTCTCGCTCGACCAACTCTCCGAGGATCTCCGAGCGGTCGAGGGTCGGGAACTAGGGTAGAGGGTCGAGGGTCGAGGGGGGGACGTCGATCAACCCTCTCTCACTCGACCAACTCTCGAGGACACCCAAACCCTAGAAAAGAACGTTGTCGATCTCCTACCCCCTCCCGCCCCTACCCGACAAACTCTCTCGAGATTTATAAGAGATTTATCAAGACCGGTGTCGAGGGGTCGAGAGGTTTCCTTGTGTCAAAGTATTGAAGAAATCCATGGCTTCATCATTAGCCGGAAGTAACCGGGGCATGATGGTACGAAAAGTTCTCCAAAGTTATTTTGGAACGGAGTCCCGGATAGGATAATTCGCCTTTTGGTACGAATTTCAGTAAAGGCCTTCCAAATAGCGATATTCGGAAGGCTCTTGCTGAACTTTGTACCAAAAAGCGAATTATCCTATCTGGGACTCCGTTCCAAAATAACTTTGGAGAGCTTCGTACCATCATGCGCCTGTTACTTTCGCCTAATGATGAAGACATGGTTTTGTTGAATCCTTTGACACTAGACAAACGTGACATGAGGGGGTCGAGGGTCGGGAACTAGGGTAGTGGGTCGTGGATCACCGAGCGGTCGAGGGTCGTGAACTAGTGTAGAGGGTTGAGGGTCGCCGAGGGGTCGAGGGTGGAGGGTCGTCGAGGGGTGGAGGGTCCAGATTTATCAAGAAGGCCCCCATTATGGATGTGCGCAAGTTGATCCAATTTTTTTCTGATCTCATATATATATATTCTTCTATATGTCACGTTGTGTGTCAAAGTATTGAAGAAATCCATGGCTTCATCATTTGCCGGAAGTAACAGGCATATGATGCTACGAAGCTCTTGAAAGTTGTTTTGGAACGGAGTCCCGGATAGGATAATTCGCCTTTTGGTACGAATTTTACCAAAGGCCTTCCAAATAGCGATATTTAGAAGGCTCTTGCTGGAGTTTGTACCAAAAAGCGAATTATTCTATCGGGAACTCCGTTCCAAAACAACTTTGAAGAGCTTCGTACCATTATGCGCCTGTCATTTCCAGCTAATGATGAAGTCATGGGTTTCTTGAATTCTTTGACACTAGACAACATGACATATAGAAGGGTAGATGAGATCAGGAAAAATATGGACCATTTTCTGCACATTCAGAATGGCGCCATTTTGTTAAATCCCTTGTCGGTCCGGAAGTCGGACATTCATGAGAGAGGCGGTCCGTCCCAAACCCTACAAGCGTTGCCGAGGCCACCCAAATTTACCAAGTTAAAAGAGCGTTGTCGTCGAGGCCACCCCAAACCCTAGAAGCATTGCCGAGGCCACCCCAAATCCTAGAAGCATTGCCGAGGCCACCCAAATTTACCAAGTTAAAAGAGCGTTGTCGTCGAGGCCACCCCAAACCCTAGAAGCGTTGTCAAGGCCACCCCAAACCGTAGAAGCGTCGAGGCCACTAATATGATTCCTTGTTGTGATTATCTAGCTAGGTCTACGTTTGCCACTAATATATCCATCTGTCATGTTTGTATATTAATTGCCATGTTGTAATATTTGCAAAAAATATGGAGCACCGAGACTTGGAAGCAGAACAGGTGTTGGGGGACATAATCCTCGGCGGAGGTGATGTCTTGTCGTATCTCAACGACACCGATGGTCTGGAAGGAGAGGGTGAAGCAGGCTCCGGTGATCGAAGAATGGAGGATGAAGGACATGATCATGATGGCTCCGCTGATCGAATGCCGGTGGAAGAAGGAGACCGTGATGATGGCTCCAGTGACCGTACGGAGTCCGGCCAGGTATATATATTAATTAAGCCTGTGCTGACTAGCTAATTGATGCATTAATTGTTTTGGTATGTACACGTATTAACTCTCTTCTTTCTTCTTTTCTAGCCCTCCGGATCGAGCCAAACTTCGGTAACGAGACGAGGCTCGAAGAAAAGGTTGCGCCGGGATGAAAGGTTCACGATCACAGCAATCGCGGGCGATGGCCAACCGATTGAACCCAACCGGACCAAGGAAGCATTTTCTGCTCAGTGCGGGGTTCTTGTTAGGGACATGATCCCGATCAGCATCCACCAATGGTATAAGCATAAGAACGAAGACCCTCAAGTGTCCTATGTCAACGATAGGCAGAAAGATGATCTTTGGACTGCACTGAAGGCAAATTTCACCCTACGGCCAGAGGAGGAGCTGGAGAAGCCAATTATAGAGCCATTGGTCAAGGCTCATGCTCCTAAGAAGATGGCAGATCTATTCAGGAGGTGGAAGAATGAGTTGAAATCAACGTTTGTCGACACCGGGAAAACTCTAGAATTCACCGGCCGATTTGAGAATATAAGAGATCAATGGCCCGCATTTGTGGCCTACAAGACATCGGAGGAGAGTAAGAAGATGTCAGCGACAAACAAGATAAATGCTGCAATTCGCATGGGGGTCAGGTGGCTACCTCAAAACCTGGCCGTTGTGGGACAAGGCTGAGAATGACCTGCTTGCTAAAGGGGTCGAACCAGAGACATTCCACTGGCCAGACCGTTCAAGGACTTGGTTCTTCGGGGTTGGGGGAACGTTGGACCACCCTGAAACAGGGAAATGCGTTTGGACGGACGAGCAACTTGAAATACCCGTCAAGAAGCTTTAGCAGTATATCGCCGCAGCACAGCAAGGGATGTTCATTCCCGACGGAGAGAACGACAAGCTCACACAGGCCCTCGGGAATCCTGAGCACCCTGGATATACACGAGGCACGACAGGCTCCGTTTCGTGGAAGCTTGGGTTTCCCGATGCAGACGGTTACAAAAAATGGGAGAGGAATAGGAAAGTGGAGCAGACCGAACTGCAGAAGCTGAATGCAAGGGTACGGGGGATAGAGGAACAACAAGCACTAGTTCGCAGCCAGCGACCTGCCAGAGCTACCCCAGAAGCTACCCCGCCATCTCAGCGGAGAAGCAGCATGGCTTCCACCGAGCTCCTTCAGCAGCCTGACTTCATGGCTCCTAGCTACCCCGTGGATGCTATAACGGAGGCTCAAGATTGCCACCTTATGGCGCAATGGGGGCACCTCAAAGTCAAGGCGGATGTCGGCTGTGTTGCACCTCCTGAACCCGACGCAACTTTTCACTGCCTTCCGATTCCACAAGGTTATGCAGTTGTGATGGTCGATGAAATAACGGAGGGATTTGAGGAGCTCGAGCTTGACCACCCTACCGGTGAAGGGGAGACTCAGCTGGGTCTTGCTCTGAAGACTCCATGTCTATGGCGGAAGAGCTCATCAACCTTCCGAAATGGATGCCTCTGCCTCCTCCTCCTTCTCCGGCGAGTCAGGGCACTCCGCCTCCTCCTCGGCCTCCTCCTCCGGCGAGTGATCAGGGCACTCCGCCTCCTTCTCCGGCTACTCCAGCGGATGGCGGCACTCTGCCTCCTTCTCCGCTTGCTCCGGTGCGTCAGAGCAGCCCGCCTCCTCCTCCACCTCGTCAGCAACGGCGGAGGACAGCCGCCGCTGCTCCGGCTGCTCCGGCGCGTCGTAGCACTCCGCCTCCTTCTCCGCCCCGTAAGCAACAAAAGAAGACAGCTGTCGCGGCTCCTGCTGCTCCAGCGTCTAGCAGTATAGCCAGAGGCGGGAGGCAATACAGATTCGGTCCATCTCTCAAGCCTCTAGAGAGGTTACCATACGATATGACCGAGGAGGAAAACACGAAGATCGTTAAATCCCAAGTGAAGGACTTCTTTGAAACGCAAAGAGCTAAGAAACATCCACCTCCGGAGGAGAAGATAGATAAGGTGAAAGTTCAGCGCACTTTGGATGCCCTGAAAAGACCACCACCGCCTCCGTCGGATGACAACCATGTCCGCGCTCTTAAAAAGGCAGTGCAAGAAGCACGCCGGTCGGGAACTACTTCAAGTGACAAAAGATTACAAGAACGAAGAAGTGGGAAAAAAATCCCCAGCTCGGCGAACAGGCGAACCAATCGTGCCCCCCACTGAAGGTTTCTAGCGGTATCGTCGTAAATCTGCCGGGGATGCTGCCCGGTACCAATCCTGGTGATTACCTGCCCGACGATGCACATTTTGAATCAATGGAGGTGGACAAACACAAATACTGGTACGGGAAGCCTCTTGTCAAACCTGGTCATCCTCCTCTAACAACAATGATGCGAAGATTCCATAAGTGGTACATGGACACCTGCAAGTCTTGGAAGGATATTTTGACGCTGAGAGTTAAAGAGGAGCACGACTTCGTTGGAATTGATCTGTTGCATGTTCCATTTGAGGAGTTCTTCCAGTTTTTCAATCAAAAGGCCCTCGATAAAATAATCGTCACTTGCTACTGTCTGTAAGTACTACTTTTGTAATTGAGTCTCTCTATATAGCTCAGCCCTTTCATTGCATGTATATATAATTATCCTCACTATATTATGCAGATTGAAGATCGTCGAATGCAGAAAAGCACAAATCTATGATATTGGGTTCATTAACACAAATCTCATAGATGAATGGACGGTTAAATTTGATGCCAAAGAAGCCGAGGCGAACTTGCTAAAATCGTTGCTTCAAAATCAGAACAAAGATAAAATATTCTTTCCTTACAACTTCAAGTGAGTGTTACTGTCTTGTGCATATTCGGTTTCCCTTTATTCTCCTAGAGATTAATCGTTGTTTCAAAATCAAAACAAAGATAGTAATGTAATTGATGAGTTATGCATGCATATGCAGCTTCCATTTTATTCTCCTAGAGATTAAGCTTGAGCAGGGACTAGTAACCGTCTTAGACTCAAGACGAAAAGATCCCAAGGAGTATGCGGCCATGACTGAAATGCTCCAGAAGTAAGTTCAAATTGATCATTATCGCACCATATCGGCAACTTTATTCATTTCCTGATATCAAGTAATTATTTTCTTTGTCTCGCAGGGTTTGGAAAGTGTTCACTGCAGAAGCTCCGAGACTGCCGGGGGAGCTGTGATTTACACACCCGAAAGTAAGTACTACTGGCTAGTTCCGCGCATCTCCCATTGATTCTAGCTAGTTTCATCAATACCATTTATAATGCTTGATTATCAGTTTGATTGACCTCTATTTCTCTTAAAGTGGTTGTGGCAGGATGGCGAGAATAATTTTTGTGAATACTACATTTGCGAGTACATCTACAACGCGATGACCTCTAAGCGGGGCTACTCTAAAGAAGATTATGAAGTGCGTAAGCAATAATATTCACAATTTTATTTTATTACCATCATTTGTGTTGAGTTTCATTCATATATATGTATTGACCCCCCCTCTTCAAATTAGCTTTGGCAGCTGCGAGATGAACTCCTACCACAAGATCGCATAAAAGTAATTATAGAGGAATTGGCGGGATTCTTTCTTGACCACGTCATAGATAAATACGGAGAATACCATGTGGAACTTGACATCAGATGTTAGGGATTGTAAGAGATCTTATATTGTATATATGTAGCTAGTAGTGTCGGATAGATATACGAAAACTTGTTGTTCGACAAATCTCTCGGAGAAAGAGTGGTCGATCACTTATCTTTGTATATGTTCATGATGATCTTGTGTACTTAATGGTTTCCTTCATTTGCTTACTAGCTAGCGTGTCGAGTCCTCTCTATACGTATAGTAGGTAGCGTCGACCAAGCACGGAGATAAGAGAGGACACTTCTCTCTATTAGCTAGCTAACACAATATATGAAACCCCTAAATTAACCCTACAAAACCCCCAAACCCCCCTCCCCCTTAAAAAAAAACACAAAAACCCCAGCCCCTGAACTGCTGACGCGTGGATGCCTTTTAGTCCCGGTTGGTGCTACCAACCGGGACAAAAGGCCCTCCTGCCTGGGCAAGCCGCAGCGGCCATGTGGAGCCCCATCTGTCCCGGTTCGTAGAAGAACCAGGACTAAAGGTATTCGGCTTTAGTACCGACCCTTTAGTCCCGGTTCCGGAACCGGGACAAATGGGCCTTATGGGCTAGGACAAATGGGCCTTTTTCTACTAGTGTGAGTTACAAAACTTGCAATATCTCCAGCCACTTCTTTGTATTTTTGCAAAAAGACCCTTGTTGCAAAATTTACAGTAGCATCTCTAACTTCTTCACTGTATTTTTGCAACAAACTCCTTGTTGCAATTTTATTCAACAAATACCATATTGCAAAAAACTTCACCGCGTCAAGCCGCCATTGCAACATCATTGTTGTTGCAGGAACTGTTGGTGTGTGTGGTACAGGCGTTTGCAGCTGACCTTGAGGAAGCATCATCCATGCCTGTCCATGCCGGTGCTCCTCCAAGACGGTGACGACGGTGCTCCAGCGGTAGCGTGCCTCACAGAGAAAAGAGAGAAAGGAGGAGGGAGGAGAAGAGGAAAGGCGCGGGTGGCGGAGCAACGCCATTTGGTTTGATGCACTGGAGGTAGGAGAAGAGATTGGGGAAGGAGATGTGGATGGGCTATGTTCATTGGAGATAAGAAAATAAGAGCTATGTTGCAGACTCACATGGGCACGTGGCGCATAGGGGAGGCGGTGGACGTTTACTGTGGGATCCGCCATCCGCCAGGTGATCATACTCTTTTCCCATATTTTAACTAAAAAGCACAAATACACTACACTAGTCTACGGCGGGCGTGCAGCACGCGGCGCTCTTGGCCGGCGCTGCTTCAATGGCGGAAGCAGTGCGAGGCCGCGTCCGCCCTGAGCTGTCTTCAATGTGTAGCGGCGCACTCTACAACGGCATGAATGCGGGCACCTGACGCTGGGCGGGAACGCGCGCGGGTGAGGGAGAAGGGGGTTTGGTGGGCCAGGGTGGTCAGAAGCAGGCATGGTAGCGGTCCGGACTCCCTCAAAGCCCCGTATGTTTGTCTTTAGTTTGTGGGAGAAAACGCGTCCGAACCACCATGCGGACCGATACAGACCCGTATTGGATGGCTTCCGATATCCGAACAACGTGGTTCAGACGTATGTGGGCGGTCTGCGGGTCAGCGTTGAAGATGCCCTTAGCCTGCTTATATGGGTGCACAATTTTTGCATGTATTTACCGCAAAAAATAATATTTGCATGTATATATCGGTGGGTCATCCATCAATAGCTCTATATAAAGTCTATTTAAGTGAGAATTACACTTGTCAGATGGAGAGCAGCGTTCTGCTCCCGGACTCAGATGAGCCCGGGCAAAATCAAAAAATCATTAAAAATAGAAAAAAACTAAAAATCCCCCAGAAAAATGAAAGCAAGATGCTCATGTGCGTGATTTTCGTGCAAAATTTGGTGGAGTTTGGTCATTCGAGGAGCGCACGACAAAAAATACGAATTTCAGCTCTATGAGTAAGGTTACTGTTCATGCACTGTTTGGATCGATTTTCTCTTTTTCGCCACGAGCTCCTCAGATGTCCAAACGAGATGAAATTTTGCACGGACATCACGCACACGAACATCTTCCGTAAAAAAAAATCAGTTTTTTTTCAATTTTTCTAGTTTTTTTTTAATTTACTATAGCTCGGGAGCAGATGAGCCTGAGCACCGAGTTGGATTTTCGTGTCAGATGGACTCACTCGTCCCTACATACTTGGGATTTCCCAGATGTTTGTAATGAGGCGCTCACATACACTACAAAATTTAGCTCCATGTATTTAGTCTCCTTTTCTCGAGCAAATGACTTAAAGGATGTACACCTTTTTCTCTTATGAAATCACGGTAATTCTTTCTTTAGATTGTGCTGAAAGATGGTGTCTTTGATTCAATGGAGACGAGTTAGGGCTTGTGACATCGACCAAACTGTTTGGTTCGCAGCTGTACATACACCCTATATTCCAAAAAAAAAGGTAATTACAGAAAAAAGTCAAAAAATTGAAACATTTTTGTTGAAATAAACTAGACCTTCTGTTAGTTTGGCCAAGGAAAACAATCTTGGTATTATTGGTGGGAAAAAAACACTATATAGAGGTTACTACTGATGCTTTTTGTCGCGAATTTTTCCATGTGCCATAACAATCAACATAATGATCAATCTTCTATAAAAAAAACATAACGATCAATCTAGCGACTACTCTGCCACGTCAGCGCTTGCGAGTGGGCTCAACCTATCATAAACAAGTTTAAAGAGCCTAAGCGGGCAGTTGTCAGAGTTGCTAGCTTTTGCAGCAAAAAAATAGGCGTAGTGGTAGTTTTTAGTAAAATTTCGTAAAGTGGTAGTTTTTCTTCAAGGGCGGTTGAATTGTTGTATTTTTTGTTAAATACTTTTTTTTAACATCAGTACAGACACAAGCGCTCATATACACGCGCATACACTCACCCCGATGAACGCACACACGCACACCCTATCCCTATGAGCACCTCCGAAAGACAGAGCCGGCATATCATCTTGAGATTTACGAAGTCACTGCAGGCGCCTCATCATCGACGGAAACGTCTCCTCCCACTGAATGCGCATCGCCGAAAATCCTGAAATAAATACAGGAATAAATGCAAGCATCAGGATTTGAACCCTGATGGCTAGGGATACCACAGTCCCTCTAACCATCCAACTACAGATTGATTCGCTTTGTTAAATACTCCTAATATTCGACTCGGCGGTCAATTTTTTAACGTTCAAGAAGGATCCTGGCATCCATTTCTGGTGGCGCAGCCGCCACGCGTCCCAACATGTGGGAATCCGAAGGGATGGTGTCCACGTAGGACAATCAGGACCTGGTCCACCCTTTCTTGTTCACGGAAATAACTTCTAACCTCAAGGCCATGAAGGTTGACACGGCACCGGGGCTACACGGATTCGCAGTGGCTTTTTATAAAAAATTCTGGAATTTGGTGGGTCCATAATTCTTTAAGACTACCCATAATGAGAGTAACATAAGCAGTAACATCACACATATCTAGATAAAATAGATGATGTGACAAGCAATAAATGAAAAAAGAGAGGCACGTGGTAACATAGCCAGTTACTACTAGTATGAGTAACATCACACATATCAAGGCAAGATGAATCTATAGCCTAATAAATAAAGTGTTGCATGTTACCACACATATGTTACTCCCCACTATAGAGGTAGTAACATAGAGTAGTAACATGGGCATGTTACTACTCTATGTTACTATCCATTGTGGCTAGTTAACTTGGTCCAGGATTTTACTCTTGGAAAGATTGACGTGAAGCGTCTCAATTATGGGGTGGTGGCGCTTCTGCCAAAGGTCCAGGGTGCGGACAATATTCAACAGTACCGCCCAATTAATAACCTTATTAATATGAGTTTTCGTCTAATCGCGAAGGGCTTTGCGACTCGCCTGGCTCCGGTAGCTAACAAAATTATTGACCGGAATCAAACGGCCTTTTTACGTGGGAGAAGCATATTCGATGGAATTGCGGTGCTTCATGAGGTCCTCCACGAGATAAAGACAACCAAAGAAGAGGTGTTTATCCTTAAGATTGAATTTGAAAAGGCATGCGATAGGGTGAGATGGGACTTTTTAGAAGAGGTGCTTAGAGCGAAGGGTTTTGATCCATTATGGATTAGCTTGATGCGGCAATTGGTCCAAGGTGGTCAAATGGCGGTAAATATAAATGGAGAAATAGGTCCATATTTCAAGAATAAACGAGGCGTGAGGCAGGGTGACCCGATCTCCCCGCTACTATTCAATATCTTAGTGGACGCCCTTGCTTCCATTCTCTACCATGCCAAGGGGGTAGGTCACATATCCGGGGTGGCATCTCGCATTATTCCCAGGGGTTTCCGTATCTCCAATACGCGGATGACACGCTAATCTTCATCAAGAACTCGAAGCGAGAGATAGTCAACCTTAAATTTCTCTTGATGTGGGGATCAGGATTTGGCTGGATGTGGGGATCAAGATCTTGATTTGCGAGAGATAGTCAAGAACTCGGAGTGAGAGATGTCGGGATTAAAGATAAACTTTGCGAAGAGTGAGGCGTTTATCACGGGTGGTGACCCGGAATCTCAGCTTCAGGCTGCTCACATGATAAATTGTGAATTGGGATCCACCCTGTTGAAATAGTCAACCTCAAATTTCTCAAATTTCGCATCTGGCCAAAATCAAGATCTTTTTATGGCAGCCGCCCACAATAGAATAACGAGTGGGGATCAGGTGCAAAAAAGACATGGCTCGGGCGACGGCAACTGCATCTGGTGCGGGGAGTGCGAAGACCAGGATCACATTTTATTTCGATGCATCATGGCTCGATTTATGTGGAGTGTCCTACGCTCGGTAACGGGCTCCTCTTGGAACCCGAGCGGGTTCTCAGATTTCTACCGGCTTGCATCATGCACTACCGGGAGGGATAGGAGGATTACATGGCTAGGATTTCGGGCTATTGCTTGGTCACTTTGGACCACGAGAAACAAAGCATTGATAGAGGGAGTATTTATCAGACATCCGACTGATCTATTATACAAAATGGTGTCTTTCTTGCAGTTATGGAAGTTACTGGCAAAACGATAGGACAAAGGACTCGTGCAGGAGCTCGTTAAAGGGGTGCGGGCAAGATGCACTAAGCTTCGACGCTCGACATAGGGACATCACCGGCATGCCTTCTCCATGTCGCCCTTAGCTACCTGGAGAGCTATCACAGTCACCATCCGCCTTTACTAGCGTTGCGCCTCTATGTATCCGCCTTCGGGCATGTATCCCTTTTCTTCATGTTTTACAGCTATTTCTTTCCTACTGCTTGCTGTTGTCATTTGGCAGACTTGTTGGAATCGTAAGGGTCTCAGTTTAAGGCTGGGCAAGCGCCTTTTTTTAAAGAAAAAACATCAACTATAAGTGGCTATACACGGCGTTGTGGTGAAACCGCTCACGCAAGTCAAGTGTCAGCGTGTGGATCCTCATAGGAAAAAAAGCATAAAAAAATGAACCTCAATCGGTAGGAAAGCATTCCAAGCCATGGTGTCCCGTACATCCAACGGTGAAACACCATTTCACCCAATCCTCAATCTCAGCCGAGAGCAGTGGGGTCGCGAAGTTGCGTCCGCCAAGGAGCTATACCCTCTTTGGCAACACGCAGTGGGACGCTTAATCTCTTTGCAGGTCTACCGAAATGTGAATGAACTCAGCACGCGCACATGCATACATGCACGGCAGTAAAAGCTAGACAGGCAAAATCTTTGTAAGCCATTTACTGGAAGCTAATGATAGAAATTCTGGCCTGATGAGGTCGTTAGACAATGCGATTCTCTACGTGAGTAATACAACCAATTTTCTGAAGAAAAAATGTTCCAACTAGCGTGTTTTCTACGTAGTGGAATACTGCATACACATGTAATAACCCCGGTTCATGCACAGTGCATCAGCCACACCAGTCCCAATGACTGGAGGTGGCGGTCCACTTTTTAAGCAGCTAGCTAGTACTTCCTGCGTCTCATAATATAACAACGTTTTTTGACACTATTGGCTATTAAAATAGTTTGACTGAATTATTTGGTTTATTTAATCCTGCTCTTACGCTTGGATGTGTGGGCATAATAACCTCATGCCATCATCATCATCATGGTTTTGAACTCGTCAATGGTGAGCACCCCGTCGCCGTTGAGGTCGAACCGGCGGATCATGGCCTGGCACTCGTCAACGTTCAGGTGCAGCCCCAGCCTGCTCATCATCAGCTCGAGGCTGTGTGGGGTGATGCAGCCCCTCCCTTCCATCTTGTACATCCCGAACGCCTCCTTGCACCTGTCTCCCTCTTCCTCCTGGCCGGACTCCGTCTCACGCACCAGCCTCAGGAACTCCTCCTCATCAAGCAGCCCGTCACCATCAAACACACGCCTCAACTTACCTGTTGTAGCCATGCTCACTCACTCGGCTGGAAAGGTTGGGTGCACGTGGGCTTGTCTTTCGGTGCTTGATGATGGTCGTCAGATCGGAGCTGGTTTGCTGCTGGTTGAGAACGAGCTCTTCTCTGTTGGTATATATAGTTGATTGAGAATCTTGGTATGGGCGAGCAAACTGGGAATGGAAGTTCAGGAACTAGCCAATTAGTAGCACGTAGCTAGTGCTGCATTTCTACGATGACACCAAGAGCGAGTTAAATTTTGGACCAGAATAAATAAATGAGTGAACTTCTTTGACGGAATATATACCATGGTTTCTTTGAGAACCGCGTGTCAATTTTGGCGCACTGAACTTCTTTTGACTGCGTTGGTTTCGACGAATTCAGTGGGGCCTCCAACTGTGCCGTGCACACGTAGGCCTACATATATGGTGCGTGCACACTCGCTTCTCATCGCAACATCTCAGCTACTGTCGCCCACACAAGCATCGAGCCGTCCACGTACCAGTCCACCACCAGTTAACTGACCATGGTTTCCTCGGATCGCCCGCGCCTTCTCATCCTTGGACCGCGACAGCGACGGCAAGATCTCGGTGGCCAAGTGCGTGCAGGCCACGCACGGCGACGGCATATCGGCCGAAGACGCCGCGGCGCTGGTGGCGTCCGTGGACGCGGACGGCGACGGGCTGCTCAGCGAGGAGGAGTTCCTGAAGCTGCTGGTGGCCGAGGAGGACCAGAGGCGCAGGGGTCTGAGGGACGCGTTCGGGGTGTACGAGGTGGAGGGGAGAGGGTGCATCACGCCGGGCGCTGAGCCTGCTGGGCGCCAGCCGGGACGTCGGCGAGTGCCGCGCCATGACCCATGATGCGTAGGTTCGATCTCAACAAAGACGGGGTGCTCACCTTCTATGAGTTCGAGACCAAGATGTACACCTGCGCCGGGTACTGCGCCACGGCCATCTACTACCGAGCTGGTGTTTCAGTCTGTGTCTCCAAATCCAAACTACCGAGTTATTATTGCCTTATGGAATACGGGGCAGCTCAATATGGCTGTTTAAAGTAGAAAATAAAGAACGAGAGAGTTTGAATGAAAGATGATCTATCAGTCTTTATTGATGATAGAAGTGGGATATTTATACCCAGACGGAAGTACATATGGTGCTTGGCGGTTAAATAAACACATAGTTATTTGAGAGCCAAGGAATTACATAGTTGCCTTGAGAGCCAAGGAAGTACATGGTTGCTTGAGAACCAAGCAACCTACCTAACAGTTAACTTAATCCTAATTAGCTTAATTAATTAGCAACTATTCTATTCTTAACACTCCCCCTTGTACAAAGCCTCTTCTTTGGTGTTTCCATCATCTTCACAAACTCTTGACAAATTCTTTGAATAATCTTGAATGTCTCCTCCAAAAACCATGTGGGAAAAATATGAGGAGAATAGTGCAGATATGTTGCTAAAACTCCTTTAAACCCAGTGGAAAAAATAATAAGGAAAAAATAATGCAACATATAATGATGATTGTCTCTTGATAACTCATACGAGAAAAACCTTCGAAGAAGGAGAAAACTCATCAGTGAGTTTAGAGAACAATTAATATATCTTGAGTACTTTCTTTAAAAAGACCGATAGGGAAAATAGAAAGTATGACGTATGATCTTTGATAAGATATTGCCTCATTAAAAATCATTATGAGAAACTTTGAGAGAAAACTCATAAGGGAAAAGAGTGCGATATGATATGCCATTGAAAACTCCTTTAAAACCCAGTGGAAAAAATATAAGGAGAAAATGATATGACATATACAGGAACTTGTGTTTATATTGTCTCGTTAAAAAGCTTTATGAGAAACCATTAGGGAAAAACTCATGAAGGGAAAAGGAGTACAATATATGCAATCTTAGGATTGTTAATAGGTTATAGATTTGGGAGATTGCTCCCCCTCAACTTTGCAAACCTAGAGAATGTGTAATACAAATTGCACTGATATGGTCATGACATTATGAATAATCTGTA
This sequence comes from Triticum aestivum, assembly GCF_018294505.1. NCBI lineage: Eukaryota > Viridiplantae > Streptophyta > Magnoliopsida > Poales > Poaceae > Triticum > Triticum aestivum. The sequence continues at coordinate 417,543,090 of NC_057802.1, read as the reverse complement.
GGACTTTCAAATTATGTTGTTTGCATATTGTTTCCTCACTTGTCTATAATTCATGAGGATAAGTAATTTTTTTAGTGATGTACTTTATGATATTGTTCTTCATATAACCTGTAATTTTTGAGTAACACAAGTGGTAGCATCTTGACAAATCAAGTTATGTGATTCCGATTTATCCCAACCACACGATTTTGAGTGTGGTTAATCATTCTGCTGAGCCATGCATATTTGGCAATGCTTTTAGATAAAGCAATTATGTTAGAGTGATTAGTGGAAGTAGTCGTTAAAGTCTATTTAGATGACTTCCATGAGAAGACTATTCCAGTGAATTCAGTCATTGATATGGCATTGTTGGGATCAAATAAAGAGCCAATATCATTTCATCATATCATGGTCATATCTTGATTTTCCTGATGGAATTGCCCAAGATTTATTGTGGGCTTGAGATATAAGTTAATATTTCTTATATCGACCATGTATCTTTTGTTGGTATGATATATCCACATTGAACTTCTTATATATGTTTTGGATATATGTAGACTGATATGTATTCTTGAGAGAATGCTTAGGTTGTAAACTTAAGCTAAATTTGGTTGAATCCAAATTTCCCGTCTTGAGATGATTCTGTGCATGTTTAGGTCTTGTATAGACATTGATGATGAGATCATCAATATACACTGAGGTGATGAAAGGAAGTCAAATTGATTCCTTTATTAAACATGTAAATAATCATCATTAATCGAGTAATCCTTTTTAAGAAGGAACTCATTTCGTCGGTAGTACCATATGATTTCCGACTATTTCAAGTCATGGAGCAACTTATGAAGTTTTAACAAAACTTGTTGCGATTTCCTTTTGGATTCGGAAGTATAAGCCCTTCAGGGACTTAAAAAAAATCCGAAATGAGTGACTCATATGAGTATGTAGCCACTTCATCCATGAACTGCATGGATAATATTATTGTTTTTATTGCCAATGATATTTAGTATCGAAACATAAATCCACCCATAACAAGAGGGTATGTAACATCATAACTGATGTCGGGTCTCTGTGTGAACCATTTTGCTACAAGCCTCGCTTTCTCACCACCTCGCTGTTGGGGAACGCAGTAATTTCAAAATATTTCCTACGATCATGCAAGATCTATCTAGGAGAATCATAGCAATGAGCTAGGAGAGTGTGTCCACGTACCCTCGTAGACCAAAAGCGGAAGCGTTAAGTAACACGGTTGATGTATTCAAACGTCTTCGCGATCCAACCGATTAAGTACCGAACGCACGACACCTCCGCGATCTGCACACGTTCAGCTCGGTGACGTCCCTCGAACTCTAGATCCAGCTGAGGCCGAGGGAGAGTTCCGTCAGCATGACGGTGTGGTGATGGTGATGGTGAAGTTACCAGCGCTGGGCTTCGCCTAAGCACTACGACGATATGACCGAGGTGGAAAACTGTGGAGGGTGGCACCGCACACGGCTAAAGATCAACTTGTGTTGTTCTATGGGGTGCCCCCCTCCCCCGTATATAAAGGAGGGGAGGAGGAGGAGGGCCGGCCTCAAGGGGCGCGCCCAAGGGGGGGATTCCTACTCCTAGTAGGAGTAGGTTTCCCCCTTTCCTAGTCCAAGTAGGAGAAGAAGGAAGGGGAAGAAGGAGAGAAGGAAAGGGGGGCCGGCCCCCCACCCCAATTCGGATTGGGCTTGGGGGGGCGCGCGCCTCCACCTGGCCGCCGCCTCCTCTCTTCCACTAGGGCCCATGAAGGCCAATTAACCTCCCGGGGGCTTCCGGTAACCTCCCGGTACTCCGGAAAATACCCGATACACTTCGGAACCATTCCAGTGTCCGAATATAACCTTCCAATATATCAATCTTTATGTCTCGACCATTTCGAGACTCCTCTTCATGTCCGTGATCTCATCCGGGACTCCGAACATCCTTCGGTACATCAAATCACATAAAACTCATAATACCAATCGTCATCGAACGTTAAGCGTGCGGACCCTACGGGTTCGAGAACTATGTAGACATGACCGAGACACATCTCCGGTCAATAACCAATAGCGGAACCTGGATGCTCATATTGGCTCCTACATATTCTACGAAGATCTTTATCGGTCAAACCGCATAACAACATACGTTGTTCCCTTTGTCATCGGTCTGTTACTTGCCCGAGATTCGATCGTCGGTATCATCATACCTAGTTCAATCTCATTACCGGCAAGTCTCTTTACTCATTTCGTAATGCATCATCCCGTGACTAACTCATTAATCACATTGCTTGCAAGGCTTATAGTGATGTGCATTACCGAGAGGGCCGAGAGATACCTCTCCGAAACTCGGAGTGACAAATCCTAATCTCGATCTATGCCAACCCAACAAACACCTTCAGAGACACCTGTAGAGCATCTTTATAATCACCCAGTTACGTTGTGACGTTTGATAGCACACAAGGTGTTCCTCCGGTATTCGGGAGTTGCATAATCTCATAGTCAGAGGAACATGTATAAGTCATGAAGAAAGCAGTAGCAATAAAACTAGACGATCATTTATGCCAAGCTAAGGGATGGGTTTTGTCCATCACATCATTCTCCTAATGATGTGATCATGTTCATCAAATGACAACACATGTCTATAGTCAGGAAACTTAACCATCTTTGATTAACAAGCTAGTCAAGTAGAGGCACACTAGGGACATTCTGTTTGTCTATGTATTCACACATGTACTAAGTTTCCGGTTAATACAATTCTAGCATGAATAATAAACATTTATCATGATATAAGGAAATAACTAATAACTTTATTATTGCCTCTAGGGCATATTTCCTTCACTCGTTGACTTTGTCTATCAATGAGAAGTTTTTAGTATTGCATATGGAAGATACTTATGAGGAGTAGGTATTACTGCGGTAAATACCACTCATTTGTTGAGCGAGTGCTATTTTTCATTACTTGCTTCCTTTTATGTGAACCAAAATGAGTGCAAGAGGCACTCTACCATGGATTTTGGTTCTGGGCCAAAAAGGTTTTAGCGAATTGAGAAGAAATATATGTCGACAAATATATTCCTGGTGGAATCATTGAAGTTTGTGGATGAAAAATTTATTCCTTTTTAACTCCTTGTGATTTCCTACAACAAATTGAGTCAAGGTGTTTCGATGTCCCGGCACCAAAACATTTGTGCATATTTATGCCATGCTTTGGATGATGAGCATCTAGTGAGGTGTCTTTCAAGAATTACATTTACTGGTTGAGGATTTGATTTCCTCTGTTTCTGCGGAAGCATATGAGAAGTTATATCTCGTCTTGTCAGATTTTCTCCCCCTCTTGCTCTCATTTGGGGAGAAGAGTGGTTTATCAGGTATCTCGACTCTTTTTGATACTTTACTGCAGGAATATAGAATTTAGTGACACCTTGTCATCAGTAAATGTATGTGGCAGATTTGCAATGTGTTGCAAATATATGATTCTCTAAACTTCTAGTTCAGATTCTTTGAGTATGTGGATATAAGGATAGAATGTCAATAACATTTCTAATCTATTTCTCAGCATTGTTTGTGGTACTTATCTCCCCCTAATGCCGAAAAATATCTTTATTGCTGATGCAATCAGCCTACGGGCTATGAATAATTTTTATTGACGGATACATTGTTATTCCTCACATAGATCCCTAATTTTCGTGAGTGCCCATTGATGTACGCTGGAGTGGTGATATCGGTATGTAACCGAATTATCGCAGATAAGAAATACTTTGTTGATTTCCACATAGTAACTACAAGGGGAAAGTAGTATGATATGCAGTTGGTATGATTTAGATTATACTTACGGTGTGTAAGGCCGTATGTGTCCAGCAAGAGGCTGGTAAATTTATAATTCTTTAAAAGTGGTCATGTTATTCATTTAACTCTCTTTGATAAGAAATTTAACTAAACCATTCTGGGTATGTACATAAAGTACTTAATGCAAAAAAATTGCTCATTGAATGAGTTCAACAACATTCTTCATTCAAATGGATTTATAGATCCGGTTTTCATGAGAATTTGCTCTTACTTTGATAAGTTGAGCAATTTATTTAGTAAGATCGTGCATGGTTGTGTGTGAGACACACATAAAAACATTTTATGAATGTGTATATGAGTACCATGAAGTATCTAAATTACCCCAGATAATGGTTAAGCAATCCAGACATATCTTTTGAATGTGTTTAAGGAAGAATAAGTGTCATGCTTAGAATTTTAAGGTGAGAGTGCCTTAAAACTTATTTCCCCTATGGCACATGCGGTGCACATAAAATCTGATGATATTGGAAAATTTGTAACTTGATAAGTTGTGACCAACATGATTGTCAATAATTTTCTAATCATCCCCAAATCAGGATGGTTAAGGCTACCAAGCCAAATATTTAATTTATTAAGATCTAGAAAATTATTGTGTACGCAACAATATTGAATATGACTTGATCCATACATTCAAAAGTTATCGAATATCAAGTCCGAGAAATAAGATATTGAACATCGCACTACTTGTAGTAGAACAAGTATAGGCTAATAATATTTTGGGATAATTAAGAGATTACATGAGGTCTCCAATGTTATTGAAAAATTTATTACGCAAACATATCATCGTTGCAATGGAATTCACCGTCCTTTTATTGCACTAGATTTTTGGTTCTCTCCTTCTGATGAAGATATGAGAACAATGATTTACCAGAATATTTTCTGGTTGTAAGTTTGCAAATTTTAAAATTTATCCCAAATACGTGGTGTAGTTTGACTATGTATTTGAGGGTTTGGTAATCATAGGTATAATCTTTGTATAACCACACATTTGGCAAACTTGAGAGTTGTCTTTGTGATCCTTTGAAAACGATATATTCCCTATTAAGAGGTAATTTTGTCTTTGGTTGTCTATTAGCCTCCATTTTACTTCGTATTCCTCACGGTTCTATTTTGTGACCACTGTCTTGTATAGTATTCTTAGTACCAGCAAATATTTCAAATAATGGTATATCACCTGTTGGGTGAATTTGATGATTTTGAGAAATTCTATGTTTCTTCATGATAAAAATGGTAGTACCATCATAAGAGGATGTAAAGTGTATTAAGGGCATATGAAAATATTTGATCACGAGATCTCAACTTGAAGTTGATTAAGTGACAGAATTGTGAGCTGCAATAGACTTGAGGTCTTGAAAAACGAATGGGTAATCATTCGCGATGTGCTCAAGGCATCATGTTTATATTAAGGGAAATATTTAGCGTGAATAAAAATTCATTCATTATGTAGTTAGTTTGAGAACTAAGTGAAGTTGGGACACATAAAATGCATATGAGCGTTGCAACTTTAGAGTCACCACCAAAAACATAGGCGTTGCATGTTTGACATTGGTTAGTCACTGTGAAAGTATAACCACAATGTGATGTGGACATTGCAAAAGTGTTGAGACACTCAATCGTTGTCATAATTATGGGATCCATCTTGATGGATGGACAACACTATAATTATAGATAGTGACATAGGCTTCACTGCCATGTATTTTACCAATGTAATAGAAGTCAATCACGATTATATGCAAATATTTATGTAGTTTCCTACGACATATTCAAGCAAAATGAGACTTAAAATAGTTGATATTAGCACACAATACCATTTCAGTGTATAGCGAGTGTGCAAGAACAATATTTACTATGAGAGTAAAATATTTTAGTGAACAACAACAAATCCTTCAGAGGAGCAATTTTTTTAAAGAAAGTTGATGCTTTTATAACCATATGTGTAGACCTCAATTTATATAGGATAACACTTTGAAGATAATCACCAATATGGTGTAGATCTCACAGTAATAGAAAAGATAGTATGACTTTTGTCAGTAGATGTTCATATCTCTATGACCTTATGTTATGCTATATTTAAGAAAATCAATTTGAAGGTAATCATCTGCCAAAATGACATGATGTTGACCTTGCAGTAATAATGGATAGTCTACAAAATTCGCAGTAGATGCCAGTATTACCTTATGATATCTTGAGGTAGTCACATCTAATATTAATATTTGGAAGAGCACTTTGAAGGTAATCATATTGTAAAATTGACAAGATGTAGTCCTCATAGTAATGATGGATAATCTGCAAATGATGCAGTGGATGCCACCAATACCTTGTGATTCACAAATAAAATTTGGGCTTGTCATACTAAGTATGACAATTTATAATTCTTAATAGAATATCATTCATATTTGCAAGAAAATGGATTTCTATTGCAAAATCGTAGTTGTTGACACAAATCACATGTAATGCTAGGGGTAAAAACATAGATGATGTCTTAAATTCCGTAGGAATAAGATCTTAGATATAAACAAAATATTATGTTGCAATAGTATTACTGAGGTAATACATATGGATGCAATTTATGTAATACTTGAAGACATGCGGCTTCAAATGTTATTTTACATGATACAAAATAATGCATAATTATATTGTATGCTATTTAGGGAGACATGAGGGCATAATAGAGAAAATATGGGCGTTCCACTGGTAACAAATTTAGAAGGAGTCTAAATGCAAAACGTCGAAAGGATAGGATATCCCCGATCCTTATCTGTGCTTGTGACTCTGACCATGGCAAACCACCGCCGTTCGTACAGTTACTATTCCCTATGGGGAATTTTTGTGAGAGAATAGCCACAATAACACTGGTGGAAACCACAAGTGCCAAAATACCACTATGAAAAACCGAAGTGCCAAAATAGCACTCAAGTTCAGGTTTTTCATACCAAGATAGCTCTATCGTCTATTGTCAAACATACTCTGTTAGTCAACGGTGGATGGAGCTGTCAGTTTTTTCTAACTTGCGAAAAATACCCTTCATCCTATCTCTCAGCGTGTGCGCTGCTGCCCGTGGCCATGGAGCTTGTACTGGTCAAAGTGGCCGGAGATTGTTTCGTCGGCCCGAGCTCTAGCCACGGCTCCTGTACGCGGCAAGCCGGCCGCCCTGCCGGTCGCGGCTGTTCCACGCCGTTCCCAGCGACATGGAGCCGCCACTCTGCAGCGTACGCAGCACCGCTCAGGCGCCCACCATGCAGTGCGTGATGCCATGCCTGCCCAGCTCCTCCCCGCATCCAACCCATCGCCGCCCCACTTTGGACGACGCCGTGTCGCCTCCTTGCTCCGGAACCGCGCGTGGAGCATGGCCCCACTCGCGGCCACTGTCTCTTGCCTGATATTATGCGTGTGTGCTGCTTGTTGTTGCTTGCCATAAGCTAACTGCGCCATTTGGTTGCACGGCGCCACCGTCGCTTGCTAGTTGCTGATGGTGCGAGGCACAGCGGCCAACAGGGCTGAGGCAGCGCAGCAGCGATGGTGGCGGCCGGAACCCAGAGGTGGCGCGCAGAGCAGGTGGCGAAGCCGAGGTACGGCTGCGCCTGACACTGCGGAGGAGGGAGACATGCCTCTTGCTGGCGGATTCCATTGGCGCCGGCCCCTTTCCCTTGTCCAGCCACAAGCGCGTAGTAAAGGGCAAAGTAGTATTTTTACTCATCTGTTAGTCTCAGTTAGCTCATAGTGGTACCTTGGCATGAAATTTTTCAAGTGAGTGCTATTTTGGCACTTTTGTTTTTCATAGTGGTATTTTGGCACTCGTGGTTTTCATTAGTGGTAGTTTGGCTATTGGCTCAAATTTTGTAGCCGTCATCTCCATTGGTGGTCGGGAACTCCATTCAGATGGCACCACGCCTGGAGGCCCAGGGCTGCGCGCCTCTGGCTGTTGCGGGAGGCCACCTTCGCGCTGAGCAGAACCAGGCCGACGGCCATGGTTGGTAGCGGGCGTGGCCGCGCTGCGAGAGCGCTGCCGCCATAGACGGCCGTGCCGAGGAAGACCGCGGATGCGGGCACCGCCCTTGGCGTCCAGGAGAAGGGGAGGGAGGTGTATGGCCACGCCATGCATCCAAGGTCGCGTCGCATCGCCGATCGCTGGCCGTCGCGTCGTGCAGGGCACCGGCTGTAGGGCGCCGCCGTCCGCCGGGCTGGCCGCGGTCGCTGCTACCAGTTCGAGGGAGGTCGCTGCGTGCGCCGCTTTCTCCTGCCGTGCTTGGGAGCATCTATGGCCGCTGGCCGCCTCTCGCTGAGGCCGAAGGCCATGGTTGTGCTGAACAACGTTACGTTGCCGTTGCCCAACAGGTTAGTACTGATTCTGTGTAGGAACAAGAAAAATTGGAATAGGATCACCTAATGATGTACTTCCTCCGTTCCTAAATACTCCCTCCGTCCAAAATTACTCGTCACCTAAATAGATAAAAATGGATGCAACTAGAACTAAAATACGTCTAGATACACCCATTTCTCCGACAAGTATTTCCGGACGGATGGAGTATTTGTCTTTCTAGAGATTTCAATAAATGACTACATATGAAGCAAAATGAGTGAATCTACACTTTAGAATATGTTTATATACATCCGTATGTGGTAGTTTATTTGAAATCTCTAAAAAGACAAATATTTAGAAACGGAGGGAGTAGCAATTAAGATCCAAGAGTTTTGATCTGTATGCTTCATGTGTGAGGTACGGATTCTGAGAATCGGGATGCTACTAGTTCGTGACTTTCCATGTGCTAGTCAAATTCTTCGGTGCTCTACTTTCTGCTTCTCTGGTCATGGCCGAATTAGTTTCTTCGACTGATAGCTTTTTTCTTCCACTTTGTGTGTTTCGCGTGAGTGCATATGCGTACAGGGTAGACAATCCATTGTTAGATTACTGGTTTACCACAAGAAAACATAATCTAATAGGCAAAGATTAAAATAGAGAAATTGTCGTGGAATTGTCATGGTAGATGTCTTTAGTGTCAGGACTTAGTCGTGAGGTCAACGCATCTATGTGAGAGGGGTTGATCGGAATCGAGAGACACAATACAAGACAAGGGTTTAGACAGTTTCGGGCCACGGGAAACATCATCCGGTAATAGCCCTACATGCTGTTTGTGGCTAGCACTACTAAAAAAAGGCTGTTAGTGGCGCACCAGTTTTGCCTATTAATGGCGCACTATAGGTGCACCACTATTAACACACAAATCTCGGGTCAATATGCCTAATCTCAAGTCAAATCGCACCCCGTGATCAAACTTCCCGGAAGGTCACCCATCCTCACACTATTCCTGCCCAAGCACGCTTAACTTCTCAGTTCTATCCAACCTCAGCAGCAGCTCACTTAACAGGCACTTGTTGATATATCTATCATATCAATCCTATTAAACCTTGTTGATGTCTAGGACTTTGTTCATGTTCATGAGTGTGATGAAATTTTGAAAAAATATTTCAAACTTCCCGGTCATATTACGTATCATATTTTGAACATTTTTTCGAAAAAAAAAATTAAAACTAATTTTTTTTCTGTTACTAGTGGCGCAACTAGCAAATGGTGCGCCATTACTAAGTTTGAAATTTTTTCCATCCCCCTCTAGATCTTAAAAGCCCCGTATCTTTTATTCTGTTAGGTTTTTGGGGATTCTAAAATTCTTCAACGGGGTCCCCCCTGTTGAATTCGGATGTAACTTTTTGAATAGATGATTTTTCATATAAAAAACTTTTTAATCCGAATTCGTATGCAAAAGTTATGCCCATTTTACTAAATTCCAGAGAGATTTTGCAAATAAAGTCGAAATTCATATTTGGTCAAACTTTGGTCAAAGTTAGTAATGGCGCACTTTATGTAGGTGCGCCATTACTAAGTTTGACATAGTAATGGCGCACCTATGCAAAGTGCGCCATTACTAAGTTTGACCAAGGTTTGACCCAGTCATACACATAGTTATGGCGCACTTTGTAAATGTGCGTCATTACTATGTCAACTTAGTAATGGCGGACCTATACAAAGTGCGCCATTACTATGTGTATGACTGGGTTAAATCTTGGTCAAACAAAGTGCGCCATTACTGTTTTGGTTACTAATGGCGCACCTACACATGGTGCGCCATTACTATTTAGTAATGGCGCACCACATGTATAGTGCGCCATTAGTGTCCATATTGGCTATAGCTGTTTTTCTAGTAGTGTAGGTCTCATTATGCTCATGAGAGAGTCGCTGCATAAACCGGCTCTCCTCTAGTTGTGTCTAGCCCTCAAGATTATTTTCATGTCCCTCTTGGGGTGCCCTGCCCCTCCTTATATAAGTTGGAGGGGCGGGTTACATGTGGAATCCAAATAGGATTAGGACTAGCCTATCTTCTACTAGAAGCCGGATACAAGTCCGGGTCTTGATTCCTTGTAAGGGAGATATTCCTCACGCCTTTCCTCTTAAGCCGGCCCACCATCACATGAACCGGCCTACTGGGCCTTGGGCCTTGTCATCCGTCTGACCCGCCCGCCGGGTCATCAGTGAGTCGCAATATTCAGGCGGGTGACCTGGTCGACGTCAACCCTATTGGTGAAGCAGAGAGGTAAATCATCAATCACATTGACCAATACTATGGCCTCCGCACCACCAGGACCAACCCGCATGAGCCCTCTGTAGGCGTCGGCCACGTATAGATTCCCAGACTTGTGGTGAAACTACAAGCCGAACGGCCGGCCACAACGACTCCCTGTGAAAGTTGCCGGGCGGAATATCGAAGACTTGCACATGTTTTCGTCGTAGCCAGGGCCATATGCGTAAGTGGTCCAGCCTACCTTGTCACCGTTCCATCTGAGGACGCGGCCATCAGAGACACCGCTATATAGGACGTGTCCTTGGGCGTCGAAGGCAACACTCTCTGGCCCTTGGAGAAGACCTTGGGACAACGGCACCTGCTGGATCCTTGTGGTGTCGAAGCTGGTGGCCGCCATTGCGCCGGACATGAAGATCATGATGAGCAAGACGACTGCGATCGTCGCCTTGACGAACCTACTCATGCAACAACCCATTGTTTTGCTAATTTGCTTGGTGGATCTCGTCGTACGCATGTGGTTGTTGGCTAAAGCATCGATGGATTTCTATCTGGTTTCGTCGATGTTTTGATGGAGACAATAGGGTGGGACGCCCCGCCTAGCCTTTTATATTGGTACGTACCGTAGGTGGCTGGTGCTCCTACAGCCCGACTCGATTACGTGTACCGGTGTACGTGTCTCTTCCAGTAAACTGGAGCTCCGAGTACGTGTTTCTTCCGGTAAAAATCCTGGATCAAGCCGGCTGCGATTTTGAAAAAATGACCTAGCCCACGACCGAGCAGGTAGAAAGCTGCCCGTTTCAAACGTAATAAAACTACGCGAAGGCCGCACAGCCCGGAACGCTAGGAGTCTGACTATTTTTGCTTTTCTTCTGCAGGTTTTGAGAGAGCTCTCGGTTTCTTCTTCCCGTTTCTTGCTTCTTTGGTTTTTTCTTTTGTTTTCTTTTATTCCCTTTCTAGTTTTCAGCTCGGTTTAATTTGTTTTTTTGTTTTTTTCTTCCGGCTTTTCATTTTTATCTGTTTTATCTCCTTTTATTAATTTTCCATCTTCATGGGTTTCCCCACTTTTTCATTTATATATAAATATATGTTATATGTGCACATTGATGTTTTCAAAAGCATAGTGATCATGTTTTTGAATATGCCATGAATATTTATTCTAAATACATGATGAATATATTTTCTTATATTATACATAAACATAATATTGTGTATATTTTCCCTCCAAAATACACATTGAACATCTTTTAAATATACGATGAATATTTTTTTAAATATAAGATGAACATCTTAAAAACATGATGAAAATTACTTTTTGATACAAAGTGAAAACAGATTCAAACACGGTGAACATTCTTTTAAACATGATGGACATGTTTTAAACACATGGTCATCTTTTTTAAAACAGGGTGACCATTTTTTAGATACACCTTGAACTTTTTGAAAAATATTCATGCATTTTTTTTAATACCTCAATGTTTTTTCAAAAATTATATGAAATTTTCAAAAATTGTTCATGTAACTATAAAATGTTCACATTTTTGTAGAAACGCTATGTTTTATGCTAAAAATACCAAAGGAAAGCCTGAAGCAAACAAAAAAAGACAAAATTGCTATAAAATGGTTTAAACAAGAAACAATACGACTCCTCTCGACATGGTGCAAACAATAAGACGGGAGACACAAAATATAAATGGGTCAGCTCATACAGCCCACGAGGATCGCTCTCTGAGTGTTTCCTCGACTAAGGCGTGAGATAGGATGTCTCATAATCTGCTTCTCAAAATTAGTGCTTTTGGTGTCAGTATATAGAAATCTGGAATAGCCTCGGCTTAGCCCACGTTGGCCTGGGTCCAAAGTGAAAACTTTGCCGTCACTTTAAAATGAGTTAGAAATGCTACCAAAAATGACATGCAAATGCAAAATCTCGTAAACTATTTCCCCAAATTTGCAGCATTGTGATATTTTTTTCCTTGATGAATTAGAAGAACTAGTGCTTAGGATCAGTGTTAAACTTTCTCATGTTGATGCAATGCACAACAGTAATCCTTATATTCTTTTTAATACAAAGAAAATAGATGTTGACCCCGAGGATAACTTGAGATCGTTCTCCCTGACCGGGCCATGATGCGGGGGTGGCTAACCAAGCCCAACCAAGTGAAGGCATGGGCCGACGACCAGGTACCAGCAGGGGGAGGAACCGACCTAACCTAGACCTGTTTCACAAGGCAAGGGCGGCGGCAACCAAGATCGCATCCGGTTACCCTGTAAACCCTAGACCTCCCTTTTTGTATAAATGGGCGTCCTGTAGGGTAACGTGAGAGATAATAAAAAATCCGACCTACGGACTAGCCCAGGACCACTATGAAGATGCATAAAAGGTTTGATCTGAGCATTACTGACTCGTAGCGCAGCGGATGGAGATTCGGTGGAGATCGTTGGTGCGGATCCCCGCAGCTAGAATTTTACAAGCTCCCTACCGCGAGGATGTACTCCCTTGGACGGTTCCTCGGACAGCCCTTTGGGAGGCTCTGTGATAGAACATTGGAAAAAACCTTGGACAGCCCTTCGGGAGGCTCTCAGATAGTAACTCGACCAGTCACTCGGATAGAAAATCGGTCAGTCACTCGGGCAGCCCTCCGGGAGGAGCACGGTCAGATACTTGGACAGAACCTCAGCGTATCTCTCGAACTAAGATCGAAACTAGACGCCTCTACCCGGCTGCACACATCCGGTTTCAGCTATCTGGCAGGGCTTCGCTGCGCAAAACTAGCCCCTACCGAAGATTAGACAACCTTTCGGCTCTCCAAAACTATTTCGTACGAGGGAGAGAGAGATGGCAGATCATGCATGTCTTGTGTTTGAGAAAGAATGACTGAGTTGGAGAGCTCCTCTCCACCTCTATTTATAGGGTGAGGCAAGGGGTAGAGGCCACTTAAAAATACCAAAATGCCCATGATATATGTCCTTCATAAGGGAAAAATGGGGCGAAAAGTGCAGCAACCGAGCTCCATAGAGCTCTTTATTTTTCTTTCAACAAAAATACCTTTTCACACTTCAAAAAAATCTAAACAAAAGTATACACATAGACATATGTTTGTAGTATACATGCGTAAAATTTCATAAACATATATGTTAATATGTGATGTATACAAAAAAAAAAGACAAATACATAGATTAAAATAGGCCTTTTCCTTTTTGTTTTGGGACTGGTATTTGTGTTTTTGTGTAGCATGCAAATAGTCAAATTAGTTGATGAAATTTTATACATATTTTGAAGAACATGCATATGTATTTATAGAAAAAGATTTGACATTTTTGAAACTTCTTAATATATTTTGGTTTATTTATTTATTTGCAAAACGGGCTCCATGGAGCTCGGCCTCTGCAGCGCCATACTCCAAAATGGGATGGCTTCCAAAAAGCAAATAGGGTCGCCTGCATCACCATGCTTGCATCATCCCCTAATAGTGTTTCCACTATATACAATAGTGTTTCCACTATTCAGAATAGTGTCTTCACTATTCATAAGATATTTTCTCCTAATGGTGTTGCCACTATTCATAAGATATTTTCTTCTAATGGTGTTTCCACTATTTATAGGTTGGAGGTATTTTGTGCTAACGAGTTTTTTTTGCAAGAAAACTCCTCGCTTCAAATTGAGTACTAGCAACGTGTGGCCATGAGCCATGCCTCTACTGCTTTTTGCATTATTTATTTTGACTCAACCGTGACCGTTTAAACGTGTAGTTGGCCAGTCGTCGACTTTTACCCCTTAGTAAAACCTACTTAGGCCCTGTTTGTTTGGGCTTTTGCTTCTGCATTTGCAGCTTTTCTACTTTGGCCAAAAATTCATAAAAGCTCCTAAGTAGGTGTTTTGGGGGGGTTTTATGGCTTTTGGAGCCAAATATTGTTTATTGGAGCCAAATATTGTTATATTGATTCGTCAAAAGCCATAAAAGCATCCAGATCAAAAACACGTTCCAGTGATTTTAGAAAATTCCCACAGTGAGTGCAAAAGTTTCTGTTTTTCACAGAATCGAATCAACTATCAACCAAATCATCTCAAAGGCTTTACTTGGCACAAACACTAATTAAAACACAGTACACAACTAGGATAATTGTGTGCACACTCAAAAACAGAAAATAAACAAGAAAATAAAGATAACTATGAAGGAAATATGCCCTAGAGGCAATAATAAAGTTGTTATTTATATTTCCTTATATCATGATAAATGTTTATTATTCATGCTAGAATTGTATTAACCGAAAACTTAGTACATGTGTGAATAATAGACAAACAGAGTGTCACTAGTATGCCTCTACATTGACTAGCTCGTTAATCAATGGTGGTTAATTTTCCTAGCCATAGACATGTGTTGTCATTTGATGAACGGGATCACATCGTTAGAGAATGATGTGATTGACTTGACACATCCGTTAGCTTAGCACTATGATCGTTTGGTTTATTGCTATTGCTTTCTTCATGACTTATACATGTTCCTATGACTATGAGATTATGCAACTCCCGAATACCGGAGGAACACTTAGTGTGCTATCAAACGTCACAATGTAACTGGGTGAATATAAAGATGCTCTACAGGTGTCTCCAATGGTATTTGTTGGGCTGGCATAGATCAAGATTAGGATTTGTCACTCCGTGTTACGGAGAGGTATCTCTGGGCCCTCTCGGTAATGCACATCACTATAAGCCTTGCAAGCAACGTGACTAATGAGTTAGTTGCGGGATGATGCATTACGGAACTAGTAAAGAGACTTTCCGGTAACGAGATTGAACTAGGTATTGAGATACCGAGATCGAATCTCGGGCAAGTAACATACCGATGACAAAGGGAACAACGTATGTTGTTATGCGGTTTGACCGATAAAGATCTTCGTAGAATATGTAGGAGCCAATATGAGCATCCAGGTTCCGCTATTGGTTATTGACCGGAAGTGAGTCTCGGCATGTCTACATAGTTCTCGAACCCGTAGGGTCCGCACGCTTAACATTTGGTGACGATCGGTATTATGAGTTTATGTGTTTTGATGTACCGAAGGTAGTTCTGAGTCCCGGATGTAATCACGGACATGACGAGTAGTCTCTAAATGGTCGAGACATAAAGATTGATATATTGGATGACTATATTAGGGCACCGGAAATGTTTCGGAGAAGTTTCGGATAAAACCGGAGTGCTGGAGGGTTACCGGACCCAACCCGGGGGAACTAATGGGCCTTAGTGGAGAGAGAAGGGGCGTCTAGGGCAGGCGGCGTCCCCCTCCCCCTTGGGTCCGAATTGGACAAGGGAAGGGGGGCCGGCGCCCCCCTTTCCTTCTCCCACTCTCCCTCTCCTTCCTTCTCCCTCTCTTCCCTTGTTGGAAACCTACTAGGAATAGGATTCCTAGTAGGAATCCTATTTGGGGCACGCTCCATGAGGGCCGGCGGCCTCCCCCTTGCTCCTTTATATACGGGGGCAGGGGTGCACCCTAGAACACACAAGTTGACAGTTGTCTTAGCCGTGTGCGGTGCCCCCCACCACAGATTTCCACCTCGGTCATATCATTGTAGTGCTTGGGCGAAGCCCTGCGTCGGTAACTTCATCATCACCGACATCACGTCGTCGTGCTGACGAAACTCTCCCTCGACCTCAGCTGGATCTAGAGTTCGTGGGACGTCACCGAGCTGAACATGTGCAGATCGCGGAGGTGCCGTACCTTCGGTGCTAGGATCGGTCGGATCGTGAAGACGTACGACTACATCAACCGCGTTGTCATGACGCTTCCGCTTTCGGCCTACGAGGGTACGTAGACAACACTCTCCCCTCTCGTTGCTATGCATCACCTAGATAGATCTTGCGTGATCGTAGGAAATTTCTTGAAATTACTGCGTTCCCCAACAATGGTATTAGAGCCAGGTCTATGCGTAGATGTTATATGGACGAGTAGAACACAAAGAGTTGTGGGCGATAATAGTCATATTGCTTACCAGCATGTCATAATTTCATTCGGCGGTATTGTTTGATGAAGCGGCCCAGACCGACATTACATGACCGCGTTCATGAGACTAGTTTTACCGACGTGCTTCGCACACAGGTAGCTAGTGGGTGTCTGTTTCTCCAACTTTAGTTGAATCGAGTGTGACTACGCCCGGTCCTTGTTGAAGGTTAAACCAGCACACTTGACAAAAAATCGTTGTGGTTTTGATGCGTAGGTAAGAACGGTTCTTGCTAAGCCCATAGCAGCCATGTAAAACTTGCAACAACAAAGTAGAGGACATCTAACTTGTTTTTGCAGGGCATGTTGTGATGTGATATGGTCAAGACGTGATGATATATAATTTGTTGTATGAGATGATCATGTTTTGTAAAATTTATCGGCAACTGGCAGGAGCCTTATGGTTGTCGCATTATTGTATGAAATGCAATCGCCATGTAATTGCTTTACTTTATCACTAAGCGGTAGCGATAGTCGTAGAAGCAATAGTTGGCGAGACAACAACGATGCTTCGATGGAGATCAAGGTGTCAAGCCGGTGATGATGGTGATCATGACGATGCTTTGGAGATGGAGATCAAAGGAACAAGATGATGATGGCCATATCATATCACTTATATTGATTGCATGTGATGTTTATCCTTTATGCATCTTATTTTGCTTAGTACGGCGGTAGCATTATAAGATGATCCCTTACTAAATTTTAAGGTACAAGTGTTCTCCCTGAGTATGCACCATTGCGACAGTTCGTCGTGCCGAGACACCATGTGATGATCGGGTGTGATAAGCTCTACGTTCACATACAATGGGTGAAAGCCAGTTTTGCACACGCAGAATACTCGGGTTAAACTTGACGAGCCTAGCATATGCAGATATGGCCTCGGAACACTGAGACCGAAAGGTCGAGCGTGAATCATATAGTAGACATCATCAACATAGTGATGTTCACCATTGAAAACTACTCCATCTCACGTGATGATCGGACATTGTTTAGTTGATTTGGATCACGTGAACATTTAGATGACTAGAGGGATGTCTATCTAAGTGGGAGTTCTTAAGTAATATGATTAATTGAACTTTAATTTATCATGAACTTAGTCCTGATAGTATTTGCATATCTATGGTTTAGATCAATAGCTCGCGTATAGCTCCCATGTCTTATTTTTTATATGTTCCTAGAGAATACTAAGTTGAAAGATGATAGTAGCAATGATGCAGACTAGATCCGTGATCTGAGGATTATCCTCATTGTTGCACAGAAGAATTATGTCCTTGATGCACCGCTAGGGGACAGACCTATTGCAGGAGTATATGCAAACGTTATGAACGTTTGGCAAGCTCGATATGATGACTACTTGATATTTTAGTGCACCATGCTTTACGGCTTAAAACCGGGATTTCAAAAATGTTTTGAACACCACGGAGCATATAAGATGTTCCAAGAGTTGAAATTAGTATTTCATACTCATGCCCGTGTCGAGAGGTATGAGACCTCTGACAGTACTATGCCTACAAGATGGAGGAGAATAGCTCAACCAGTGAGCATGTGCTCAGATTGTCTGGGTACTACAATTGCTTGAATCAAGCGGGAGTTAATCTTCCAGATAAGATAGTAATTGACAAAGTTCTCTAGTCACTATCACCAAGTTACTAGAACTTCATGATGAACTATAGTATGCAAGGGATGACGAAAAAAATTCCCAAGCTCTTCGCGATGCTAAAAGCTGCGGAGGTAGAAATCAAGAAGGAGCATCAAGTGTTGATGGTCAACAAGACCACCAGTTTCAAGAAGACGGGCAAAGGGAAGAAGGGGAACTTCAAGAAGAACGGCAAGCATGTTGCTGCTCAAGTGAAGAAGCCCAAGTCTAGACCTAAGCCTGAGACTGAGTGCTTCTACTGCAAAGGGGCTGGTCACTGGAAGTGGAACTGCCCTAAGATACTTGGCGGATAAGAAGGATGGCAAAGTGAACAAAGGTATATGGGATATACATGTTATTGATATGTACTTTACTAGTGTTTATAGCAACCCCTCGGTATTTGATACTGGTTCAGTTGCTAAGAGTAGTAACTCGAAACGGGAGTTGCAAAATAAACAGAGACTAGTTAAGGGCGAGTTGATGATGTGTGTTGGAAGTGATTCCAAGGTTGATAAGATCACCATCGCACACTCCCTTTATCTTCAGAATTAGTGTTGAACCTAAAATAAATGTTATTTGGTGTTTGCGTTGAGCATGAATATGATTGGATCATGTTTATTGGAATACGTATATTCATTTAAGTCAAAGAATAATTGTTGTTCTATTTACATGAAAAAACCTTCTATGGTCATACACTCAATATAAATAGTTTATTGAATCTCGATCGTAGTGATACACATATTCATAAATATTGAAGCCAAAAGATGCAAAGTTAATAATGATAGTGCAACTTATTTGTGGCACTGCCATTTAGGTCATATTGGTGTAAAGCTAATGAAGAAACTCCATGCTGATGGCCTTTTGGAATCACTTGATGCTTGCGAACCATGCCTCATGGGCAAGATGACTAAAACTCCGTTCTCCGGAACAATGGAGCGAGCAACTGACTTATTGGAAATAATACATACTGATGTATGCGGTCCGATGAGTGTTGAGGCTTGCAGCGGGTATCGTTATTTTCTGACCTTCACAGATGATTTGAGAAGATATGGGTATATCTACTTAATGAAACATAAGTCTGAAACATTTGAAAAGTTCAAAGAATTTCACAGTGAAGTAGAAAATCATCGTAACAAGAAAATAAAGTTTCTACGATCTGATCGTGGAGGAGAATATTTGAGTTACGAGTTTGGTCTTCATTTGAAACAATGCGGAATAGTTTCGCAACTCATGCCACCCGGAACACCACAGCGTAATGGTGTGTCCGAACATCGTAACTGCACTTTATTAGATATGGTGCGATCTATGATGTCTCTTACTAATTTACCGCTATCATTTTGGGGTTATGCATTAGAGACAACTGCATTCATGTTAAATAGGGCACCATCTAAATCCGTTGAGACGACACCATATGAACTGTGGTTTGGCAAGAAACCTAAGCTGTCGTTTCTTAAAGTTTGGGGCGGCGATGCTTATGTGAAAAAGTTTCAACCTGATAAGCTCAAACCCAAATCGGAGAAATGTGTCTTCATAGGATACCCAAAGGAAACTCTTGGGTACACCTTCTATCACAGATCCGAAGGCATGATATTTGTTGCTAAAAATGGATACTTTCTAGAGAAGGAGTTTCTCTCGAAATAAGTGAGTGGGAGGAAAGTAGATCTTGATGAGGTAATTGTACCTTCTCCCGAATTGGAAAGTAGTTCATCACAGAAATCAGTTCCAGTGATGCCTACACCAATTAGTGAGGAAGTTAATGATGATGATCATGAAACTTCAGATCAAGTTACTACTGGACCTCATAGGTCAACCAGAGTATGTTCCGGACCAGAGTTGTAGGGTAATCCGGTTCTGGAAGTCATGTTACTAGACCATGACGAACCTACGAACTATGAGAAAGCGATGATGAGCCCACATTCCGCAAAATGGTTTAAGGCCATGAAATCTGAGATAGGGATCCATGTATGAGAACAAAGTATGGACTTTGATTGACTTGCCCGATGATCGGAAAGCCAGTAAGAATAAATGGATCTTCAAGAGGAAGACGGACGATGATAGTAGTGTTACTATCTACAAAGCTCGAATTGTCGCAAAAAGTTTTTGACAAGTTCAAGGTGTTGACTACGATGAGATTTTCTCACTCGTAGCGATGCTTAATTCTATCCGAATCATGTTAGCAATTGCCACATTTGATGAAATCTGGCAAATGGATGTCAAAACTGCATTCCTTAATGGATTTCTTAAAGAAGAGTTGTATATGATACAACAAGAAGGTTTTGTCAATCCTAAAGGTGATTACAAAGTGTGCAAGCATCTCGGAGTTGGAATATACGCTTTGATGAGTTGATCAAAGCATATATATTTATACAGACTTGCGGTGAAGCCTGTATTTACAAGAAAGTGAGTGGGAGCACTACAATTTTCTGATAAGTATATGTGAAAGACATATTGTTGATCAGAAATGATGTAGAATTTTCTGGAAAGCATAAAGGAGTGTTCGAAAGGAGTTTTTCAAAGAAAGACCTCGGTGAAGCTGCTTAGATATTGGGCATCAAGATCTATAGAGATAGATCAAGACGCTTGATATGTTTTTTTCAATGAGTACGTACCTTGACAAGATTTTGAAGTAGTTCAAACTGGATCAGTCAAAGAAAGAGTTCTTACCTGAGTTGTAAGGTATGAAGTTGAGTAAGACTCAAAACCCGACCACGGCAGAAGATAGAGAGAGAATGAAAGTCATTCCCTATGCCTCAGCCATAGGTTCTATAAAGTATGCCATGCTGTGTACCAGACCTATTGTATACCCTACCCTGAGTTTGGCAAGGGAGTACAATAGTGATCTAGGAGTAGATCACTTGACAGCGGTCAAAATTATCCTTAGAGAACTAAGGAAATATTTCTCGGTTATGGAGGTAATAAAGAGTTCGTCGTAAAGAGTTACGTCGATGCAAGCTTTGACACCGATCTGGACGACTCTGAGTCTTGATCTAGATACATATTGAAAATGGGAGCAATTAGCTAGAGTAGCTCCATGCAAAGCATTGTAGGCATAGAAATTTGCAAAATACATACGGATCTGAATGTTGCAGACCCATAGACTAAAATTTATCTCACAAGCAAAACATGTTCACACCTTAGTGCTCTTGGGTGTTAATCACATAGCGATGTGAACTAGATTATTGACTCTAGTAAACCCTTTGAGTGTTGGTCACATGGCGATGTGGACTATGGGTGTTAATCACATGGTGATGTGAACTATTGGTGTTAAATCACATGGCGATGTGAACTAGATTATTGACTCTAGTGCAAGTGGGAGACTGACGGAAATATGCCCTAGAGGCAATAATAAAGTTGTTATTTATATTTCCTTATATCATGATAAATGTTTATTATTCATGCTAGAATTGTATTAACCGGAAACTTAGTACATGTGTAAATACATAGACAAACAGAGTGTCACTAGTATGCCTCTACATTGACTAGCTCGTTAATCAAAGCTGGTTAAGTTTCCTAGCCATAGACATGTGTTGTCATTTGATGAACGAGATCACATCATTAGAGAATGATGTGTTTGACTTGACCCATACGTTAGCTTAGCACTATGATCGTTTAGTTTATTACTATTGCTTTCTTCATGACTTATACATGTTCCTATGACTATGAGATTATGCAACTCCCGAATACCGGAGGAACACTTAGTGTGCTATCGAATTTCACAGCGTAACTGGGTGATTATAAAGATGCTCTACAGGTGTCTCCAATGGTATTTTTTGGGTTGGCATAGATCGAGATTAGGATTTGTCATTCCGTGTTACGGAGAGGTATCTCTGGGCCCTCTCGGTAATGCACATCACTATAAGCCTTGTCAGCAATGTGACTAATGAGTTAGTTGCAGGATGATGCATTACGGAACGAGTAAAGAGACTTGCCGGTAACAAGATTGAACTAGGTATTGAGATACCGACGATCGAATCTCGGGCAAGTAACATACCGATGACAAAGGGAACAACGTATGTTGTTATGCAGTTTGACCGATAAAGATCTTCATAGAATATGTAGGAACCAATATGAGCATCCAGGTTCCGCTATTGGTTATTGCCCGGAAGTGAGTCTCGGTCATGTCTACATAGTTCTCGAACCCGTAGGGTCCGCACGCTTAACATTCGGTGAGGATCGGTATTATGAGTTTATGTGTTTTGATGTACTGAAGGTAGTTTGGAGTCCGGGATGTGAGCACAGACATGACGAGGAGTCTCAAAATGGTCGAGACATAAATATTGATATATTGGACGACTATATTCGGACACCGAAAATGTTTCGGAGAAGTTTCGGATAAAACCGGAGTGCCGGAGGGTTACCGGAACCCCCCAGGGGAACTAATGGGCCTTATGGGCCTTAGTGGAGAGAGAGAGAGAGAGTGGCGGCTAGGGCAGGCCGCGCGCTCCCTCCCCCTTGGGTCCGAATTGGACTAGGGAAGGGGGGCGGCGCCCCCATTTGCTTCTCCCTCTCTCCCTCTCCTTCCTTCCCCATCTCTTCCCTTGTTGGAAACCTACTAGGAATAGGATTCCTAGTAGGAATCCTACTTGGGGCGCGCCCCATGAGGGCCGGCCGGCCTCCCCCTTGCTCCTTTATATACGGGGGCAGGGGGCACCCTAGAACACACAAGTTGACAATTGTCTTAGCCGTGTGCGGTGCCCCCCTCCACAGATTTCCACCTCGGTCATATCGTTGTAGTGCTTGGGAGAAGCCCTGCGTCGGTAACTTCATCATCACCGTCATCATGCCGTCATGCTGATGAAACTCTCCCTCGACCTCAACTAGATCTAGAGTTCGTGGGATGTCACTGAGCTGAACGTGTGCAGATCGCGGAGGTGCCGTACCCTCGGTGCTAGGATCGTTCGGATCGTGAAGACGTACGAATACATCAACCGGCGTTGTCTTAACGCTTCCGCTTTCGGTCTACGAGGGTACGTAGACAACACTCTCCCCTCTCATTGGTATGCATCACCTAGATAGGTCTTGCACGATCATAGGAATTTTTTTGAAATTACTGCGTTCCCCAACAAACTATTGGGTTGCCTCCCAACAAGCACTATTGTTTTAGGCCCCTAGCTAGGCATAATGCATAGTTTCAAGTGTTGTTATCCTTAGTTTTAGGAGATCTAGCGATCTCTATTTCACCCTCTTTGCCATTATCAATAATATGAACTAATTGATCGAGGTTATGGTAAGATTTTATATTTCTTTCAACACACAAAGGGAATCAACCCTTTGTTCCAAGGCATCAAATCTCCTATTTTGCGACACCACATTGCCATTTATTTTAGGAGCAAGATTAAATATCCCTCCAAAGTTGGATTCTATACTAGTTTTAGTTTCTTTTATTAGCTCAGTTTGACGATAGCTTACTAGAATGGTGGGTTCAATATTTTCTACCTTTGGTTGTCCAAATATGCTTTTCTTCTTTTCATAGATGTAGAAAGCATTATTCCCAAGGAAATCATTTCCAAACATAGAATCTAAGACATGTCTATGAGCAAGAGGTAGACCAACATAAAAGCTTCTAAGGAGTAATTTGATGTGACTCTTGGGCTTAGCTCTCATTTGTATTTCTAATAATCTATCCAATCTTCTTTTAAAGATTCATCGCTTAATTGCATAAAATTTAAAATTCTTGAACCTTCCCCTAGGTAAGGAGGGGAAGGCATATCAGGAGAAGAACTAGCCATAACAGTACAACAAGCAAACAAGCAATTGGAAATATTTTTGTGTTTTTTGTAAAATTGTTTTAGAAGTGGGGGGAGATGAAAACGAGAGGCAAATGGCAAATAATGTAAATGCAAGTAGATGAAAGTTTATGCGATGGTACTTGATAGGTTTTGGTGATGTCTCCCCGCCAACTGCGCCAGAAATTCTTCCTGCTACTTGTGACCTGCGTTGGGATTTCCTCGAAGAGAAAAGGATGATGCAGTACAGTAGAGATAAGTATTTCCCTCAGTTATTAACCAAGGTTATCAATCCAGTAGGAGAACTGCTACTTCTTGAGCTTGCGTTGGTTTTTCCCTTGAAGAGGAAAGGGTGATGCAGCAAAGTAGAGATAAGTATTTCCCTCAGTTAGAGAACCAAGGTATCAATCCAGTAGGAGGTACAGGCAAGTCCCCAATCGATGCACCTACACAAACAATCAAACACTTGCGCCCAACGCGATAAAGGGGTTGTCAATCCCTTCA
The DNA here is from genome assembly GCF_018294505.1 of Triticum aestivum. Taxonomy (NCBI): domain Eukaryota; kingdom Viridiplantae; phylum Streptophyta; class Magnoliopsida; order Poales; family Poaceae; genus Triticum; species Triticum aestivum. The sequence goes on along the minus strand of NC_057802.1, from coordinate 417,518,831 downwards.
CGGTCAATTGAAAAGGTGAGATCTAATAGAGATAGGTAGAAATAAAAAGGTAACTAAATATTTTTGGGGTTTCTTTGGTTTATAGATCTGAAAATAAAAGATTGCAAAATAGTAGATCGGAAACAAGTATGATGGAAAATAGACCCGGGGGCCATAGGTTTCACTAGAGGCTTCTCTCATGAAGGCAAATAATACGGTGGGTGAACAAATTACTGTCGAGCAATTGATAGAAAAGCGCAAAGTTATGACGATTCCAAGGCAATGATTATGAAATATAGGCATCACGTTTGTGTCAAGTAGACCGACTCCTGCCTGCATCTACTACTATTAATCCACACATCGACCGCTATCCAGCATGCATCTAGAGTATTAGGTTCATAAAGAACGGAGTAACGCCTTAAGTAAGATGACATGATGTATAGGAATTAACTCAAGCAATATGATGAAGACCCCATCTTTTTATCCTCGATGGCAACAATTCAATACGTGTCTCACTACACCTACTTTGTCACTGGGTGAAATCACGCAAGATTGAACCCAAAGCAAAGCATCTCTCCCATTGAAAGAAAAACCAATCTAGTTGGCCAAACTGAACCGATAATTCGAAGAGAAATACAAAGATATCAAATCATGCATATAAGAGTTCAGAGAAGATTAAAATAATATTCATAGATAAGTTGGTCATAAATCCACAATTCATCGGATCTTGACAAACACACCACAAAAGAATATTACATCGGATATATATGCAAGAACATCGAGGAGAACGTGGTATTGAGAATCAAAGAGAGAGAAGAAGTCATCTAGATACTAGCTATGGACCCGTAGGTCTGAGGTACTTAGTAGTAGCACTTCACGCGAAAGGCGCTACTGGTAATTACTAGTAGGGCATCTCACTGCCAGCGCTACTACTATTATTCCGTACTCTATTTCTTTCCTATTTTATGTCGTATTCATACACCTTTATACAATTCATACAGTAGCAATTTAGAGATTGTTTTTACATTATAATGAGTTATTAAATCACTACGTGAAAGAATCGTGGATTAGTTTCAAGTGGATGGACCCTAAGTGACCAAGTCATGGATTATCACGATAATCCATGACTTGATCACTTAGGATCCATCCACTTGAAACTGATCTGCAGTTCTTTCACCTAATGATATAATAACTCATCATCATCATCATATTAATATAAAAACTCTTGCATCATATCATTACCAACAACACTAGCTAATAATCATCATAGTCATTACCACCAACACTATTTAATCATCATAGTCATAGTGTAGCTATCTAATCACCACCAACACTAGCTAATAATAATCATCATAGTCATTAGCACCAAAACTAGCTATTTAATCATCATAGTCATAGTGTAGCACATCATCATCCTCAAACTCAGTTTAGCTGGCTAATCACTCTTGCTGCTCTCTCTCAGGTAAAATAGCATAGAACATGTGTATCACTCCTGCTTCATCATATTGGAGCATGCAGATGAACATGCATCCTAATCAAGGTTGGAAAAAGCAGTAGGCGTAAGCGAGGCGGTTGGCCTTCGCCTAGTGCCTAGGCGGTGTCTAAGCGTCCTAGGTGCGACCTAGGCGGTAATATAGTTTTTACTCATAGTGTATTTGTGATTACCGCCCATAATGTAGTGTATTTGATATTAGTTTAGGGCATACAAATAAGTTAATTACCGTCTACCGCCATTGGAATATAACTCGTTTGGCATATCAGTGGCGCATGTGGCATGATTTCTTTCTTGGCTAGACAATTCCTTGCTTGCCCTTCCTAGACCTCCATTTATGCCCTAGGCGAGGCGTTTGGCTATTGCCTAGCACCTAGGCATGCCTAAGCACCTCCTAGGCACTGCCTTTTCCAATAGAGCTCCTAATTGTGGGATGCGTTTCTGATTGCTGCCCCCTAGTACTTCTCTGCGATCCTTCACAATTTTGCTCCAGTCTTTGACTATTAAGACTTGCTCGCTTTTAGAAATGCTGAATGCACTCATGTGCAATGTAGGATGTCTTGGTCGTAAGCTAACCATTGTCATGCGACCTTTAGGCTCGATCAATTGAGGCACAACTATCATCGGGAGTCCCTATTGAAGAACATCATAGTAACATACTTAGCAATGAAGTTTAGCTTAAAAATAATGTATGCAAAAGATGCACTAAGGACAAATAGTAAAAATCTTACCATCTTTCATAAATAGATGTGACCGTAGTTCAATACGCACGCTAGTGGTCGCATGTTTTGAGTACTAAGATTTTCAAGTCCAGGAAAATAATTTGTCTTGACAATATGAAGATCCTCAAGCCATGAAACATAATGAACTATCTCCTCGCAGTTTAGTTCAGCCCCGGGATAGTAGTAGGTCATGTCTACCAAGCGCCGGACATGTTTGCTTGAATGGAAATAAGCTGTCAATAGAAATTAGTTGTCAGCTATTTTTAAATAAAAAATATCCAAGACATAAATATGGTTGGGAAACTCACATAACGGTAGAACTGGAGGCGTCTGCACATCGACCCAGATGTCGATATTACCTTCAATTTTATCTTCCGGACAAATATCAAAGGTGATAAGCATACCAGGCTCAAATGCATAAGGCTTGCATAGTGCTCTCCAATTTTTGCATTCAAAATAGGTGTAGGTGTCTGCATTGTATAATTTTGCGGTAAAAGTATAACCATGCTCGGTCCTCAAGTGAACTCTCTTTACCTCCATAGTTTCCATAGTACTGAAACCAATCTTATCCAAGACAAAAATTCTTGCATGGCAGGGGAGACGCTAGTAGAATAGTAAAAAAAATTAAAATTATAAGTTGAAGCAAAGGAAGAAGAAGTCTTGCTTAATTATGAATAAGACTTGTCATTGTGACTTACTGTATCCACTTCGAAGGTCCCATCCAGCTTGATGCCGAAGCGCCTACCATCAACTAGGAAATTTCTGTCGCACAGGCCGCGCTCGTCTTCGCAGTATTCGCACATAACAAAATCCTTTTCGTCATCAAACATTTCCTATCTTCATAGTTGAAACATTAATTGAAAATTGATCGAAGGCAACTACCAGGAAACTCAACACATAGATCACTATTACTCAATATGCAACGGTTGACTTTAGGTCTGTCGAGTCTTCCTTCCTAAACTCTCATCTCACATATATGGTGGGCACTCCCTCTCAGATATTGTGACCATTGGTGATCGTCGCTACTCCTCCTTTCCCTAGTGCGTTACAAATATCTAGCACAAGGAAAGAAAAAAGAAGCGACCCCCACAACAACAGTCGGCATTCTTCTTCTCTTATATGTGGTGAACACTCCCTCACCGTTTCGACCCTCAATGATGGTCGCTACTCCTTCTTCCCTTAGTGCGTAACAAAGGTCTAGCACAAAGAGAAGAAGGAGAAGCGACCCCCACGACAACAGTCGGTATTCTTCTTCTCTCATATATGGTGGACACTCCCTCACTGAAAGACACACAAGGAGCCAAAACAGACCTAAAGTCAACCCGTTCCATATATCGAGCAATGACATAGAAAAAATGCCCTATGTTTTGCCGAAATATCATTGAATTCCCGTTCTGGCACAAGCACTTGATATGCCCGACATTATAGCACAAGTCATGCTAAAATTCATGAAAAATTTCTGCATGACCTTTGCTAAAGACAGGACATATCGAGCGCCTGAAATTTGCCGGGACGGAAACGAATCAACATTCTGGCAAAACATAGGCCACTCGGAATGCATCATCATCATCTATATTCAGAATGCACCATCATCAACATCAATGACATGGTGACTAGCACTAGCATTTTCATCCTCAACATTTACAACACATTATCATCTATATAACATGGGGATTTTGCTATTCTCGCCTGGAGGTCTTAAGGGGTCGGCGATGGGGATGACTGCGGGGATGAGGCAAGGGCAAATACTTAATTTCTGCATAAACAAACTAGTTCTATTAAGCACTTACTAAATAAACTAGTTCTATTAACTACTTACTAAATAAACTAGTTCTATCAAGCACTTACTATAAATAAACTAGTTCTATCAAGCACTTACTATAAATAAACTAGTTCTATTAAGCACTTACTATAAATAAACTAGTTATATTAAGCACTTACTATAAATAGAACTAGTTATATTAAGCACTTACTATAAATAAAATTTCTAATCAAAAGACCTAAAATTTCCTATTCTATTTAAAACACCTAAAATAATCTACAAAAATATTATATTAAAAAACCTACATTCTACAATGTCTACATTCTTAATCTACATTTAAATTACCTACATTCTACAAGAACAGAGACAAGGGAGGGAGGGAGGAGGGGTAGGAAGGAGGGAGGGAGGAGGAGGAGGAAGGAGGGAGGAGGCGGGAAGGACGGGGGAGGGAGGAGGAGGGAGGAAGGAGGGGGAGGAAGGAGGGAGGTGGCGGGAAGGAGGGGGGAGGGAGGAGGAGCTACCTCGGTGTCGGTGATGGCGGTGGGGGAGGGGCGACAGCGGCGGGATGGAGGAGGGAGGGGATGGAGGAGAGAGCTAGGGAGGGAGGGGGCAACGGTGCCGGGATGGAGGAGGGAGGGGATGTAGGAGGGAGGGGGCGACGATGGTAGCAGCTGGCGGAAATGCGGCGGCGGCGGATGACGGGGTGAAGGAGGGGATGGAGGAGGGAGTGGAGAGGGGAGAGTGAGGGGCGGACGGCCGGGCGGAGAAGAACCACGCTGCCTTAACAGTAGCGCTCTTTAGGGAAAAGCGCTACTGCTAAACGCCATAGCAATAGAGCCCTCCACACAAAGGCGCTACTGCTATGCCTGTAGCAGTAGCGCCTTCCACCAAAACGCGCTACTGCTAAGGCTAAGCATGTAAAATTTAACATCAAAAATACATTGCTCATCGATGATCTTTCACTACTAGGGAAAACCTTATACACAGAATCTTAGCAGTAGCGCGGTTCAGGGGGAGGCGCTACTGCTAATTAGCAGCAGCGAGGCAAAAAAATAGGCGCTACTGCTACCGACTTAGCAGTAGCGCGGTTTGGCGCAACCACGCTGCTACTAAAGTCGACACACAATTCCCGCCAACCTAGATTTAGCAGTAGCGTGGTCTATATAAGCGCACTGTTGATAAAGTAATAGCAATAGCGCGCTTTTTCCTGTATGCGCTACTGCTAATTGTCGCTTTTTTTGAAACTGGCCACATGGCGGGACCCACTTAGCAGTAGCGCGTGTGTCATAAGCGCGCTGCTGCTACGTTTATAGCAGTAGCGCAGTTTATGACCAGCACTACTGCTAAGCTGCAGCATATGCCACCTTTTTCTCTCCCCCTCCCCCATCCTCTCTTCCTCATTTTCCCCTACCTCCCACCTCCTCTCTCCCTCACTTTGCTTCTTCCTCACTACTTTTCCCCCCATTACTCTCCTTCTTCTACCTACCTTTCTCTCCCTCTTTATTGCTCCTAGCTAACTTACACCACCTCCATTAATGCATCTCCTTTCTCTTTTTCCTCTCCCTCCACTAGATAGTCATCTCCTTCCCCAACTAGCTTGGTAGATCTACCCATTTAATGAAGTGAGCTATGTACCTCCCTAACTAGATCTAGCCATCTCAAGAAGTAAGCTTTGTCCACTTTTGATCATTCCCTAGGTGTGTGGTGACATCGATCGACATCATCATCACCGTGCTCGATCTCGAGATAGGTGATTAAAAATTGAGAAAAGTATGTTTTTGGTCCCTCAAGTTCCCACAAAGTATAGACATGATCCCTCAAAATTTTTTGGTATACATTTGGTCCCTCAAGTCTCAAAACCGGATAAGCTTGGTCCTAAACCAGATTTTGAGCATGTTGACCGGGTTTGACCGCCACAAAACCTCCCGATGAATAGTAAATTTGAAAAAAAACTTCAAAAAAATGACAAAATTTTTGCAAGAGCCCGTCCGATCTCAGTTCAGGACAAAATTTTCGTCGCATATTGGACCCCAAAAAGTTTCAATAATTTTTTGGACCCCAAAAAGTTTCATAATTTTTTGATTTTGTTTTGATTTTTTTGAATTTACTATTCATCAGGCAGATGTTTTTGTTTTGTTTTTGCCACGAGCTCCTCGTGTGCCGAAAGAGCCTGAAATTTTGTTCGCATCTTGCGCATGTAAGCATATTCGACCCCAAAAAATTTCAGATTTTTTTGAAGTTTTTGTTTTTCGAATTTACTATTCATCGGGCGGTTTTGTGGCGGTCAAAACTGGTCAATATACTCAAAATCTGGTTTAGGACCAAACTTATCCGCTTTTGAGACTTGAGGGACCAAATGTATACCAAAAAATCTTGAGGGACCAAGCCTATACTTTGTGGGAACTTGAGGGACCAAAAACATACTTTTCTCTTAAAAATTTGTGCTTTTGCAAGAATGGAAATATGTGTATGTGTGCAATATGACATAATCGCGTGATATGATGGAAATTGTGTGTGTGGCTTGAGTTGCCGCCGAATTGTGCTTGAGTTGCCTATGTTTTGCCGAAATGTCGATTTATTTCCGTTTCGGCGAATTTCGGGCAAACTCTATATGTCCTATTTTTAGGGAATGTCATGTCGAATTTTTGTATGACTTTGATGCATGCACGCATTTTTATAATCAAATTGTTTATTATTACCGTGCAGGCGTTCATGATGGTCAGTGGAACGATGGTGGATAGGTGGTTGCGGTCGGCGGTGCAGGACATGAAAGAAAATAACCTGACAGAAGTTTTATGTCTGTGTCGAAGATGCAAAGGAGGAGTTTGGCTCGACCCCTATGATGCGATGGCGCACCTGCTCATGACTGGTTTCATGGATGGCTATACTCGGTGGATAATTGAAGATGAGGATTATGATGTTGAGGACGCCGATGGGGCAGGCAATGACGACACGGGGCAAGACGAAGAGATGATCGCCAATGATGGCGGGGAAGAGCCCGGACATGGCGGCAGAGAAGGGCCCGGACATGGCGGAGGAGAAGGGGCCGGACATGGTGGTTTAGAAGGGGCCGAACATGGCGGCGGAGAGAACGTGGACTCCACGCGGCAGAGTTCGTCGGTACTAAGTTCAATCATGCGGGACCCTCATGTTCAAGCACTTCTTCGCAAGGAGACGAGTACTGAGAGAGCTGCTTCTAGAGAGGAGGCTAAGCTGCAGCAACTGGTGGTAGACTCGAACACTCCATTTTATGATGGTTGCAATCCTGAGGTGAGCTGTCATGGTTCTAGGACTGGCAATAGAATGGGGGGTAGATATGAGGAGGCAAGATCCTAGCTATGGCGAAGTTGTACACACAAGTTTTACGAGTTCAGGCCCTTCGCGAAGGAAGTAATGGCCCTACGTCTCGGAGCCCGGAGGCGGTCGACTGGATTATGTGTGTGAATGTTACAGGAGGTCCGAACCCTTGTGCCAGTGGAGGGGGTGGCTTATATAGAGTGCACCGAGCCCCAGCCAGCCCACGTTACAAGGGTTTAAAGTACATAAAGAGATGGCGTTACTGGAAATGCTAGTAATAAAGAGACATAAATGACCATTAAGTCTATGGAGTAAACGCCCGACCGTTGCTATGCGGAGTGACTTTAGATCTTCTGTCTGTCGAGTGGTTTCTGTTACGGTCGAGTGACACTGAATCTTCCGAGTGGAATGCTTCTGGTCGATGGATGATGCTATCCTTTGAATGCTTCTGACTTTAGGGTGATGTCTTAGGGAAAGGTGTCTAGGTCAGGCCTATGACCCTACCCTAGGTACATAGCTTCATCATTAGCCCCCGAATGGTTCATGGTTCGAGTGGAAAAAAGGAGTTGAAGTTGGTTTCGACTCAGTTTTATGCTGCAGAAGTGTTCTCCTTGGACTGATGAACCATGTGACAACTTTGACTTCATTTTCAGTCCCCTTGATCCATTCTTGATTTTGTCGAGTGAACTCTTATTGCTAGGCTTCGAGTGTTGCTATGGAAAAAATCTCCAGTCTGACAGGCTGCTCTGCTGCTCGTGGATATCGCGGGATTCGAAGTTTGAGAAGCGCGCGGGGCGGAGGAGGCCGCAGTAATCGGGATGGATTAGGAAGGTCCCACTAGATCTCCGCGCCACCTTTTTTGCCATGTATCGCATGCGCGACTATTGCGGGATTTGATAAGATCGCCTGGGCCCATGGGTCAGCCACTCGGAGACGGCCTCATATAAGGCGCCGGACTGGGTTTTTTTGCACAGTGCATTCCGATTCTCCCTCTTTCTCCTCCGATTTCTCCACCGCTACCACCTCTGCTCTCGGCGCCGCCGCTCTGCTCGAGCTCCGCCCGCTGCAATGGGGAAGGAGAAGATGGTAGCCTTGGAGCGCGCGAAGAAGGCGACGGCGAAGGCGAAGGGGAAGAAGACCAGCCGGGGCGGTTCTTCGTCAAGGTCCAGCTTGCCGCGCGGCTGAATCCAATGCGATTGGATTCGGTCGACGATCCGGCAGGATGACATCGATGATCTGGCCGAGGGGGGACTGATCCCTCATGGATCAGCGCGGCTCCCGGAGAACGAGACCGAGCCGCGGCCGCAGGAGGGTGAGTGCGTTCTCCTCGCAACTCACGTCGACCGTGGGTTTTCTTTGCCTCCCCATCCTTTCTTCTGAGGTTTCTTGAATTTCTTTGGAGCACAACTTCATCACTTTTTCCCCAATACCATTGTGTACCTCACTGCCTTCGTGTCCATGTGCGAGAATTTCCTGGGTTGTCGACCACACTGGGGTCTCTTCAAGCACATATTCACGTGCCGTTCTCAGTCGGTCAAGAAGGCCAATCCGAGTGATGAGAGGACGCATGTAATCCAGATGTGTGGGGGTCTTGGGATTCAGATGAGAGGTAAAAGCACTTTTCCAGCCATGATCCTTCCCGAGTCAGTCAAAGGATGGCAGTCGACCTGGTTCTACTGCAAAGACCAGCCGACTCCAGGTCAGTCGACTGGACTTCCTCCCTTTTCCATGGCTCGAGTCGAGAAGCCCTCTGCTCTGAAAGTGACCCCGGAGGAGAAAACGAAGGTGAAGGTGCTGGTCGAGCGAGTAGTCCAGCTCGTCCGTGATGGCGTGACTGGCATGGATCTGTTGGAGGTCTTGCTCAGGCGACGCATTCAGCCGCTTCAAGCTCGCGACCATCCGATGTGGATGTATTCGGGCATCGATGATACCACTCGGATCCACCCAGAGGAAGTCGACGAGGAAATGATGGAGCAGTGGCTGAGGGGTATCACTGGCAACAAGGACAACCCCAGGGGGTCCAGGAGGATCCCTCCACTCGACAACTCGTATGAACCAGACCAGGTCCGACTCTAAATTGCCGAGTGTTTTCTTGATTTATCATGCAACTGCTTGCTGTCAACCGACTGATTTTTGTTTCACTTGTTGTCTCTCAGGCCCTTACTCAGATGTACTCGATGCCCAATGGGGAGCAGGAGCAAGATCGAGAGGGGGAGGCGAGCGGAGGTGAGAGCGGCGAGTGGCACTCTGATGGAGAAGAGGACGAGGAGAGCGACGACCCGAGTGACGAAGAAGAGGCCGACTCCGCTCCTCGTAGGGAAAGGCATTCCAAGCACACTCACGATCCGACAAGTATCCGTGGCAAAGCGACTGTGCGGACCGGGCAATCGTCAAAGCGTCCTCGGACTTCTTCTCCAGTGCCGACTGAGAAGGCACCAAAGCAACCAAAAGCTGCACCGTCAAAACCGCAAAAAGCCTTGCCCAAGTTCAGAGTGGCCATTCCCATTGCTTCCGGGTAATAGTTGGACTTGTTTTCTTGATTTAATTTGAATCCGAATTTTGGTCGACTGAACCTTGAAATTTGCAGTGCCGCTACCTCCGAGACTTCTGCTTACAAGAATGAGGACGAGGAAATGGAAGATGCAGTCACCTCCAACCCAGGTATGAATCTCGTAATCCTTTCTTCGTTTACTCGACCGTTTGGTTGGTCGATTGAATTTTGGGTCGATTTATCTCTTTTGCAGTTCCTTCTAATGTCATTGATCTTCCGGACGACGACGAGGATGTGCCGCTGAGGCCTCAGGGAAGGAGAAACAGGAAGGCGTCAGCTGGTAATACGCCTCAGTCAACGCCATAAACGGAAACGGCAACCCCGGAGGGTGGCGATGCCAATCGGACTTCTGTGACTTTCGCCGTACCATTGATGAGTGTTCAGCCCTCAGCGTCGACTTTGCAGACTCCAGCTGACCCTTCTTCACTCTTTACTGCGCATCACGTCCTAGAGGATCAAGTGGGCGCTGCCAAGGAGGCCATACGCCAGGCAGGCATCATGATGGAGCATATGAAGGTGGTCCGGGACGCCAGCCAAGCTGCTTACGACGCCATCTCGGCTCTCCAGAGCAACGTCCAGGTTAGCTAATAACCGACTGACTCTTTAGCTTGTCGCTTGTTCTATTAGGATATGGTACCTGAAAACTTTTCTTGAAGAATCTTTTCATCCGTCTGCATTTCGCATTTGCACACCCACTGGGTGTTTTGACTTGCCACTGAGCAAATTTGTATCTTTGAGTTGACTAGGTTATGTCGATTGAGTCTTTGAACTAGTGGGGGCACGCTGAGTGCACCCACTGGGTGTAGTCCCCGAGACCGTAGTTGACTGCGGGTAGTCGACTGTGGTCTGAGAATTAGAATTTCCTCACTCGGCCTGGACAGACCATGTCGAGTGGAACCTGAACCAGTGGGGGCACGCTAAGTGCACCCACTGGGTGTTGTCCCCGAGACCGTAGTCGACTACAGGTAGTCGACTATGGTCTGAGAACAACTTTCTTCTTTCTCTTTTTTTGCACACTCGGCATGGACGGACCATGTCGAGTGGAAACTGGACCAGTGGGGGCACGCTAAGTGCACCCACTGGGTGTAGTCCCCGAGACTACTGTTGGATGTTTGATTCGGCAGTAGTCTTTGAATTTGTAGCCTTTTCATCTGTCGACTGACCGTCTCTTGATTACAGAAATCTTGCGAACTTGGAGCTCGTTTTGCTGACCTGGAGTAGAAGCAGATTCAGCTCAACCTCGATCTGGAGCTAGCCAAGACCAATTTGCAGAAGGCTAAGGATGAAGCCGTTGGTACGAGAAACTTGTCGACTGGTCTGTTCCTGAACCGAGTGTTATTTGCTTTTATCTGACCCGAGCGCTATTTTTTTAGAAACAATGAACCAGGCTCTGGCACAGAAGGATCTGGGTCTTGCAGCTGCGCAGAGAGCAGTCGAAGAGAAAACTGCACTCGCTGACCAGAAGCTGGCTTTAGTCGGCAAACTGGAGGAAGAGAACGCCAAGCTGAAGAAGTGCCCTGGATGAAGCCAACAAGGAGGCGACTCGCCTGAAGAGGGACAAGAGGGCTCTGCGACAAGATTGAAGATATTGCCCGCAAGAGGGACGACTTGGAAAACTATCTAGGAGGGCTTGCCAAGAAGTTGTTCATCATGCTTGAAGGTGCCTTCCTTTGCCCGACTGGCTTGTTGCTGCCGACTCAACATATAATCATCGACTCATCGTTGCTTTGTGTGTGCAGAGTTTTGCCAAAACTTCGAGGAAGAAACTGGGCGGGTTGAAACAAGCTTGGACCCCATTCACTCTCCCGTGAAGGACGAAGCTGCCATGAACGTGCTCCGACTGGAATCTCGTGTTGCTGGCGTTGTTGACTACCTCGTTCGTCTGAAGGTCGCGGTGTCGTGCATCGACACAGCGCTCTGGCCAGGGGTGACATTTCAGAATGACCTTGAGTCCCTCATGACTCGACTCAATGAAATCCCTGGTCGAGTGCAAGAATGGAAGAAGTCTTCTGCCCGATGTGGTGCTGACGTGGCTCTGTCGCTTGTTCGTGTCCACTGCAAGGAAGCTCGAGAAGAGAGGCTGGCGGCGATCAAGGTTGCCAATACCAAAAAGCACGACTTCCAATCCTTCATGGAAACTTTCATTGCTGCTGCCACTCGGATTGCTGACGGAATTGACCTGGACGAGTCCGTCGAGCCTGCTAGCCCTCCTCCTGCGGAGTGAACAAACTTTATGTCCCACCTTAAATTTGCCTCGGAATGCCGAGTGATTTTGTAACCGTTAAACTTCTAAGGGCCTGTCGCCCGAGTACTTTAATCCGTGGTTTGGAACCTTAGGATTTATGTGAACCGGGTTTATCTCTGAATATGCTTGTGTTCGTCTTCGAGTGGGACTTGCTCTTCACTCGGAATAGTCTTTGTACTTATGATGCAGCTCTGAGGAGAAAGTCGCAGTCGACCTGCACCTCGTCGTCCTTGCGAATCAGGATGGAGTGCACATTGTATTTATGGCGCAGCTCTGAGGAGAAGGTCGCAGTCGACCTACACCTCGTCGTCCTTGCGGATCGGGACGGAGCGCGTGGCCAAGTCTCCAAGCGAGAAGGCCGGTTCTCACTCGGAACGTATTTTATACTTAGGCAAGTACTGGACTGCAGCTAAGCCCCCGGGTGAGAGGGTTGCTCACCACTCGGTAGGATTTTTCAAACTTAGGCGAGTACTGGACTGCAGCTAAGCCTCCGAGTGAGAGGGTTGCTCACCACTCGGTAGGATTTTACAAACTTAGGCGAGTGCTTGACTACAACTAAGCCTCCAAGTGAGAGGGTTTCTCACCACTCGGTAGGATTTTATGAACTTAGGCGAGTACTGGACTGCAGCTAAGCCCCCGAGTGAGAGGCTCACTCTCCACTCGGTAGGATTTTTTGAAACTTAGGCAAAACAGATTTGCAGCTAAGCCCCCGAGTGAGAAGCTGGCTCTACACTCGGTAGGATTTCTTGAAAGTCGACCTGCACCTCGTCGTCCTTGCGGATCGGGATGGAACGTGCGGCCAAGTCTCCGAGCGAGAAGGCCGGTTCTCACTCGGAACGTATTTTATACTTAGGCAAGTACTGGACTGCAACTAAGCCCCCGGGTGAGAGGGTTGCTCACCACTCGGTAGGATTTTTCAAACTTAGGCAAGTGCTTGACTGCAGCTAAGCCTCCTAGTGAGAGGGTTGCTCACCACTCGGTAGGATTTTACGAACTTAGGCGAGTACTGGACTGCAGCTAAGCCCCCGAACGAGAGGCTGGCTCTCCATTCGGTAGGATTTTTTGAAACTTAGGCGAAACAGATTCATAGCTAAGCCCCCGAGTGAGAGGCTGGCTCTACACTCGGTAGGATTTTTTGAAACTTAGGCGAAACAGATTCGCAGCTAAGCCCCCGAGTGAGAGGCTGGCTCTACACTCGGTAGGATTTTTTGAAACTTAGGCGAAACAGATTCGCAGCTAAGTCACCCGCTGGGGGATTTTAGACACAAGTATACGCAACGACAATCATTTTTAGAAGACTGTAAAACTTTGTCTTTGATAAACAAACTAAAAAGGTATTTCTTATTACATCTCAACAGACTGAGTGCTTAAGTATAAAAGGGGCGGAGCAGCTCCGCATTCCAAGCGTGTGGCTCGTCTTTATTGTGCTCGACATTGTAGAGGTGGTAAGCTCCGTTGTGGAGCACTTTGGTGACGATGAAGGGGCCCTCCCAAGATGGGGCAAGCTTGTGTGGTTTCTTCTGATCCACTCGAAGAACCAAATCTCCCTCCTGAAAGGCTCGACCTCTCACGTTTCTGGCGTGGAATCGACGCAGGTCTTGCTGATAAATGGTCGACCGGATCAGGGCCATCTCTCTTTCTTCTTCCAGGAGATCCACTGCATCTTGCCGTGCTTGCTCTGCTTCAGCTTCTGAGAAAAGTTCGACTCGGGGTGCATTGTGAAGCAGGTCACTCGGAAGTACAGCTTCAGCTCCATAGACCAAGAAGAATGGAGTTCGGCCAGTCGACCGATTGGGAGTTGTCCTCAATCCCCAAAGTACTAATGGAAGTTCATCGACCCAGGCGCCTGCTGCATGCTTGAGATCACGCATCAATCGGGGTTTCAGTCCTTTGAGAATCAATCCGTTTGCTCTTTCTGCTTGTCCATTCGACTAGGGATGGGCTACGGAAGCATAGTCGACTCGAGTGCCTTGGGAAGTGCAGAAGGCTCTGAACTCATCAGAATTGAAGTTCGACCCATTGTCAGTGATGATGCTGTGCGGAACACCATATATGAATGTTAACTCTCTGATGAAGCTGACAGCAGTACTGGCTTCAAGATCCTTGATGGGCTTAGCCTCAATCCATTTGGTGAACTTGTCGACTGCCACAAGCACGTGGGTGAAACCACTTCTGCCAGTCCTCAGGGGTCCAACCATATCTAATCGCCAGACAGCGAATGGCCAGACGAGTGGAATGGTTTTCAAGGCTGATGCGGGTTTGTGGGACATGTTGGAGTAGAACTGACAGCGTTCACATTTGTCTACTATTTCTTTCGCCATCTCATTGGCATGTGGCCAGTAAAATCCGGCTCGGTATGCTTTGGCTACGATGGTCCGAGAGGATGCATGGTGACCACAGGTCCGCGAGTGAATATCATTGAGGATCATTCGGCCTTCCTCTGGGTGATGCATTTCTGGCTGACTCCAGTTACACTTTCTCTGAACAGCTGTCCTCTTATCACAGTAAAGGCTTGGGATCGACGGACGATCTGTCGAGCCTCTTCTTCATCCTCTGGGAGTTCTTTCCTAAGAATGTATGCAATGTATGGCACTGTCCAGTCGGGAGTGATGACCAAAGCCTCCATGATCAAGTCGACCAGGGCTAGGATTTCAACTTCAGTCAGATCAGTGGCACTCTTAGGCTGTGGGGGCTCCTCAGTGAAAGGATCTTCCTGAACTGAAGGTGTATGAATATGTTCCAAAAACACATTCCTGGGAATGGCCTCACTCTTGGAACCTATCTTTGCCAAGTCATCGGCTGCTTGATTTTTCAGTCGGGGTATATGATGGAGTTCTAACCCCTCAAACTTCTTTTTCAACTTTCTTACTGCGTTGCAGTCATAGCCGGGCTCCTGACGTCCCACTCTTTCATTACCTGATTAACCACCAAATCTGAGTCGCCGTAAACGATTAGGCGACAGACGCCAAGTGAAATGGCCATACGCAACCCATAAAGGAGTGCCTCGTATTCAGCTTCGTCGTTGGAGGAATCAAAGTGAATCTGGAGGACATATCTAAGCTTGTCTCCTCGGGGGGATACCAGTACTACCCAAGCACCAGAACCATTCAGCATCTTGGATCCATCGAAGAACATAGTCCAGTGTTCTGAGAGAATCTGAGTCGGTTGTTGCTGCTCAATCCACTCGGCGAGGAAATCTGTTATTGCTTGGGACTTGATAGCTTTGTTTGCCTCAAACTTGATATCTAATGGAAGGAGTTCAATCGCCCATTTCGCCACTCGACCAGTTGCATCTCTGTCGTTCAGAATCTCAGACAATGGTGCGTCGCTGACGACTGTAATGGAATGATCTGAGAAATAGTGAGCAACCTTCTTCGTGGTCATGGAAATTCCGTAAACAAGCTTCTGATAATGTGGATATCTCTGCTTAGACGGAGTCAAGACTACAGAAACATAGTACACTGGGCGCTGAACTTTATAGGCTTTTCCTTCTTCTTCCCGCTCGACCGTGAGCACTGTACTGACAACTTGTCCAGTGGCTGCAATATAAAGCAGTAAAGGTTCTTTGCTGATTGGGGCAGCAAGCACCGGCTGGGTGGAAAGCAGGGCTTTGAGCTCTGCAAACGCTGCGTCAGCTTCATCAGTCCACTTGAATTTGTCAGATTTCTTCATCAGTCGGTAAAGAGGCAAGGCCTTTTCACCGAGATGAGAGATGAATCTACTC
Source organism: Triticum aestivum (assembly GCF_018294505.1). Taxonomy (NCBI): domain Eukaryota; kingdom Viridiplantae; phylum Streptophyta; class Magnoliopsida; order Poales; family Poaceae; genus Triticum; species Triticum aestivum. The sequence continues at coordinate 417,503,059 of NC_057802.1, read as the reverse complement.
AAGGCGGCCAAACAACCAGTAAGCTTTTGGATATCATGCACACGCACAGGGCACTTCATCCGGAGTATGGCGCCAACTTTTTCTGGGTTTGCGTCGATCCCTCGTTCGGAAACGAGGAAACCGAGTAATTTTCCACCGGGAACTCCGAATGTGCACTTTGATGGATTAAGCTTGATATCATACCTTCTTAGGTTGGCAAAGGTTTCAGCGAGGTCAGTCAGCAGGTCGGAAACTTTACACGACTTGACCATGATGTCATCCATATATGCTTCCACATTCCGACCGATTTGAGTGAGCAGGCACTTCTGAATCATCCTCATGAATGTGGCACCAACGTTCTTGAGGCCGAATGGCATGGTGACATAGCAAAAGCACCCGAATGGGGTGATAAAAGCCGTTTTAATCTCATCGAGTCCATACAGTCGGATCTGATGATACCCGGAATATGCATCCAGAAAAGACAGACGCTCACACCCCGCAGTTGAGTCGACAATTTGGTCGATGCGGGGGAGAGGAAAATGATCTTTTGGGCGGGCCCGATTGATATGCTTGAAGTCAATGCACATGCGAAGTGAGTCGTCCTTCTTGGGGACCATGACAACATTGGCAAGCCAATCGGAGTGGTAAATCTCTTGGATGAACTCAGCTTCCATGAGCCGGGCCACTTCCTCACCGATTGCCTTTCTCTTCTCTACGGCGGACCGACGGAGATGTTCTTTGACAGGTTTTGCCTTTGGATTGACCCGCAAACGGTGCTCAGCCAGTCCCCTGGGTACACCTGGCATGTCAGAAGGTTTCCATGCAAAGATGTCCCAGTTCTCACGGAGGAACTGGATGAGGGCTTCTTCCTATTTGTTGTCGAGTGTATTTGAAATATGAGTAGGAGCAGCATTGGGATCGGTCGGGTGAATATGAACCGGCTTGGTTTCACCGGACGACTGAAATGCAGAATCCGTGGCAGGCTTCTTGGCTCGCAGCAAATCACTCGGATCTGCATTCTTCTGATATTCTTGCATTTTGACTGCTGCCATTTGTGCATCGGCGATTTTCGAGCCCTTCTGGAGACACTCTTCTGCCTTCTGCCGATTGCTAGTGACTGTGATCACTCCTCTAGGACCAGGCATCTTCATCTTGAGGTACACGTAACATGGTCGAGCCATAAAACGTGCATAGGCGGGCCTACCCAGAATAGCATGATAAGCACTCTGGAAATCCACTACTTCAAATGTCAACTTTTCCTTACGATAATTCTTGGAATCACCGAAAACCATGTCAAGGGCGATCTGGCCAAGTGATTCGGCTTTCTTTCCAGGGATAACGCCATGGAAACTCATGTTGCTTTCACTAAGTTTGGACATCGGAATGCCCATCCCCTTCAAGGTTTCTGCATACAGGATATTCAGGCCGCTACCACCATCCATGAGCACTTTGGTCAGTTGGGTGCCTCCAACAACTGGATCGACCACCAACGCTTGCCTCCCAGGGGTGGCTACACGCGCTGGGTGATCAGACTGGTCGAACGTGATGGCGGTCTGAGACCACTTCAGATAACTGGGTGTTGCCGGAGCAACCATGTTCACTTCTCTGTTGATAACTTTCAGTCGGCTTTTGCTCTCAACATCAGCAAAAATCACCAGAGTGGAGTTGACATGATGGAAACCATCATCATCCTCATCCTTGCCCTCATCCTTGTCCGACTCATTTTCCTTTTCATTGGGTTGTTTCTCTCGGAACTGCTGGATCAGGAGTCGACACTGTCGAGTGGTGTGCTTAAGATAAATCAGCTTACCCTCTTCATCCTTCTTGGTGTGAATGTGACATGGTAAATCCAACACATCATTTCCGGCTTGATCTTTCACTTTCTTGGGGGTCCAGGGCCCTTTGGGCTTCCCCTTGAACTTCCCTTGAGCCACAACTAAAGCTTCACCAGGTGCAGCTGGCTCGGCCTTAAGCTTTTGTTTCCGATTGGAAGTGCCTCCGCCGGTGTCTTGACCGACTAGTTTGCCCTTCCCGCTGCGGAGTTGATCCTCTTCTTCTCCGTTAGCGTACCGAGTGGCTATTTCCATCATCCGAGTCACAGACATATCTCCTATCCGACCGAATTTCAGGACCAGCTCCCGATACTTTATGCCTTCCTTGAAGGCACAAACTGCTTGATGCTCGGACACATTTTCCACTATGTGATGCAAAGTGGTCCATCTCTGAATGAAATCTCTCAGAGTTTCACTCGGTTTTTGCACATAGTGCTGCAATTCTGTTAACCCTGCTGGTCATTTGCAAGTACCCTCAAAAGTTCTAACAAACACTCGGGCGAGTTCTTCCCAACTGAAAATACTGCCAGGTGCTAACTGATTCAACCACGCTCTGGCCGAGCCTTCCAACATCAGAGGAAGTTGTTTCATGGCCACTTCATCGTTGCCGCCACCGATCTGCACCACCACACGGTAATCCTCAAGCCAAGTGTCAGGCTTGGACTCACCAGTGAACTTGCTGACTCCAGTCGCCAACCTGAAGTTGGGAGGAATCACTGCGGCTCTGATGTCTCTGCTGAAACACTCTAGACCTGTAACATGCACCCTGCTGCCAGTCGGCTGGTCTCTATCACGGCCCTCTCTGTGCGCCCTGTTCCTGTCAACCAGACCTTGAACAAGAATTGATCTTGCATCAAAGCCCGACTCCCTTGGGTCGATTGGTACTATGCGCTCGCCACTGTGAGGGCGTCTGTCATCATATTGCCGAGGCACATACGATCCGCTCCTCAGAGGAGGTGTGGGCACTCGACGACGGTCATCACGACCGAGTGTGGGATCATACTGCTCATGGTTTCTGTACTGATCTTGCCGGTGCCCACGTCCCTCACGCCTCGGGGGCGATCTTGGGCTGTGGGCTGACTAAACTGTATCTGCCATCACAGACCTGCTATGAATCCTATTCCGCGACTGAGATACCGCTGTGTTCTATTCTCCTGTTGCCCAGAGTAGGGCCCGAATCTGAATCAGACCTCGGCCAGCCTCCGACTGGGAAGGCTGAATTGACTCTGCTATACGGGCTGCAGCAGCGAGATTCTGAATCGGAGCGCGGTATACCTGCGGTTGAGGTGGAAAAAGTTGCTGTCGACTGGACTCAGGAATCCGCTGCCGAGCACACTCGTCGAGAGCACGCTGGAGGTTCTCCAGTCGAGTGCGCTCAGCCAAGTTGTCCAGGCGCGCCTCCTCCAAGGCCTGGGCCTCGGGGGTTTCTCCAACGATGGGAGTGTGAAGTGCATCCATATTGCGGCGGCGAAGCTCTTCTCCCCGCTGCGAAGAAAGGGGCTCGGGGCGGTACTCCTCGTGAGCGCGTGATGGATCACCGCCGCCATCACCACCATCGTCGCGGGGGAACACGGAGGACCGCATGGTCCGTTGACCATCAAGACTTCAACCGCGGGATCGCTGCTGTCGCACTCGGATGCGGTCTCTATAGAGCCAGTCGATAGATCGAACAGGCCGTAGAGAGTTTCATCGGGCTCGATTCCCGCGACTTGTGGGGCGGCCGACTGGCAGGCCACCGCGTGTCTCACCCACCGCTGAAGCCGCGACCGACCGGATCGCTTGTGCCGGCGTATAGCGGGGAGCGAGGACACCACGGGAGTCGACCGATGCTGGGTCGACGGCTGCCGGAGAAGGACGCCGCGAACGCACGCTCGGAAGTGCGTCGCCCCGCGGACGGGGAGCGCCTCGACGTCGAGTGGAACTTCTTGAAGCCAGGCGGAGTCGTCGGCAACAAAGACGAGTGCGCCGAGACGGATCTCGCGGCCCTCAGACAATCCATCGCCTGAAACCGTGATGACGGGAATCGGGAAAAACACAACTTCACCAAAAAGTCGCTAAGACACCTGCCCCACGGTGGGCGCCAACTGTCGTGGTTCTAGGACTGACAATAGAATGGGGGGTAGATATGAGGAGGCAAGATCCTAGCTATGGCGAAGTTGTACACACAATTTTTACGAGTTCAGGTCCTTCGCGGAGGAAGTAATGGCCCTACGTCTCGGAGCCCGGAGGCGGTTGACTGGATTATGTGTGTGAATGTTACAGGAGGTCCGAACCCTTGTGCCAGTGGAGGGGGGTGGCTTATATAGAGTGAGCCGAGCCCCAGCCAGCCCACGTTACAAGGGTTTAAAGTACATAAAGAGATGGTGTTACTGGAAACGCAGTAATAAAGAGACATAAATGACCATTAAGTATATGGATTAAACGCCCGACCGTTGCTATGCGGAGTGACTTTAGATCTTCTGTCTGTCGAGTGGTTTCTGTTACGGTCGAGTGACACTGAAACTTCCGAGTGGAATGCTTCTAGTCGAGTGGATGATGCTATCCTTTGAATGCTTCTGACTTTAGGGTGATGTCTTAGGGGAAGGTGTCTAGGTCAGGCCTATGACCCTACCCTAGGTACATAGCTTCATCATGACCCGCTTGAGTTTCATGCTCCAACTCCTGAAGACGAAGGCTAAAAACAAATGGACCGACACTAGCCTTGATGAGCATCTCAAGTACCTAAACGATGTTCTTCCCGCGGGGAATCTATGTCCTACTAGTGTGGATGAGGCCAAGAAGATCGTGCGCCCTCTTGATCTGCCGCACGTTAGATACCATGCATCCATCAATGATTGCATAATTTATCGGAAGGAGCACGCAGAAAAAACAAGCTGTCCGGTGTGCAATGCTTCTCGATACAACAAGGCCGGGAAGAAATCTCCCCACAAAGTTGTATGGTACTTACCGATCACTCCCCGTCTCCAGCGGTATTTCATAGATCCCATGGAAGCAAAGCTCATGCGCTGGCAGGCGGAGAGGAAGAAGCCCGATGATATAGATGATCCGAAGCTGAGACACATCAAGGATGGAAGCCTGTGGAGAGCGTTGAACGGCTTCTATCGGTATTTCAAATGTGATGCAAGGAACATCATGCTCGGCGCGTGTACCGATGGCATGAATCCATTTGGCAACCAGAACACCAACCATAGCACATGGCCCGTGTTTGTATGGATGTACAACCTCCCCCTGGTTGTGCATGAAGTCGAAGTACATTCACATGAGCATGCTGATACAAGGGCCGAAACAACCGGGAAAAATATTAATCTGTATTTGGGGCTACTTCAAGAGAAGTTAGACACGTTATGGAATACACCGGCCAAGACATGGGACGCCAGCAAAGGCGAGTATTTCTACATGAGAGCCGCGCTGATCACGACGGTGCATGACTATCTCGGTTACGGATATGTCGCAGGCCAGGTGTGCCATGGATATTGCAGATGCACATGGTGCATGAATGATACGATGTCTCAGCAGCTAACGTCAAGGAAAGAGGGCGGGTCTGGGAAAATCGTGTACATGGGGCATCGAAGATGGCTCGAGAAGGACGACCCATGGAGAAACCGTGGAGATCTATTCAATGGTCACGCTGAGCATCGAGGACCTCCACATAGGCGGAGCGGCGCCGAAATCGATGAGCTGTTAAAAAACTGGGAACAGTGCCCCGCGCCGGGAAAGACGATGAAAAAGGCGCCGGAGCCACTGCTGAAGGCATGGAAGACGAGGTCTGTGTTCTGGGACTTGGAGTACTGGCACAAACTCGACACACCTAATTGGCTTGATCAAATGCATATCTATAAGAATGTCCTTGAGAGCTTGCTCGCGACACTAATGAACATGCCAGATAAGACCAAGGATGGGCCGACACTACAAGAAATATGTCAACTTGCGACCATCACTATTGGTCGCTGAAAGGTCATTGTTTTTCATTTGCGACCTTTTTGTGACCAAAAACAGATGGTCAAAAGCTGACGGTCGTAAACTGAAATTAACGACCTTCTTTGTGAGAAGGTCGTGGAAGGCAACGACCCAAACAAAAGGTCATTGATTCTATGACCTTCTGTTTTGGTCGCTAGCTGTCTGCCCAGGCCATGTCGGATCCGACGTGGAAAAATTACGGCCAATTGAATTGGTCGTTGGTAAGATTCAGCCCGGTCCAATTCGGTGTCTATATGGGCCGACCCCAACAATTCAGCCTTTTTAATATATATATTTCTGTTTATTTTCGCTAGGTACATGGGCCTAGCCCAACATTTCGGGCATTTTATATCTAGGCCATGGCCTTTTTACACCTTTTGGGCCTTCATAATTTAGAGTTGGTGCCACTAGTTAGATGGGTCCCACTTATCATAATCTCATACATTGGTCCCACATCTCATAAATTTCAGAATTGCTCAGATTAATTTCATGAGTAGGTCCCACTAGTCAGGTTTCCATTTCACAAGTTTTCAAATCACAAACATAATTAATATTTCAAACAGAACAGAACAAATGTAGTTCAACAATTAACACTAAATTAGTCAATCTTTACAGATATGACTACAATCTATACATACTCTCTTACAACCCAGATATGACAACTATTACAATATTACAATGAACATGCAATTCTTCACTGAGTAGGGTTACACGGCTTCAAACTTCAACCTTCTTACGCCTGAAGCTCCTATAAAAGAGTGAACACAAAGACTAACAACATTAGAGTCTACACATGCTAGGTCTAGCATTGGTTAAAAATAACTAATAACCACATGACGAAGTCCTAGAATGAAATTCCAATACTGAACAGATCCATAGAAAACAAAACAGCAAGGTCATGTCATGACCAAATCCTAACCAGAATGTATTTAGTAAAATGGATTGCATCTGGTTGCTGCAGTAGTACATGCTAACGACATGAAGGTTCCATCAGGCAATGATCAACTACTCCAAACCATTTCGTGCTTTGCAAAAAAATACTAGATGAATCTCACTAACATGGGCACTAGGAGATAATAGAAGTAATCAGCAGATGACACAGTGAACAAGTGAAGGATTTATCTCTCTCCCTGTGGAAGAACAAATCAATGAAGACATGCAAAAGAAGGAGGAGGAGCCTTGCATCATCAGCTCGGTCGGGTCAACGCCGGAAAGAGCGCCGTTGTACATGATCAGCACCCGCGCGGCTCAACCTCTCTGTCCCTCACCTCAACTTGCCTGTGTGGCTACTGCAGTTGGATGAAAGTGTGTAAATACAACATGCTTTGCATCATATATCTAGACTATAGCATCATATTTTCACCAGCATTTCTGCATCAAAATCACTACTGAAAATAAGAAGGATGGCATGTAGTAATAGTAACAGGCTGCCGTAGTAGTATATATTCATTGTAGTTCAATGAAACAACTTGTCTAGATAGTGCAGCCAACTGCACATCTACCAACCAAAAAAAATTGTTTCACTAATGATGCTGCAACAAGATGATGTGTCGTAATTAACAAGATGATTGTATAGTTGGTATTTCCAATAGCCGAGGTACCCATACATATATATTTCTCCAGTTCTAATTCCCTTACATGAGTTCCATATATACGTATATCATCTTAAAACTGTACCTCAGCCACATATCTCATCTTAAAACTGTACCTCAGCCACACAAATCTATATGTGCGACTACATTTGAGCATGTCTTGATATTACTCAACATACATGTCAACAGAAAGAGGAGAACATCACAGCACATTTTCATTTTCTAAAAGCACATTAAATAAAAGCCTTTTGACTATTTTAATGTTTGCTTGTCACTAAATTGAAAATATTTTTGAGTGTACAGCAGAATGCAACCTAGGAAGCAAAACATTAAAAGGACCTTCTTTTCATGTACCAGGACCACTACAGAGCAGGGTCAAAGCGAGCTCGAACGGGTGGCCCCCTGCAAGAAAATAATTGCCCAATTACGAGACAATAAACCTACACAGGGGCTTTCCAGCAGCACACCATGTAACAGAAACAATTCTGATATTTCATATCATCGATGTCATAATTAGAAAAATGAGAAAATATAGTTCCACATAAGCAAGCAAATATAAAACAAAAACTAGTTGACTATGTATACCAAATATTGTTCCACACTATCAGAGTTACAAGGACTCAAAGTGCCAAGTTAATGTAAGTGTCTTGTTTGTTTGGATCTAGCTCACCATGGTCAGTAATTAATCAGATAGATATTGATTCAAAACACAGAAAACTTGGCACATATATGAACATAAGAATAACAGTGTCTGAGACAAGCATTCTTTTACAACATAACTAATCGGATATACCACATATATATTTTGCAACAAACTAAAAAACAAAACAAGGCATGCATTAATGAGATAGATATTCATTCAAAAAGTCCAGACTCCAGAACATAACTAGCAAGTACAAATAAAAAGGGTTTAGGGGTTTAGGGTACGTTGCAAGAAAAAACATGCTTCCAGCTTGTTCCAACAGACCTTTTAAATTGTTTTCTTATCCATGGCATCATCAGTCTTAACCAAACCAGAGTAAGTAAAGGATCTTGTGTTCAGAGCATACACTACACTACACTGTCAGCAGCACAAGCTTATGTTCAAAGCATACACTACACCCTATCTTACTTAACAGGTGGTTGTTCTAATCACCTATAGCCTGCCTCAAGCCCTCAACTCGATACAGTCAATCCACACAGACAATCGACAGCTAAAGAATAATGAAGCATTCTGGTGAAGCAGCAAGCATGCCTAGATGGTGACCCCCGTGAATAGAGAATCCTACCACTTGGGGACTTAAACGAGGAGTAGCCGAGGTTCCTGCTTGTGTTGCCATTACCGAAAGAAAAGTATACATTAATGCTTAAACAAGATAAACAGTACACGGATACAAAAAGGGTAGTAGGATTAAAAGAATGATTTAGAGAATGGACGACTGGTCCACATAAAAATTAGAACATCGATCAAACAATCGACAATTTTCTTCGACACCGCGAACTGCAAATCCAAATGCAGATTCTAGAAAGTATGCACCCCAAGCATCTGTCCAAAATAAGAACAGAAACAAAAAGAAGGGCCAGCAAACTCAATCTACTCTAAACACTACAGCAAAAGGTCTGTCGGCATGAACGACGAGAATAGCATGTAAACCAGAACTTGATGTCATTTTATAGCTAGTTGTTTTAGCCTATCGACTGGCTAGTTAGATACATTTGGCTTTCATCACACTATAAGCCTCCAAGGTCCAACAGTTAGTAGATAAGCCTCTATAGATGGATACCTTTGGCTGTCATTTAATACATTGAGGACCACAGACATACAAACCAACTAAATTCAGAAACAAATGTGAGTTATCGACCCTTCAGACTAGCATACTTATGTCAGTTTATCCTTACGTAGCTTAATGTCCTAAGAAACAGCATGCAGGCTATCCACATCTACTATCTAGCACACAATAGAAACAACTAGTGGTGCAGCAACTCCTCCAAGAAGAAACTAGAATTATTAGCTGCAAAATTATTTCATTCCTCATGGCCATACAAGTAGTAATCTACATGCTACAGAGTGTGGCTCAGTCACGGGATCTAGGCAGAGGAGGGAGGTAGAGGTAAAGTGCTCACCAAAGAGGTTACTGGCGATGCAGCGGTCGCATTGCAGGTCGGCCACCACTGTCGCGCAGTAGAGGTGGTCGCGGCAGGATGCACGGCCTCTTGGGAGACCCGGCGGAGGAGGTCACGGTCGCCGCCGTCCAGCCAACGCGTGCGAGCACACCAATCTACGGGGGTGCCATCCAGGAGGCGTAGAGGGCACCAGGGGGCGCGGTGGGCGACGGAGAGGAGCCGCCTGAGACGCGCCGTCGACGGACATAGCGCCACAGCCGAAAACCTAGCCATGGGCTAGGGGTCGATGTTGACTTTGTCGGGGGAGGGGTCAGCGAGAAAGGCCTCGGTGACACCGAGGATGGGGTCCTTGGGCGCCGGCTTGACGTGGCCGAAGAGCGACGCCATCGCCCGCACCAGGAGCAGGGGCAGCGGCAAGGCCCCTCGCCGCCGGATCACAGAGGCCATGCGGCGGTACAGTGCCATGGCGGGCCGGCGAGGGGGGGGGGGCAAAGGCGCTGAGATTCTTGGTCGGCCGGAGAAGGTGGAAGGAAATCTCTCTTTGTTGCGGCACCTGGTCTGAATCGGGGAGAAGGGGGCGGGGGCGGCGGCGGGAATGGATCTGAATCAGGGAGAGGCGAGCGGGGAGAGAGGAGGGGGGAATTCGGGTTTGGGCTACGGTTGGGTGAGAGGGTGAGGGAGTGAGGGTTTGGGTAGTTGGGCTACCGTTGGATCCAGTAGCATCCGACGGTGCTAGATGCATGATCCGCGTGATATGCCCATAGACCAATCAGAACGCAACAAACAATATAATGACCTTATGACCATATAAATTGGTCATGATCGATTAAAGATAAATTTTTCATGAAATATTCATTTTCCATTTTTCGAGTGCCCAAAATGAGTTTTTTGTGAAGAACATAGAAAATATTTGTTGCAAATTTGCACCAAATCAATTTTATAAAACGGTAGGCCATATTTAATGTACAATTAACCTAATGGTTGGGTGTCAAAAGTTTTGATCCACCTCTCATAAAAAACAAATTTCTGCCGATTCAGTAGGAAGCGGGTCAAATTTGAACTACAGCTACGTCATAGTTTGCTCTTTATTTTTTCCAAAAATCATTTCTAGGTACATAAGTACCTACTTAATCAGAGAAACACCAAAAGTTTTCCAAGATTCAACCACTTGCTAGGAACGGTCATGCTCGCCATTTTAACCGCATCTTGAAACTGGCATGAAAAATTCAAAAAAAATCAAAAAATTGGAAAACCTTCGCGTTGTGTCATCATATGTGACCAAGTCACCAGGAAAAATAATAAAGTTGTATTACGGCAATTCTTTTAAAAAAATGTTCTCAGAAATGAGCTATCATGTGTGAAGATTCATGGGTTTCAACCCAAATGATCAATCTTATGGACACATTCATGGCATAGTTTGTTTAAATGATCTCATATTGTGCACAAGGGTGCATATTGAAATGGCAAACAATGTTGCCTAAGGAAGTTTTCATTTTCTTTGGACGAAAAAATCATTTTCCATTTATCGAGTGCCCAAAATGAGGTTTTTTTCGTGAAGAACCTACCAAATAATTGTTGCAAAATTGGACCAAATAAATTTTCTAAAATACTAGGTCATATTTAATGCACAATTGACCAAATGGTTGAGTCTCAAAAGTTTTGATCCACCTCAGGTGAAAAAGACCAATTTCCGCCGATTCAGGAGGAAGCGGGTCAAATTTGAACTGCGGCTGCCGCATAGTTTGCTATTTATTTTTTCCAAAAATAATTTCTAGGTACAAAAGTATCTATTTAATCAGAGAAACACCAAAAAATTCAAAGATTCAACCACTAGCTAAGAATGGTCATTCCCGCTGTTTTGACCGCATTTTGAAATGGGCATAAAATATTCAAAAAAATCAAAAAATTGGAAAACCTTTGCATTGTGTCATTATAAATGACCAAGTTATCAGGAAAAATAATAAACTTGTAATACGACAATTATTTTTAAAAAGTGTTCTCAGAAATGAGCTACCATGTGTGAAGATTCATGGCTTTCAACCCAAATGATCAATCTTATGGCCACATTCATGGCATAGTTTGGTTAAATGATCTCATATTGTGCACAAGGATGCATATTGGAATGGCAAACAATGTTGCCTAAGGAAGTTTTCATTTTCTTTGGACGAAAAAATCATTTTCCATTTTTCGAGTGCCTAAAATGAGGTTTTTTTGTGAAGAACCTACCAAATAATTGTTGCAAAATTGGACCAAATCAATTTTCTAAAATACTAGGCCATATTTAATGCATAATTGACTAAATGGTTGGGTGTCAAAAGTTTTGACCCACCTCTGGTGAAAAAGACCAATTTCCGCCGATTTAGGAGGAAGTGGGTCAAATTTGAACTGCGGCTGCCTCATAGTTTGCTATTTAGTTTTTCCAAAAATAATTTCTAGGTACAAAAGTATGTATTTAATCAAAGAAACACCAAAAAATTTCAAGATTCAACCAGTAGCTAGGAACGGTCATTCCCGCTGTTTTGACCGCATTTTGAAACGGGCATAAGATATTGAAAAAAAATCAAAAAATGGAAAACCTTCGCATTGTGTCATTATATATGACCAAGTTATCAGGAAAAATAATAAACTTGTAATACGACAATTATTTTAAAAAAGTGTTCTCAGAAATGAGCTACGATGTGTGAAGATTCTTGGCTTTCAACCCAACTGATCAATCTTATGGCCACATTCATGGCATAGTTTGGTTAAATGATATCATATTGTGCACAAGGGTGCATATTGGAATGGGAAACAATGTTGCCTAAGGAAGTTATCATTTTCTTTGGACGAAAAAATCATTTTCCATTTTTCGAGTGCCCAAAATGAGGTTTTTTTGTGAAGAACCTACCAAATAATTGTTGCAAAATTGGACTAAATCAATTTTATAAAATACTAGGCCATATTTAATGCACAATTGACCAAATGGTTGGGTGTCAAAAGTTTTGATCCACCTCTGGTGAAAAAGACAAATTTCCGCCGATTAAGTAGGAAGCGGGTCAAATTCGAACTGCGGCTACCTCCTAGTTTGCTCTTTTTTCAAAAAATCATTTCTAGTTACATAAGTATCTATTTAATCAGAGAAACACCAAAAAAAGTCGAAGATTCAACCACTAGCTAGGAACGGTCATTCCCGCCGTTTTTACCGCATTTTGAAATGCGCATAAAATATTGAAAAAATCAAAAAATTGGAAAACCTTCGCATTGCGTCATTATATGTGACCAAGTTATCAGGAAAAATAATAAACTTGTAATACGACAATTATTTTAAAAAAGTGTTCTTAGAAATGAGCTATCATGTGTGAAGATTCATGGCTTTCAACCCAAACGATCAATCTTATGGCCACATTCATGGCATAGTTTGTTTACATGATCTCATATTGTGCACAAGGGTGCATATTGGAATGGAAAACAATGTTGCCTAAGGAAGTTTTCATTTTCTTTGGACGAAAAAATCATTTTCCATTTTTCGAGTGCCCAAAATGAGGTTTTTTTGTGAAGAACCTACCAAATAATTGTTGCAAAATTGGACCTAATCAATTTTCTAAAATACTAGGACATATTTAATGCACAATTGACCAAATGTTTGGGTGTAAAATTTTTTGATCCACCTCTCGTGAAAAAGACAAATTTCCGCCGATTTAGTAGGAAGCGGGTCAAATTTGAACTGCGGCCGCCTCATAGTTTGCTCTTTATTTTTTCCAAAAATCATTTCTAGTTACATAAGTATCTATTTAATCATAAATACATGGTTTGGTGGCGGTACATCGAGGTTTGGACGGTGGCCGAGGGCCCTAACTCTAGAGCGCGTAAACTCGCATGCTCGTCGCGTGGTCACCGCGTGACCATGGCGTTGCCATGCGTTCTGGGCGGCCTAGGCATGTCTAGTGGGTTGGGCACTCCCCAGGTAGGTGCTAGGAAGAAAATTACAACATAATATTCTCATGAGGAGACCGTACTATGCTCAAACATGAATTAGCAGCCAAGTGTTTGATTAGCGATACGGGAAATGCACATGGCCAATGGGCGTGAGTTTTGGCTGAGGATGATCATCTACTAAGAAGACTGTCTTCACAAATTTTCAGCTCAAAAGGAGTAGCCTAGGTGGTACTTGCTTTGCAGAGTACCATACTGGACAAAAATATGAATATTGAAGCTGGGCTCAAAATAATGAATGGATTGAGCTGAAATTTGGTGGAGGATGGTTATTTGGGCATTGGAAAGCACTGTAGAAAATTGATACCATTTGGACATGCCAAAGTGCTACTTCCTTAACAATTCTCTTCTCTGGACAAAAACTTGGAAAAATTAGCAAGAGAAATTGGATAGATGAAATGAGCTCAAATTTGGTGTAGGTAAGTTACATAGGTATGGTCATGCCCTAGTAAATTTTTAGATCATTTGGGTAAGCCTAGCTAGTACTTACTTCACAAAGCTTCTCTCGAGATAGAAACTTTGGAAATTTTCTGAGAAAATTTTACCAGGAACATGGAGCTGAATATTATCATGTGGCAATGATTTGGGTATGGAAGAGTGCCCAAAAAGATTGAGGGTAATAGGAGGGGTCTAGATAACACTTGCTTTGCAATATGCCAATCTGGCCATAAAATATAAATTGAACCTGGACTCACATAGATGATTTGAATGAGCTGCAACTTGGAGGAGGGTGATAATTTGGGCATATGAAGGAACTGTATAAATTTCATGTCATTTGGATATATAAATATGGTACTTCCTTCACAATGCTTCTAGGTGGACAAAAACTTTGGAAATTTGTTGAGGAAGATTTACTGGGCAAATGGAGCTGAATTTTGTCATGAGGCAATGGTTTGGATAGGAAAGAGTGCCCAAAAATTTTGAGGGCAATCAAGAACATATAAACAGCACTTCCTTCACAAAGTGCTATTCTGAACAGAATAGGAAAATGAATATTGTTGAATTATTTTTGAACTAGGCAAGGAAGGATTTTTACATATTTGACGAAGATATGACCCAAAGAATTTATGAGATTTTTGGGGAATTTTGGAATGACAGAAATATAGGTTGCTTCACAACCTAGGGCAAAAATTGACACATGGACATGACACATAGGCAAAACTGATGAGGTGGCGCCTTGTCATAGCAATCCACCACAATTTACAAGGTTATGACCATCTATATTGGTCGTGATAAGCTAGAAATAAGGCAGCGGACTAGTGCTGTCTGCTTTATGACTATTTCGTGTAAGGAAATTACGACCTTTCTGACCAAAATGGTCGATATAGTTTAGGGTTTGGAGCCCCCCAAAAAGCTTTTGACCAATTGGTATCAAATGGTCGTAGATTTATGACCAATTCTTCGAGGGTCATTGATAGAAGGTCACAAGTTGACATATTTCTTGTAGTGCGAAGGGAAGAAAAGACTTGAAAGATTTGGAAATCAGGGAAGATCTGCACATGCCGCCCCGTAAAAAGTCAGACGAGACAGAGACGGAGACAGAGGCGCGGGAGAAGAAGGGCAAAAAAGTAAAGGAAGAGGATTATTGCCCCCCTTCTTGCTTCACCTTAAGTCGGGCTGAGATCGATCAATTCTTTAAGTGCCTTACCGGAGTCAAAGTTAGTTCCGGTTACTGTGGGAAGATAAGCAGATATCTAGACACGAAAAAGAAAAGGTTCAGCGGGATGAAGTCCCATGACTGTCATGTGATGATGACACAAATACTACCTGTTGCCCTTAGAGGGATAATGGACAAGCACGTCCGTGACACGCATATTGGTCTTTGCAACTTTTTCAACGTCATCTCTCGAAAGTCGATCAGTGTGAAGCAGCTCCGAAGGCTACAGGAAGAGATCATTGTGATACTGAATGAGCTTGAGATGTACTTCCTGCCCGCGTTGTTTGACGTCATGGTGCATCTGTGTGTCCATATTGTGGACGACATAATAGACCTGGGGCCATCATTCCTGCACAACATGATGCCGTTTGAGAGGATGAATGGGATCATCAAAGGATTTGTTCATAACATGTCCCGTCCAGATGGAAGCATCGTCCAGGGCTATCTGACACAAGAGTGCATTTCTTTCTGCGAGAATTTTCTATATGGCGCGGACTAGCCGCCTGGTGTTGGTGTTGGTTTGCCCGTTAACAAGCACGATGGGAGGCTCGAAGGAGAAGGTCACTCCAATGGTCGCAGGGAACTGCACGTGGCATACTCAGATGGACGCAATGACTTTGAAAGAGCAAACTTGGTCGTGCTACAACACCTAGACGAGGTAGATCCTTTTGTGGCACTGCACAAAGAAATTATCGCAAAGAAGTATCGTGACCGGGGGGTATGCAGGATGGACGCCGAAGTTACTAGAGAGCACAACTCCACTTTCCTGCACTGGTTCAAAGAGCATATTATTGCTAATCCCCCGGAAGAGGGCTCTAAGGACAGATTGCTCATATACGCCTTAGCACATGGCCCCTCGCCCAACCTCGTCACCTATCAGGCATACGATATCAATGGATACATGTTCTACACAGAGGCCAAAGATATGGACAGTGATGGTCAAAACTCAAGGGTGACGATGGAATGCATGACCGGCAGCGACAACGGCACAACTTAGAGATTTTACGGAAGGGTCGAGGAGATCTGGGAGCTTGACTACTCTAGACTGCACAACTCGACGATGTCCCGTGTCAGATGCGCTAAGAATGTCGAAAGAGAAAACCACGTTTTCACTACCATGACTATACCCGACGCCAAGAGCGCTACCGTGAACGCTATCGCAAAAAACGAGCCATGGGTACACGCTAAGCACGTGACACAATGCTTCTTCATAACCGACCCGTTCAATCCCAGCCGTGTTGTCGTGAGGAGAGGCAAAAGGAACATCATTGGAATGGATGGAGTCGCCAATGAGGAAGACTACGATCAGTACGGCAACCAAATGAGGGAAGATGACGATGACGATGAAGTATATGTCAAAATAAGAATCAATACTACATTACCTAAGAAAGATCGTACTCCATGGAAAAGGAAAAGTCACAATGAGGGGCTCAATTATTCTTCAACGAACAAGAAGGGAAAGAAGCTCACTCAAAAACGAAAACGTCAACGCTGAGGAACCATACGTTATCGGTCAAATGATGTAATATATATGTTCCCATTTTTTGTACACACTTGGCCATTATGCATTGGTCAAATATGTAATATATATGTTCCCATTTTGTATACATACTTAACCGTCAAATGATGTAATATATATCGCCTTAGTTATATACAATGTATCACCTTCCCTTCGTTCACTGCTCTCAGAAAAAAGGAAAAGAAAATAAAAGAAAAGAGAGAGAAAATAAAGGAAAGGAAAATAGAACAAACAAACGGGAAGACTGCTACAGGTAATAGCAGTAGCGCTTTCTACAGGAAAACGGTATCGCTATCTGTAGTAGCAGTAGCGCTTTCTGAAATAAAAGCTATCTAAAATAGCAGTAGCGCGTTCTTTGCAAAAGCGCTATAGCTAACTTAGCTATAGCGCGTTTGTTCGGAACGCGCTACTGCTATTTTGACTTAACCCCCCAAAACCTCACTCTCTCTGCTTCTTCCCGCCTCTGCTCTTCCCCCAAATCCCCCTCTCTCTTCCCCCGTGTCATCGCTGCCGGAGCCCTCGACCCCGGCGCTCGCCCCCGACCCCGGCGCTCGGCCCCGTCCCGGCGCTCGCCCCCGTCCCCGCGCTCGCCCCCGTCCCCGTGCTCGCCCCCGTCTCCCCCGAGCCCGGCGACCCCGACCCCGGCGCGCGCCCCCGCCTCGCCTCACTGCCGCGTCGTCTCCCCCGACCCCATCTCTCTCTGCCCTCTGTAAGCCCTCTCCCCTCCCCTCTTCTTTGCTATTTAGTGCTAATTAGTATGAAATAGTATGAACCCTAGGCTAGTTGTTATTTAAAGCAATTGTTGTTATTTAAATTTTATAGTGCTAGTTAGTTAATTATAATTAGTATGAAACCTAGGACAGATTAGTTAAAACAATTGTTGCTATTTAAATTTTTTTAGTTAAAGCAATTGTTGCTATTTAAAAAAACAGAATTTGAAGTGGACAGATTAGTTCTATATTTTTTAAAAACATGACTTCTTGCATTTTTCTTCAAGTTCTATATTTTTCTTCCTTTTATATGTGAATTTGAAGTGGACATGTGATATGTGGAATTTGGACATGTGATATGTGGAATTTGGACATGTCATATTTGGAATTTGGACATGTCATTTGGACATGTGATGTGTAGGGCAAATGATCCGAGTGGCCTATGTTTCGCCAGAATGTTGATTCATTTCCGTTCCGGTGAATTTCAAGTGCTCAATATGTCCACTTTTTAGCAAAGGTCATGCCGAAATTTTCCGTGAATTTTGGCATGACTTGTGGTAGAAAGTAGGCATAACGAGTGCCGGGAGTTGCTGGAACGGCATTCCGGCAAACATAGATCTTTTTTTATGTCCCTTCCCATTTTTTTATAGTTTTAGAATTAAACAAGGAGACTTAATCATAGGAAACATGTTGAACAACGAAGAAACCAGGACTTCTGACCAAGATGCAGACGAGATGGATTATGAGGGTGAACAAGAGTACCTCGACTATTTGACTGCTAAGCAAAGTCATGGTTTGCAGGTCGGCCTTGATGATGGTACTGACGCCTACATCGACACCGACGGTGCCGGCACCGATGGCGCCGCTGAGACCGGCGAGGAAGGTACTGGCAGGGAAGGTATCAGCGAGGAAGGTACCGGCGGGGAAGATGCCGGTGCCGATACCAGAGAGAAGAAGCAGAAGAAGCAGAGGATATGAAAACCTAACAAACTCGGCATCGGACGACTGGTGATCACAAAGATGGCACCTGGCAAGTTTGAGCCATTAGAGCCGGAAGAACCTCGCAAGTGCTATGGGAACCAAGTAGGATGCATCCTACGGGAATGCACGGGCATCAACGATGATGACTTAAGGAGTAAAGAACATTTGAGGCAGATGCTCCTGACGAAGTTGCACAAGAGATTCAAGTTCCCCGGCCGGGATGATAGCATAGAGCAACCGTGGGATGATCCGAAGATGAAAAAGATTAACAATCATGCCATGGGCATGTTCAGCAATGATTTGGCCTCTTGGAAAGGGAGGGTGAAACGAGCTATTGAGGCTGAGGAACCCCTGTCCAAGATTCTGGAGGAAAATCCGACACTTACGGAAGAGGAGTTCGAAAAGTTCAAGGACACTTGCGCTACCGAGGCAGCCAAGGCTAAGGCTACGAAATTTGAGAGCCTTCAGCAAAGGAACACGGGGAAGCATCACCTCAGAAGCCGTGGCTACCTTGGCAAAAGGCCCATATGGGATAAGGTGGACGCGGAACGTGAAGGCGCGGGTCTCCCAGACCCCTTCGCAAAGTTCACCAACCCCATGGAGCGTGACTTCATTAGGGCCCGCTACAAGTGGGACAAGAAAAAGAAGGTTTTTTACACGGACGAGATCACAAGGAGATTGATTAGATTACTGGTAATTATTCTTTTACCACCTTACCTTTAGCTCCTGATCAAGTCGACTACACATTCGTAAATGGTTCACGTTCCTTCTACAGGAGAAGCAACACCAGCTTGAAGCCGAAAGACCTACTTCACCGATGAGGCCCAAGTGGGACACCCCTATTGTCGAATTGCGGGTTCCGGCAAAACCCTTGAGGTTCGAACTCTGGGGTGCGCACGAAGATCTCTCTTCCCCAAGCCCACTCTCACCGCAATCCCAAGGCCTAGCTCGTTAAACCCAAGGAACAAGAGACACGAGAGTTTATACTGGTTCGGGCCACCGATGTGGTGTAGTACCCTACTCCAGTGTGGTGTGGTGGATTACCTTGTAGGCTGAGGATGAACAAGTACAAGGGAAGAACAGCCTCCTGAGGAGAGGTGTTCTTGGGCTTGATGAGCTGGTGAGGGTGCGGATGATCTGAATGATCCGTCTTCGGATGAGCTCATCCCCTCCTATGGTGGTGGCTAGTCCTATTTATAGAGGCCCTGGTCCTCTTCCCAAATGTTTAGGTGGGAAGGGATTCCACAACGGCCAATTCGAAGGGGGGCAGCTAGTACAAGCTATCTTGACAAAAGGTGCTCTTCGCTTGCCAAAGGCTCTGGTGGTGACGTCGTCGTGGGCTCCACGGTGACCTCCGTCCTGCCGTCCTACTGGTCTTGGTCTCGTTGCATCGATATGGAAACCATTGCCTGATGCCTCGGGACTCCTCGCCTGCGCCTGCCCCTTTAGCACCAAAGAGGCAACCGGTACGCTGCGCCCGCTGGCGCCCGCCTGACCTTGGTCGTCACGGCTCACGTCACGGGAATCTCACGAGGTGCGCCCTGCCTTGATATCTCCACTCCTCGCAAGCCTGCCTAATGAGGCTGCCCCTGAGGAGGTCTTGTGTCGTCCGCCTCGCGAGGCTCGGCCCCTCGCGAGGGTCTTGAGTGGTTGTCGATGAAGATGGGCCGTACCAGGCCGTTCAGTGGAGCCATGCCGCGGGCCGCAGGCAGGAAAGTCTGGGGATCCCCGTTCCCAGGACGCCGATAGTAGCCCCCGGGCCCAAGGCACGCTCGGACTTGGCTTCGAGGCGAAGCCAAGGGACAAGTGCGGAGCGCCGCGGGCACCAACCATCTGCGGCCTTGATTGACGTGTGGCGATTGACAGGACGTGGGCGTCTCCGCTTCCCCATGCTGCCTCGGCAACCGCCCGACTTGACGAGTCCTTGCTGCATGCAAAAAAGGTCATCATTACCTGCGATCGTGGAGGTCGACGGTTGGCCTCCTCCTGGCTAGAAATGAGGCGAGGGGCGGAGCCCCCGTTGCCCATCTCTTCCTCCATTCCCCTCGCTTCTTCTTCCACCTTGCCTCACTGCGACGCCCATGGCGCCAATACGAAGGTTCTCCACCGCTGAGAAGGGAAAAACCCCCCGTGACGGGCTCGGGCCACTCCCGCCGAAGAAAAGGCTGGCCCGTTCTCGCGACGTCGTCCTCAGGCCGGAGGTCACGAGGCCTTGGTACGAGCGGCCTCCTCCTGGTTATCCGCTGCCCTTGTACGCCCAGGCGCGGGGCTCCGAAGAGGGAGGCAGCGGCTCGCGTCATTCGCGCCACGGCCGCGGGGGCCATGCCATTGAGGTGCGCGCCGCCGCCCCACGAACTCACGCCAAGGGCTCCTCGCGTGAACTCGTGGTGTGGGCGGCGATGCCACCGTGCTCGTGGATCCGATTCCCACAGTTCTTCGTCGAAGAGATGCCGCCGAGGGGGCCACTTGAGGTGTGGCTGCAGCACGCAGAGTGCGACACTCCGGCGACGAGAGCTGAGGTCGAGGTCGTCTCCCCAGGCAAGATCTTCATGACCCGCGGATGGGGCGAGGTCGCCCGCGTCTGCCACGCGGAGGGGGCTCTCGCCATCCATTTCGAGTATGACGGCGCCTCCACGTTATTCTTCAAGGTCTTCGATGAGGCGGGTCGTCACCTGGAGTGCTGCCCTGGAGGGGGTCGCCAGGACGGTGGAGCAGCTAGTGCTGAGCCCGCCCTTGATCCTGCCGATGGCTCCTCCAGCAGCAGCGGCGACTCCAGTGAATCTCCCGATCCCGACGAGACACCGGAGACATGCGACGACAGCTACGTTCCCCCGAGCTCCCGACATGCCCGAAGCGCGGCGGCGTCTGCTCGTCGTCGTCGATGATCTGGATGGGGTTGGCGCCGGCCTCCGTGGCCCACTGTTGATGGTGGCATTGGCGGCCGTAGTTAGGACTTCTTCCTTCTTTTGTTTCCTACGAGGAATCGAGTTGAACCTCACGGGTGTGTGTAAAGATCTTGTAGCGCTTTTGGCTTAATGCAATATAATCCTTTATACAGTGTCATGGTAGCGTGTTCCGCTTTGGCTAGTCGCCCCTTTGCGTCCCTCGCAGTAGCTTGGTGCTCTGTGCTGACAAGTCCCAGTCCCCAGGCAGGCTGCAGCCGTCGTTGGTATGCCAGGTCGCGATGTCGTGGTCAAGGCCAGGAGGTGAGCAGCCCGAGGTCCGATGAGAGCTCCCGAGGCGCGATGCTCGGGGGGTCCCCTTTAGCACACAAACAGCTACCCAAAGGCCGAAAGGGACGCGAGGTCGCCCAAACGGAAGCGCATTTGTGAGGGTGGTGAAGTTGCACATCTCGCTTTGGCCTTGTTCCCCCTTCTTTTCATTCTCGCTGTAGCTTAGCGCTCTACGCCGGCAAGTCCCAGTCCCCAGGCAGGCTTCAGCCGTCGCTGGTATGCCAGGTCGCGATGCTGTGGTCAAGGCCAGGAGGTGAGCGGCCCGAGGTCCAGTGAGAGCTCTCGAGACGTGATGCTCAAGAGGTCCCCCTTGGCGTGCAAGCAACTTCCTGAGGCTGAAAAGGATAACGGCACAACCAAAGCGAGGCAACAGAAGCTGAGAACTCCAAGCCGTGGCGCCTCGCCAGCACACATATGTGACTTATCTTAGCGGGCCTGGGGCTATTCCTTGTGCGGCTCCCTGTCGGCGCATCTGAGGCGGTGGTGGTACTACCAGGTCGGGCTCACGTTAGATCCCTCCTCCTCACGTGCCCTCCTGAGTGCTCTGCATTCTCGGGTCCCGACCCTCGAGCAAGGCTCAGCCGCCGCTGGTATGCCAGGTCGCGATGCTGTGGTCAAGGCCAGGGGGTGAGAGCTGGAGAGTCAGTAAGAGCTTCTGAGGCGTGATGCTCAGGAGCCCCCCACTTTCACGCGCAAGCGAATTGTACAAGAGAAGGAACGAGCTGACGGGGCCACCTGTAGCTAGCGCTCCGGAGATTCCTGCGAGTTAGTTGAAGAGGGAATATAGCCTGTGATTGCGTTGGTTACCCAGTTGCTGATTATTCCACAAGAAGATGAAGGCACTGAGGATCTGATGGGGTGACGTGCGCGAAGCGGGCCACGAGCCAGATCTCGATCTCTCAGGTTTATGAGCGTTGCAGGGACGGACCCGAGCACAAGCGTCGTGCACGTATGTGGAGCTCTCATCGCGGGGTAAACTGGGGATCGGTTAGCAACGCGGGGTGCTGCGAGATGTAATCAAGCAAGTGATAATCATAGGGAACTCATGCAAGGAGACAAGCTAGTTCGAATAGATGCAAGGAACAATACACGCCACCGGGACGGACCCGAGCGGCCTGGGGATGATGCAGCCCGAGGGGCGCCCCCAACAGAGTAAGCTAAAGATGCAAAAAGATACCTGCCGCAGGGACGGGCCCGTGCGACCTGGGAATGATGTAGCCCGAGGGGCGCTCCCAGCTGAGTAAACCGGAAAATGTCACCTGGTACCGTTATCGAAGGGGTGTTGAAGTAGCTGGAGGCGCGCGCTGAAGAAGTTGCTCCTTAGATGTCGTCCGATGGCCGGTTCCTGGGAGATCCTGGAGGTTCTGGCTCCTCCTCCCTCAGGACCGCCTGGCGCCTGGCCTCACGAGCCGCCAGGGCGCCCTGGATGAGTTGTTGGTAGGTGACAGCTGCGTTCGGCAGGCCGTAAGGCATGCGAACGTAGCTGTGAGGGGGGCCCTCACACTGACCAACACGTGATGGCCAGTAACGCTCCTGAGATGCGGCCCTGTTGAGCTCGAGGTAGTCGATGCAGCCGCGCAGCCCGCCGTCCTCGCCAGGATGGGGAGCTGCGCCGGGTGGTGGGCGGCGGTCGCCGCGCATGGCTCTTGGCTTCTGAAGCTCCTGGGTTGTCTTGGTGATGAACTCCTGAGCACCAGGCGCCTCGCGCCTTGTGCCCTCTCGAGGGAAGCGTGTGGTAAAGCACGCCTCCACATGGTGCCCGAGCGCCTCCCTCGTGATGTTGGCGAGGTCTGAGGCCCTCCAGAAGGGAGCCCCCGAGCCTTACCCGAGGAGGGCGCCGGGCGCGCCTTCCTATGCGAGGGAGGGAGGCGCCCCATCTGCGGGCGCAGGTCTTGAGGTGGTGCTACTGGAGACGCCACTCTCTTGAGGCCCTTGGCGGAGTAGCTGCTTCTTCTTCTTGGGGATGGTTCCTTCGTTGTCGGGGTCCTCGATCGCGGCGGCTTTGAAGGCATGCTCGAGGGAGCACACCGCATCCTTCTCTTCACAGGCGACCGCGATGATACCGCCGGTCCCTGGCATCTTGAGAACATTGTACCCGTGATGGGTCACCGCCATGAACTTGGCCAGAGCTGGATACCCAAGGATGGCATTATACGGCAGGCGAATGTGGGCGACGTCGAAGTCAATGAGCTCGGTGTGGTAGTTATCACATCCGCCGAAGGTGACAGGGAGGCGGATCTACCCTATCGGGGTGGTGGAGCCATCGGTCACTCCTGAGAAGGGCTTGGTTGGCTGTAGCTGATCGTAAGGCACCTAGAGGCGATCGAATGTCTCGACGGATAGGACATTGAGCCCCGCGCCGCCATCGATGAGGGTCTTGGTGACTTGGATGTTGCTGATGACGGGCGAGCATAGCATAGGGAGAGCGCCGGCGGTCGCTGCGCACTTGAGCTGGTCGGACGAGCTGAAAGTAATGGCGTACTTGGACCACCTGAGCGGGCGTGTGGCCTTAAGCCTGGGGAGAGCCGCGTTCACCTCTCGGGCGAACTGCTTGATGATGCGTTGGGAAGCCGGGGCCTGGGCACCGCCCAAGATGCAGGCGATGGCGCGTGGCTCTTGGAAGCCCCCAGCCCCCTTGTCCTGGTGGTGGTCGTCGTTCCTCCTTGGCGGTGGCGGCAGCGGAGGGAGGCCAGCATTGCCCTGGGGCCGATCCTCACGAGGCTGGTCCCTCCAGGCGCCCTCGCGAGGCCCGTCCTGCCAGCAGTCCTCCCAAGGCCGGTCGCGCCACATCTGGCGGGGGCCGCGGTTGTCCCAACGTCCTCCGCTTCTTCCTCCTGCTCGGCCATAGCCCCGGTCATTGCGCTCGGGGCTTCGACCGAAGCGTCCATCGCGGATGGCCCTGAGATCTTGGCAGTCGTTGGTGTTGTGGCTGTGTACGTTGTGGAAGGCGCAGAACGGACGGCTGCTCTTAGACAACTCGGGCTGGTCCCGGTCGCGCTTCATCTCTGGCTCAAGTGCGAGCACGTCCACTCCCTTACACTTCGTGTCCTTGGCCTTGGCTTTCTTCTCTTCTGGGTCGGAGACACGGAGCTCGAGGAGGGAGAGGCACCCCTCCTCAGCTTTGGCGCAATTGGTCGCCATGTTGAACATCTCCAGAGCCGTGCACAGATCTTCATGGATGGTCAGCTCCTCCTTCATCTTGACGTCGTGGACGCCGTCGGAGAATGCTGAGATGATGGCCTCATCCGTCACCTTGGGAATCTTGAGGCGAACGCTGTTGAAGCGCTGCATGTACGTCTGCAGGGTCTCTCCCGGCTACTGCTTGATGCGGCGCAGGTCACCCGTGGCCGGCAGGTGGTCGCGAGTGCCCTGGAAGTTGGCAACGAAGTGGTCACGCATCTCACCCCAGGAGGAGATTAACCCCGGGGGAAAATTCAAGAGCCATGAGTGTCGGGGATATACCCCGCGGTATGACCCGGCCGGAGGCCGGGACTTGGCGTTTCATTGGTAACTCGCCGGAGGATTGGCGACTCACGAGTCTGGCGGCTCACTGGTCTGACGACTCACGAGCTTGGAGACACATTGGTGACCCGGTGGGTATTTCAAATGGATGACAAGGCCCAAGGCCCAGAAGGTCGGCTCATATTATGGTGGGCTGGTTTAAGAGGAAAGCATAAGGAATATTCCCTTACAAAGGAAGCAAGACTAGGACTCCACTTGTAATAGAGTAATCCTAATCCTACTAGGACTAGTCTTGTAACCCTCCCCTTCAACTTATATAAAGAGGGGCAGGGCACCCCAAGAGGGACAGAAAATAATCGCTAAGGCTAGATACAACAAAGGGGAGCCGGCTTATGCGGCGACTCCCTCATGAGCATAATGAGACCTAGCCACAAACAGCATGTAGGGCTATTACCGGATGATGTTTCCCGAGACCCGAAGCTGTCTAAATCCTTGTCTTGTGTGTTGCGTCTCTCATCCCAATCAACCTCTCTCAAGCTACCACATAGATGCGTTGGCCTCACGACTAAGTCCTCACACTAGGACATCTGCCGTAACAATTCCATGACAGTTGGCGCCCACCGTGGGGCTAGCGCACGGTGGTGTTGAGTTCATGGAAGGATCTCTCCTAGGGATCGAGGGGCTTGCAAGTTTTCAGATGAAGAAGAACCGGTTTGAAAGGATTTGCATCTGTGTCAAGTTCATCAGTTCAAATTTGAAGATTTGTGAGATTTAAGGTTCAAGAGAATTTAGGAGAATTTAGGGTTGCGCACGTGGCCACACGCGATCAGGTAATCCGTCCGGATCAATTTCCGCTGCGCTATTCTACAAAGTCAACGAAGACCGGTTGCACAAAATCCACCGAAGACATCTCCTTTTCTGGATCGGAGGCAAAATTCACTGCAGCGGCGCATTGCCAGTCAAGGAAACACAGACACGTCTTACCATCTACGGACAAGTACACAAGGCCTGAATTACTGCTACTATTGGTACGTGTCAGATCACCCAAAAGGAATCATCCATGGTTTACTACGTGCAGACCGGGTCAAATCCAAGGAAACGCCATGTACTACTTCAACTAGTAGTAGTGACTACTGGTATGGATTACGTAAAGCTACAGTTTTGGTCTTCAATTTTTACGGCCGCTCCAAAAGATACCAGATGCAGGCACACAAACTGACTAGGATGGTACTTTGGATAATTTTGGACGAGCAGAGTTCAGTGACGTTTCCATCGATTGGATCAAAAAAAAGAAGTCAATGACCCAAAGGAAAAATGCGGACACGGCTCCGTCCGACTGACCGCGACTCGAAGCTGGGATGCGATTTCCGCCTCCGAGCAGGCTCCTGCGACCCCCTGTGCTGCTGCGTCTTGACCTGCCTGTCGCCACAGTCATTGCCAAGGAAATCACCACAGTCACCACTTAGTCCTTGACGGCTGAGGATAAGCCAACGAGTGCTACGTGCTCCTGGGAGTGTGCTGAGTGCGCTGATGGGCTCGGACGCGAGCGGCAGTAGCTGTGGCCGAGGCGGCGCCATGGCCGGCGGCGAGGTGCGCTCGGCAAGGTGGTTATAGTGGTTAGGGGAGGCAATCGAGCACGGGGTTAGGGGGAGAAGGATCGTGGCCTCACAGCGGTTGCAGGGGCCGTAGAAGCGGGCTAGGGGAAGGCTGGAGCAGTTGGGGCAGCGACGGCGATCTCCGGCGGAGGAGCTTGAAGAAGAGGGTGATGCAGGCGCTATGGTGCGTCCCCGGTTGCGTGGGGCATCAAGGAGGAAGAAGGAGCCGAGGCGGTTCTCTTGG
This sequence comes from Triticum aestivum, assembly GCF_018294505.1. NCBI lineage: Eukaryota > Viridiplantae > Streptophyta > Magnoliopsida > Poales > Poaceae > Triticum > Triticum aestivum. The sequence continues at coordinate 417,476,223 of NC_057802.1, read as the reverse complement.
AAACGTTGGGTGGACTAGGGAGGGCCGGTGGCCGCGGTGGCAGCGGACGGTGGTGACGGAGGCGCTCGGACGCGTTCGGGAGAGGGCTAGAGGCCGAGGGAGAGAGCAGAGAGAGAAAGGGAGAAGGTTTAGGGCGTCCAGGGCAGCTCCACGGCGCAAGATGAGGGCGTAGGAGGCATCGACAGCGCGAAGTAGGAGGTGGCAGCTCGGGCACGTGTGTTGGCTGCCAGTAGGCGCAAGGTTGAAGACAAAGATGCCCCTGGTAGGATGGGCTGCTTCTGTTGGGCCAGATCCTAAAGGCTGGGCCAGGTAAGTTTCCTGTTGCCTTTATTTTTCTTTCTATTTTCTATTTCTTTGCTCTGTTTTGATTTAGTAATAATACTAAACCATTACATAAAATCCTGGAAATAATTATGGGTGCTTTATGAATTATTCCAGTGACCCTTAACAATTTCCAACATTTTTGGAGCATCTAAAATATATATAGCATTTAAATAGCTCCAATTCAAATATGTTTGAATTAATTCAAAGTCCAAATATGTCGTGCAAAAATGTGAACCATTTTTGGTAGATGCTTCCACCCTTATCCAGAAACGATGAACATTTTTAAAGGGCATTTTGAAATCATTGAAAAATATTTTGGTTGAACCTATTTTGATTCCTTTTGATGCTAGGGTTTGAACATCCCCATTTCAAATTTCCATGAAAGTTAAACATGAAGCAAGCAAGATGCAAACACTAGGCAGCACCAGAAGCTAGGGATGTGACAACTCGCCCCTAGTAAACAAGAATCTTGTCCCGAGATTCAAGCGTGGGTAAAAAGAAGAGGGGACTCGAACTATCACGATCTTCATGATCCAATTGACCTTCTCGAAGATGTTGATTCATTGCCTCATATTGATCTTGATGTCTTTGCTTTCGAGATCTTCATCCAACACAATGACGACAGAAAGAAACTCTATATGTCGTGGAATTGTCACGGCAGATGTCCTCAAGCCAGGACTTAGTCGTGGAGCCATCGCCACTAGGAAGCTTGAAGGGGTTAAATGGGACAAAGAACACGAGGGTTTATACTGGTTCGGCCCCTTACGGTGAAGGTAAAAGCCTACGTCCAGTTGAGGTGGTATTGATTAGGGTTTTGATGACCAGGGAGCTTAACTGCTATGCCTGGCTTTCGACGAGATCTTTTTCCAACCTCTAAACCGCTGCCGGGTCGTCCCTTCATATAGAGAGGTTGACGCCCAGCAGCTCTCAGAGTCCCGGCCGGCTCATAAGAGTGTCCGGCTCGGACTCTCAACTATTCTTGCCTTACACTACAAGTTCTACCATAATGACGGTTGTAACTACGGGCCCTAGCCATCTCCGGGTCTTAAGCCCATCTTTGGCCCACCGTCTTCAAGCTTGGCGCCGGGCTTCAGGTGATGACCCTTATGAGTAACCCGGCCCCACCGGGCGGGTGACTCTAAGGTTTATATCCTCAACATTAGGCCCCAGATTGATTTGAGCCGGCTCATGTCAATCTTCAATCCTTTCGACAGAAAATCTCCGGCTTACAATTGTGTGAACGCCATAACCCGGCGTGACGTCATCCTCTGGATTCCGGGTAATCCGCCGTGACGTCATCTTCCATTAAGTCCGTTTTTTTACTCCACCATATCTGCAACGGATCTTATCTTTACTGCCATCCCGAAAATCGAGGCGTTTTATGGTGAGATAACCGAGCCGTGGCCTCCTCGTTTCTCGCACCCACTTATGAGCTTGCCCTTATAAGTAGTCCGGCCCGATGAGCCTCCAGCCACCCGTCTTCCTCCTCGCGCCATTGTTCTTCCGCTCGAGCTCCGTTGCCGTCGCCACCGCGGGTCTGCTCGTCCTCACCGACTCCGGCCGCTGCATCAACCTGTTGCGTCCAGAGAAAACGGCGGCGACCCACGCGACTCACCAGCACCTGTAAGTTTTCGCCACTCCGTAGAGTAGATCCACATTAGGCTCCTGCTGTTCTTCCCGTGTTCTTCGCCGTTCCTCGCAAGTTCCCGGTAGTTTTTATTTTTACCACCTTTCTTAATCTCTAACTGCATAGGACTGCTGCGGTAGTTGTTTCACGCCCATTCCAATGTTCATAGATCCCTTCTTACTGCGTACAGGCTCCGTTCAGGCTTATGAACTTCCTCTGCGTCAGTTTTAGGTCTAGAAACCTTTCCTTTTATTCAACCATTTTGATCCAAAATTTTCACCATGATCTGTGAAACTTGTTTTCACCACACTTAGTAAAAAACTGCATCTACTGAGCTATGGCGGCTTACATTTCCGGCTCAAAGAAGCCACGCGCCGTAAAACTTTCCGGCTCAAAAGAAGCCACGCGCCGTAAAATTTTTGCCGGCTCATTTATGATAAAGCTGTAGACAATTTAAATTATTCTCACTACCTTCGGCAGCTTAGATAATCCGATGCATTTAGCCATATGTCATTAGGCCCCTTCATAAGCCGCCACTTTAAACATTGAACTGTAAATTCCCTCCGGCTTATAATTAAACCGGACATTTCCTTTTATCATAGGCTTCCGACTTTCACCATGCCTCCCAAAGCTCCCAAAGCACCCATCACTTGCAACTGGATGAGGTCCATCGTCACCGACGAAACCTTAGCGGATTTTGTGAAGACGGGTTACCTGCCCAAGAAGGATGTCATGTCTTACCGCGCTCCTGACCCGTCAGAGGAGAGACCACAGCCAAAGGACGGGGAGGTGGTAATATTTGCGGATCACATGAGCCGGGGCTTCGCACCGCCCGGCTCAAAGTTCTTTAGGGATGTACTGAATTTCTTTGACCTGCGGCCACAAGACATAGGTCCCAACTCGGTGTCGAACATATGCAACTTCCAAGTATTCTGCGAGGTCTACCTTGGAGAGGAGCCCAGCCTTCTGCTTTTTAAAGAGCTGTTCTATTTGAACCGCCAGAACGAGTGCGCCAACGGGCCGAGCTTAGAACTTGGTGGAATCTCCATTCAGCGACGGAGAGACTGCCTTTTCCCTTACGCCGAGCCGCCAAGCCACCCAAAGGACTGGAACCAGACGTGGTTCTACTGCCAAGACACTTCGCCGGCTGACGAGAGCCCGCTGCCCGGCTTTCGTCCTTCGCGTCTGGAACCAACTCACCCTCTGTCAGACAAGTTATCTCAGGCGGAGCGCCAACCGCTGATCCCCACTATCAACAAAATCAAGGCTGTCCTGGGAAATGGCCTTAATGGCATTGATCTGGTCCGAGTCTGGATCTCATGGCGGGTGATCCCCTTAAGCCGCCGCCCCGGCTTAATGTGTGAGTACACGGGCCGGAAAGATGACCCCCTGAGACACAGCCGCAACGATCTTCCTGAAGACGTTGCTGAAGACACGACCAAGGCTCTCTTGAACGAGAGCTTGGCAGACTGCGAGAGGACCGGCTTAAGCCCCTTCTGCAAGACCAACCCGGCCCCAGCGGTAAGCCGCTGATCTGAACATCTTATTTTCTTCTGTAGATAGCTTTCATCTGAACCTTAAGAAATCGTCATTGTATTTTTCAGGCTGATGACAAATTCTGGAAGGTCAAATATGACCATGAGGCGGCCAAGAAGGCCAGGAAGGCTACGCAAGCCGCCAAGAGAGCCGCTCCCCGCAAGAAGGGAAGCAGGCCCACTGCCTCAGAGCTGCTTCAACTGAGTGACAGCTCCGAGTCAGAGGTAACCCCTGAACCTATAAGCTCTTGTTGTATTTCTTCTTTATTTCTGTCCACCTTATCAATACTGTTCATCAATAGGATGACACCGGAGCAAGTAAACCGGTGGTTGAAGAGGTAATGACACTCTCCTCCGACTCGGAGCCTTTGCCAAGGCTGAAAGTCCGAAGGGTAACCCGGAAAGTAAGATTTTCACATCCTTTAGCTTATCAAGATCCTCAATTTCTTTTGAAGCAACAGATTCATGAGAGCCGGCGGCACACCCGGACCAACAAGGATGCTGACCTCTCCTCCGGCTTACCTGAGGCATCAAGGAAGCGCCGGACCGAGGTTATCTCCAACTTATATCCTTTTCATCCTCTAGCGGGTGTTATACGTCATCCTCTCAATTCTTCTGATTCAAATTATCAGGAAACGTCTCCTTCCTCTAGTGACTCGATGCAGTCGAATCTGCCGGCTTTCAAGACCGTACCCGGGTAATGATGATCATCTCTTGCTGTGCTTTATCTTTACTCATACTTTTGTACTAACCTCTTGTCCTTTCAGTGCTCAAGCAAAGCTCAGTAAAAGAGCAAAGAAAAATAAGCCGGCGGAGGAGTCGGTCGTGACGGAACCGGAAGTTTCCGCTCAAGAGCCGCCAGCCGCCTCTGCACCTGAAGCCACCGCTCCCACCGACGAGCCAGCCATGGAGACTTCCACCAACCCGGATATCTCCAGCCCGGCTCAGCCGGCCGATCACCCGGACGGAGTTTGTTGAGCCGGGGAGACCCACTGCGCTGGCCAAGTGCTCTGCCAAGGAAGAGTTGCTAGAGCGCAGCCGGGCCAATCTGGACCTCACCAACTATACGAACTTGAGCGTCGGAGAGATCGTCTCCGGCTATGTGAGTCAGGTGCAGAAGAGCCGGGATTTGGAGATCAACATGGTGAATCAGATACAGCAGAAGTCTGAGGTACCACTCTACTGCTTACAGCATAGTTATCTTTACCATACTAGCCCCAAGTCGACGACTTATGACTGAATATGTTGTAGACTTAAGTTCCGGCTTACTTCCATGAACCGGTAATTTGTAAATAGAAACGTTCGACGTGCATTAGCCCCCAAGTGCCAAGTGTCTTTGCTTGGAAAGTGCTTGGGACTTTAAAATTGCATAATAACTGTTCACACTATAACCCGGAAATTGTGCAGGCTGCTTGCAAGAAGTTTGAGGCTGACATCTCCGATCTGAAGACCCGCCTGAGGACGCAGGAAACTGAGACCCGGAAGGCCAACGCCAAATTTGTGTCCAGTATTGCTGCTCAAGAGAAGCTGAAAAAGGACTTTGAAGCTGAACAGAAAACTTGGGCCGAAGAGAAAGCTACTCTGGTGAGCCGGGCCGAACAGGCGGAGAAGGCTCTGACGGAGAGAACCGCCGAACTCTCCAGCTTAAAGCGCCACGTATCACAGATGGTCGCCGCAATCTTCGGTAAGTTATTCCACTGGCTTTCATCAAGTTTATAATCTTTATGTCTCGTAACGCCCATCATTGCCAGCGGCTTATCTTACTCTGTTAAACAGGTCCAAGAAGCGCCAACCTCAACCAAAGTGTGCTGACCAAGTTGAAGGCCGTGTACACTCTGGTGGAGCAACTCTACACCGGGTCACAGCGCGCCCTGGCCGTGGTGGCCCTATCCAATGAGGTGCCGACTCACGTGGCGGAAGTTCTTCGCCGGCTTGCCGTTCTTCCTCAGCGTGTCCAAGAGCTGCGACGGGCCTCTGCAACAGCCGGAGCCATAGCTGCTCTGAGCCGGGCCAAGGCTTTCCTTCCAGAGCTAGACCCGGCGGAAATTGCACTTGGTTATCCCAGCTTGAAGGAAGACGGCACCCCTTTCGACCAAAAGGACTTTGCTGCCTGTGTGAAGATCGTTCGCCCGGTGGCCACCCTGATTGGGAACGACACCGATCTGACCAAGTACCAGCCGGGCTACGACGCAGAGAATCAGAGGATCCCCACTCCGCGTTATAAAGCCCTCAGCTTAGTCCCGCCGACTCGTAAGCACACCTTTGCCCCAGACATTGACCCGGCCGGGATAATTGACGAGGAAGCGCAGTTTGAAGCTCTGAGCGGCATTGACTGGAAATCGTCAACCTTCCAGGTCATAGGAACAGCCGGAGGAGCGGAGAGGGATGAGCCGGAAGCTTCGACCCGGCCAACATCTTGACTCTGCAGGCGGCTTATTAAACAATGCTTCACCCTTTTGGACTCGGGGAGTCTTGTAATAGAATGGGACCAACATTTTAACTTTGTCGTGCCCTCGCACACGTGTTGAATGCTGAATTCCATTGAAGTTACTTCCTTATATTCCTCCGGGTCATAATTGATCATTCATTTTCCTTAGGCTCAAATAGTTCTTTTTAACTATCCTGCATAGAAAAACAAATCACAAGTCTCTAGGCGGCTTACCGCATTGAGGATCATAGTCTCATACATATAACCCGAAATATGAATCTAAGTCACAAAAGACTGATCCTCAATTATGTCCTTGATATAACCGTAATAACACACTTACCGGCCTTCAAGCACACTTCCGGTTTATATAACCCGGGTAATAAGGTTGGTACCTCAATTCCGGTTTACCAGTCTGAATAATGCCGATTGTGTTCGACTAGCACTGTGAATCAAAGTTAAGCCGGCAAAGTGAGGCCCGCCGTGCACACTATTGAAGCAATCCGAAGAACTCGTTGTAAATCAGAAAAGCTTAGGGGCTTCCGGTTCGAATACGACCAGAGACCCGTCCCAAAGGGGTTATGCTAAGATTCGAATGCGATCATATAGCCCCCAGTGGGTGTGGCGATGCCAATCAAGAGGGTACCGACAGCTATGTTCTCTTTGGTTCGAATACGACCCATGTTTGAATAGGAAGCCCCCAAATGACCTTAGGAGTTGTTTAACGATGCTGATTCGAATACGATCCATGTCGGTTCCCAAAGGGGGTTGAACTATGATTCAAATATGATCAAAGAAAACTCCCCAATGAGCTCAGCACTTTGCCAATCAAATGGGTATCGACAGCTATGTTCTCTTTGGTTCGAATACGACCTATGTTTGAACAGGAAGCCCCCAAGTGATTATATTGCGTATGGCTAGATTCGAATACGATCATAAGCCGGATCCTCCTTCAAGTTATCATGTGATCTTGCAATGAAAACAACACGTTCACCTTTGGAGGAGAAAAAAGGACAGAGGTCCTACTTTATTGCTTATCATAATATATACATGGCTTAGAGAAATATGTACATTATGAGAGCCGGTGGCTTAAGTGTAATAAGGCCGAAGCTGAGCTATGTTCCACGGCCGACGGGTCTCTTCCTCCAATTTACGTGAATCTTTGTGCTCCCGAATGTCAATGAGGTAATATGACCCGTTGTGCAAATTCTTCCTGACCACAAAAGGCCCTTCCCAAGGCGGGGATAGCTTGTGCGCATCTGTTTGATCTTGGATGAGCCGGAGCACCAGATCGCCTTCCTGGAAGACCCGGGATTTAACCCAGCGACTGTGATAACGGCGCAGGTCTTGTTGGTAAATCGCTGAGCGAGCTGCTGCCACATCACGCTGTTCGTCCAACAAGTCAAGAGCATCTTGGCACGCCTGTTCATTATCCGTCTCAACATAAGCCGCCACTCGAGGCCAGTCATGACGGATGTCACTGGGGAGGACTGCTTCCGCTCCATAAACCATGAAGAAAGGCGTGAAACCTGTAGACCTGTTAGGAGTAGTGTTGATGCTCCACAACACAGGGGGTAACTCCTCCACCCAACAACCCGGCGTCCATTGTAAAGGGACCAAAAGCCGGGGCTTGATGCCTTTCAGAATCTCCTGATTAGCCCTCTCAGCTTGACCATTGGATTGAGGGTGAGCCACTGATGAAACATCAAGTCGAATATGCTCTCGTTGACAAAACTCCTCCATGGCGCCTTTGGATAGATTGGTACCATTATCAGTTATAATGCTATGTGGAAAATCAAAGCGAAAGATCACCCTTTTCATGAACTGAACCGTCGTGGCCGCGTCACACTTGCTAACTGGCTCTGCTTCAACCCACTTTGTGAATTTGTCAACTGCCACCAAGAGGTGGGTCTTCTTATCCTTGGACCTTTTAAAAGGCCCAACCATATCAAGCCCCCAGACCGCAAAGGGCCAAGTAATTGGGATCATCCTCAGCTCCTGAGCCGGCACATGAGCCCGTCGCGATAACCTTTGGCAACCATCACATTTACTGACCAAGTCCTCTGCATCAGCATGAGCCGTCAGCCAATAAAAACCATGACGAAAAGCCTTGGCCACAAGGGATTTTGAGCCGGCTTGATGGCCACAATCCCCTTCATGAATCTCACGCAAGATCTCTTGACCTTCCTCAGGGGAGACACAACGCTGGAACGCTCCCGTAACCCTGCGGCGATGCAGCTCACCATTGATAACAACCATTGACTTAGACCGCCGGGTTATTTGTCTGGCCAAAGTTTCATCCTCAGGCAAATCTCCCCGGGTCATGTAAGCCAGATAGGGCACTGTCCAGTCCGGGATGATATGGAGAGCCGCCACCAGTCGTGCCTCCGGGTCAGGGACAGCCAAGTCTTCCTCTGTAGGCAACTTAACAGAAGGGTTATGCAGGATGTCCAGGAAAATATTAGGCGGCACCGGTTTTCGCTGAGAGCCCAGCCGGCTTAAAGCATCAGCCGCCTCATTCTTCCTGCGATCGATGTGCTCTACCTGGTAACCCTCAAAGTGCCCGGCAATGGCATCAACTTCATGGCGATAAGCCGCCATGAGAGGGTCCTTGGAGTCCCACTTTCCTGATACTTGTTGAGCCACCAAGTCTGAGTCGCCGGAGCACCTTACCCGGCTCAAGCTCATCTCCTTAGCCATCCGAAGACCGTGGAGCAAGGCCTCGTACTCAGCCGCATTGTTAGTGCAAGGAAACATCAAGTATAGAACATAATGGAACTTGTCACCCTTAGGGGAAGCAACACGACTCCAGCCCCCGAGCCCTCCAATTGCTTGGACCCATCGAAGTGAATAGTCCAATATGTGTTATCCGGCTTTTGTTCGGGCACTTGTAACTCTGTCCAATCGTTGATGAAATCCACCAAGGCTTGAGATTTAACAGCAGTGCGTGATACGTATTTCAGACCATGAGGTCCGAGCTCTATAGCCCACTTAGCCACTCTCCCTGTGGCCTCTCTGTTTTGAATGATATCTCCAAGGGGGGCAGAACTGACCACAGTGATGGGATGACCCTGGAAATAATGCTTAAGCTTCCGGCTTGCCATGAACACACCATAAACAAGCTTCTGCCAATGTGGATACCGTTGTTTGGACTCGATGAGCACTTCGCTGACATAATAAACCGGCCGCTGAACCGGATGCTCCTTACCCTCTTCCTTGCGCTCCACCACCACAGCCACACTGACGGCTCGTGTCTTAGCAGCCACATACAGCAATAAAGGCTCCTTGTCAACCGGAGCAGCAAGGACTGGGGGCTCTGCCAGCTGCCTCTTCAAATCCTCAAAAGCAGTATTAGCTGCATCATTCCAGACAAAGTCATCAGTTTTCTTCATCAACTGATATAATGGCATGGCCTTCTCACCCAAACGGCTTATAAACTGGCTTAAAGCAGCGATACGACCCGCCAAGCGCTGGACGTCGTTTATACACGCCGGCTTAGCCAGGGAGGTGATGGCCTTGATCTTCTCCGGGTTAGCTTCAATGCCTCTGTTAGAAACCAAGAAACCCAAGAGCTTGCCTGCAGGAACACCAAAAACACACTTGGCCGGGTTAAGCATCATCTTGTAGACCCGGAGATTATCAAAGGTTTCCCTCAGATCATCTATCAAGGTTTCCTCCTTCCTGGATTTAACCACAATATCATCCACATAAGCATGAACATTGCGCCCAATCTGGTTATGAAGACAGTTCTGCACGCAACGCTGATAAGTCGCCTGTGCACTCTTGAGTCCAAAGGGCATAGACACATAGCAGAAGGCTCCAAAGGGAGTGATGAATGCCGTCTTCTCCTGGTCCTTAACTGCCATTTTAATCTGATGATATCCAGAATAATCATCCAAGAAACTTAAGCGCTCACAACCCGCCGTAGCATCAATGATTTGATCAATACGGGGAAGGGCAAAAGGATCAGTCGGACACGCCTTGTTTAAGTCCGTGTAGTCCACACACATCCGCCAGGTGCCGTTCTTCTTGAGCACGAGCACCGGGTTAGCTAACTACTCTGGGTGAAAGACTTCAACAATAAACCCGGCCGCCAAGAGCCGGGCCACCTCTTCACCAATAGCTTTCCACCTCTCTTCATTAAACCGCCGAAGGAATTGCCTGACCGGCTTAAATTTTGGATCAACATTGAGAGTGTGCTCAGCGAGTTCTCTAGGTACACCTGGCATGTCAGAAGGTTTCCATGCAAAAATGTCCCTATTCTCACAGATGAACTCGATGAGCGCGCTTTCCTATTTTGGATCCAGATTGGCACTGATGCTAAACTGCTGAGATGAATCACCTGGAACGAAATCAACAAGTTTAGTCTCATCAGCCGACTTAAATTTCATTGCCGGCTCATGCTCCGTAGTCGGATTTTTCAGAGAGGTCATATCTGTTGGGTCAACATTGTCCTTGTAAAATTTTAACTCCTCTGTTGCACAAACAGATTCTGCATAAGCTGCATCGCCTTCCTCACACTCCAAGGCCACCTTCCGGCTGCCATGAACCGTAATGGTCCCATTGAGACCCGGCATCTTGAGCTGTAAATACACGTAAAACGGCCGTGCCATGAACTTGGCGTAAGCCGGCCGCCCAAATATGGCATGATACGGGCTTCTTATCTTGACCACCTCAAAGGTCAATTTTTCCACCCTGTAGTTGTGCTCGTCTCCAAAGGCCACTTCCAACTCGATCTTGCCGACTGGATAAGCCGACTTACCAGGTACCACACCATGGAAAATAGTGTTTGACTGGCTGAGGTTCTTATCAATCAACCCCATACGACGGAAAGTCTCATAATAGAGGATGTTGATGCTGCTGCCTCCATCCATGAGCACCTTAGTGAACTTATATCCTCCCACCTGAGGAGCCACAACCAAGGCCAAGTGACCCGGATTATCCACCCGGGGAGGGTGATCCTCCCTACTCCACACGATAGGCTGCTCAGACCATCTTAAATAGCGTGGAATCGCCGGCTGAACAGCATTCACAGCCCTCTTATGAAGCTTCTGATCTCGCTTACATAGACTGGTGGTAAATACATGATACTGTCCACCGCTAAGCTGCTTTGGATTGGTCTGATAACCCCCCTGCTACTGTTGATGACCCTGGCCAGACTGCTGATTAAAGCCCCCTTGACCGTTCTGAGGATTAGAATTTGAGCCGCCGCCCGGGCCATGAAAGCCGCCGGCGCCTGAACCACCGCCCGGGCCATTGTTGCCGTTAAAGGCGTTGGAATTCTTAAAGGCCTTCATGATTGCACAATCCTTCCATAGATGAGTAGCTGGCTTCTCTCTAGAGCCATGCCTTGGACAGGGCTCATTCAACAGCTGCTCCAGCGTTGGGCCTGACCCGCCGGCTCGGGGAGGGGGCCTCCCCTTGCGTCTCTGGCTATTACCCTGTGAGCTGGCGTTGGCCATGAACTCTAGGCTGCCGTCGGCCTTACGCTTGCCACCTCCTTGGTTCCCCGAGTTATGCTGAGGACCCTTGCCATTACCGTTCTTCTTTCCCTTCCTTGTCCTTTCATCATCTGAAGCGGGGTCCTTGGTACTATCAGAATTGGCGTACTTGACGAGAGCCACCATCAGCGTACCCATATCATTGAAGTCGCGCTTAAGCCGCCCGAGTTTCATCTTCAGGGGCAGAAAACGACAATTTTGCTCCAACATTAAGACTACAGAGCCGGCATCCATCCTATCCGATGAATGTATGATCTCTTTGACCCGGCGAACCCAATGTGTCGTAGACTCACCCTCCTGCTGTTTACAGTTAGTCAAATCCACTATTGACATAGACTGCCTACAGGTGTCTTTGAAGTTTTGTATGAACCGGGCCTTCAGCTCAGCCCAAGATCCGATGGAATTCGGCGGTAGCCCTTTCAACCAAGTGCGGGTAGTCCCATCTAGCATCATGGTGAAGTACTTGGCCATCGCCGCTTCACTGACCTCCAGCAGTTCCATGGCCATCTCGTAACTTTCGATCCAGGCTCCGGGTTGTAAGTCAGCCATGTAATTAGGCACCTTCCTAGGGCCTTTGAAGTCCTTGGGTAGACGTTCATTGCGGAGAGCTGGCACTAAACAAGGGACACTTCCAGTCCTCATAGGGATACCCACGTCGACGGAAGTCGTCGGATAAGCCGGGGGAGTCTGGTAAGCCGTCAACTGAGGCACCTGCTCCACCTCTTGCCGCGCTCTATCTTGGTCTGCTGTGTGAAAGGCTCCGTTATGAACCGGGCCATGGCCAGGGGGCGGGTCATGGCGTCGGACATTACTTGAGCCGGTCGCTGAGACCATGTGTCTGCTATAACTCGGGCTCCGGCCTGGACGAGGGGTCGAGTGCATCCTGTCCCGGCTGTAAGAATACGCCTCTTGCTGCGCCAGCGCTGTCTGAAGGAGTTCTCTGACCCGGCGGGTTTCAATAGCTGTTGGAGACTCATTGTCAATTGGGAGGGCCGCCAGCCGTGCTGCTGCGGCGACCATGTTCTCCAGCGGGTTAGTATAATGACCCGGTGGTATTGGCACATATTGAGGCAAGGCAGGGTTCATCCGGGGAGGCCCCATCACTTGTGGCTGAACAGGGATCCCAGACCCGGGTACTATGATCCCTGGCGGGTTACTAGATCCTGCACCTGGCGTGTTGAAGAGGTTTCGAGGATTGTAGACCGGAGGGAGTCGAGATTGGGCCTTTTGATGCCTCCTTCTCATGACCTCATTGGACGCGTTCTGATCCATCGTGAGCCGGAAGGACTGCGCCTGAATCAACTGAGTTTGGGCGTCGAGAGCCGCCCTCTCCGCAGCCATCCTGATCCCTTCCGCTGCCAGATCCTCCTTGGCCTTCACTAGATCTAACTTTAACTGCGCCACCTCCGCGTCATGCTGAGCTTGATCCGCCGGGTCAACCGCGGCGGTCAACAGGGCCGTCATCTTGTCCGTGAGATCCATCAGCACCTGAGCCGGCGAGGGCACCGGGTTTCCCGCCCCAGCAGCAGGGTTCTGAACAGGCTGCGCACCGGCCATGAAGATTCCAACCCGGCTCGGCGGCTCAAACGGGTCCGGAATACTGTCACCATCGGAACAACCCATGAGCCTGCCATCTTGAAGTTGATACAACGAGTTTGACTCATCTGTGGACGACTCGCCGTCAGAGCCGGCGGCCGTCTCATCACCAGATCCAGATCCATCAGAGAGCCCCCCATGGATACATCCCACAAAAGCATGCTTCAAGGCAGGCAGGGCTCGGGCGGGTCGTGCGCGCTGAGCCGTCTTGATGAGATCGGCGCAGAGATCCGGCTCAGGGCCCGGCTCACCAATCTTGCCAATGAAAACATGAATTCCGCCGAAGGGGACCCGGTATCCGTACTCAATTGAGCCGGCGTCGGGGCCCAGTTTGCATCGTCGATGTAGAGCTTGCCGCGATGACTCTTGGTCATCCGGCCCACAGCGTATCCCTTGAGCCCTTCGAAGCTGCCCTTCAAAAACTCAAATCCACCGTGCGCTGGCCCCACGGTGGGCGCCAACTATCGTGGAATTGTCACGGCAGATGTCCTCAAGCCAGGACTTAGTCGTGGAGCCATCGCCACTAGGAAGCTTGAAGGGGTTAAACGGGACAAGGAACACGAGGGTTTATACTGGTTCGGCCCCTTACGGTGAAGGTAAAAGCCTACGTCCAGTTGCGGTGGTATTGATTAGGGTTTCGATGACCAGGGAGCTTAACTGCTATGCCTGGCTTTCGACGAGATCTTTTTCCTACCTCTAAACCGCTGCCGGGTCGTCCCTTTATATAGAGAGGTTGACGCCCAGCAGCTCTCAAAGTCCCGGCCGGCTCATAAGAGTGTCCGGCTCGGACTCTCAACTATTCTTGCCTTACACTACAAGTTCTACCATAATGACGGTTGTAACTACGGGCCCTAGCCATCTCCGGGTCTTAAGCCCATCTTTGGCCCACCGTCTTCAAGCTTGGCGCCGGGCTTCAGGTGATGACCCTTATGAGTAACCCGGCCCCACCGGGCGGGTGACTCTAAGGTTTATATCCTCAACACTATAGGAATCGATCTTCTTGAAGATCGAGCAATGCAAAATCAACTCATGGAAATGAGACTTAAGAACACCTCTTGAGTTGAAACTCAAAACTCATATCTGGGAGATGGTAAGAAACAGATGATGGAGGTTTAAATTGGTAGGCAACTATTCCACGCTTAAGTAAGATGGTGAACGGGTGTTAAGGTAGTGAGGAGATAATTGCCATGATTCCATAACGGGGCACCTTAGAGGAGGTGACTCATAGAATTATTCCCTAAAGTGGCAAAAGGAATTAGTTTTGATATTTAGATCATTGAAATTCTCTATACCAGCCTAAGTCAAATCATAGCCGATCGTTTGAAGGAGTTCGAAAGAATGGCATACTCAGACTAAAATGGATGATGGGGACTACCTTGTTGAAGACAACACAATGGTTGGTTTACTTATCATCAGAAATGTATGGGACCCATGGTAGTCCACTTTTGAAGATGATCCTGGATAGCAACTGCTGAGAAGGGCAGTCCATGGGAAATTGGCACAATGGTTGTGCAAGCTGGGAACAAAATGCAAATGTTGGGGATTTTCCAACCATCCTATCTGCTTGAGATTCAGATCTGGTTGGTAACAGGATACTTTAGACTCGGCATGTCTGAAAACAAAGTTTGCAACACAAACCGATGAGATGACATTACGAGATTCTCGGGAAATGAACTACGATAGCAAGCTCCAAAACATGAGCTGGTTCTGCTACAAACCTATGAACATGCTGTCCAAGACAAGCATGACCATGTAGTAGTCTTATAATAAAACACTACCGAGTTCAGGTGGGGAACCATCATCGAGGATATCGAAGTCCTTGCGTAAGTCTAGCTCTTAAGAAGAAACTTCTTCTCCTTGAACAAATCAATCAGTGGCTTGGTGTGCTAGGAAATAGATATGGAATGAAGATGATCAGTCTATCAAACCATAGAATACTTCGCACGTGCATGACTGGCTTGGGATGATTCCAGAGGAAGCAACATTGACTTTCTCGAATTCACGGCGGCAACTTGCACCAAATGCACATGAACTTAGAGGAAGTCACTTCTTTCATCATGAGTTATACTTCATGAGTTAACATGAAGAGAATGTGTAAGAAAATTTCCAATGCTAGCTTTAATGTTCAACATGAATCATGGAGAAGATAAATATGTTGCCGATGGGCTCGACAACAATTCATTGAGGTTCCCATACCAATGGAGTTCCATAACTATGTGAACATGGTGATAGCATTGGTCAGACCCAAAAGATATAATGGTGTATGCTCGAGAAGACAACCATGAGTAAGACAACATTACGATCATCGTTGGTTCTGATTTGATTTGAGGATGGCCCACACTCAAATCAAAGTTTGGACAAGATAACAGATCCAACAATTAATCACAGAGATCAATCAATGAAGATATCGTCTTTCTTCAACACACACACAAAAGATATCCCCTGGAATGAACTAAGTCAGGAAAAGCTTCTATCTTCCAACTCTCCAAGTTGTTGTTTGGCTTAACCAACTAGCTTAGGGGTATCCAACACAGATTCTTGGAGAAAGAGTGGTTTATTGGAAAACCAACTTGATCATGAACTCAACATATCGGTCAGGGTTCAACCTGGTGATACTTCCAAGAAGATATTTGGAAAATCACGAACCACCGACATGTTATTAAGATCGAGAACAATCTTTCTTTTCAGGGCAAAACAATGTTATCAAATAAGCAAGGGGTTGACACAATCCTAACTCATTGATCGAACCGTGCACTAGGAAAAATGGACTAGGTAGCACGATCAATCTCAGGATGGTGATTCTTTAACCAACACGCTAAGAATGAAATTATCGTCCTTTAACTACCAAGCAACGGGGTTGCTAGGAGTATTGATTTCACACATCACGGTTCACTTGTCGGCATTCCGGCTTCAACAACACGGGACCAAGAAATGAATGATGATGGTGAGAAGTATCACTACATCAAGAGTTCATAAGAGGTGGTGCAATTCCTATGATATCCCTGACATAAAGAGGGTAGCACTCCAAGGTAGAACAGAACAAAAGATGGTTTGGCATTTTGATCTGCAGAATACAACTACTTTGACCCAATCCTAGAAATGGATAAGGTACTGGAATTTGTTTCTCCTAGTCAATCTGGAATAGAACGGACTGACGGACCATAAAAATAATAGGCATCGATGAACACGAATGCACAACTAGTCCTGATTATCAATTGATAGACAGAGGTCAGAATACAACTAAAGAGGGACAACTCAAAGGAACATATGGTTTTCTAAGTTATGGATGCATAGATTAGCATGTCGAGCAAAGTTCAACATGTTTCTTCCGGACAACCCATGCAGAAGGTAGGATTGGCAGAGTCACAATTATTGAACGAAGAACTCATCAAGAGCACTCTTGGTGTGATCTTTTGGTTCGGGAGAACTTCTGCCAAGGATGGTTCATGGTATTTGGAAGAATGATATACCGTGGACCTCGAGGGCTATCACAAAGGTTACTAATATCCGAAAGGTACGAGCAACACTATAAACACGAAATAAGTAGAGTGAATCTCGGGTTCAAAACCCAGGAATAGAATACCTACTAATTAAATAGCATCACGGGATGCTTTTGAGAATGATGGCCAGAATCAACACACTAGGAACACAAAACATGGCTAGATTACTAGGTGGTTCTCTAAGATACCCTAGTGTCATAATAATAGCTTCAACATATATGTCGAGGCAATGGAGTACCTCAACACACCGATTAGTATGGTTAGTCTAACCCAAAAGGGCATTGGGAACATGGAGGAAAGATTTGCAAGTGCATCAGATTGTTTAGAAACCTGGGAACACTCGGACAGCATAACGGCTGTAAATGCTCAAAAGGTTTGAGACATTCAGCAAAAATGGTGGCATAACCACTCAACATCACAATATCAAGGTTCCGAGATCAACTGTCAACACATGGAAATAGTAGGAACTGAACTGAGGCTTGAAACCAACAATCCTATAAGTCTACGGATTAGTAACACATGATCCTGATAGAAGGCGAGAAGCCTAGTTCCTTAACCCCGTAGGAAAGATAGGATGACTCGGATCAGAAGGGCATAAGGTATAAGGAGTAAAAAGAGCCTTACGTTCCCTTCCACAATCAATTCCCTTATATAACTAAAGAGTTTCTAGACTCAACTTTGACCGGTTTGGCTTGGTTATCCTACAGGCAGTCAGGCTCTGATACCAAAGCTGTCAGGACCCCAATCCTAGGTCACACTGATCTAGCATGTAACACATCATATCACTTTGCGGCCTCATGCACGGTATTCCCACGGGTGCCACCTTACCTGGCCCGGGACGGTTTGCGCCTTTTGGCTCATGTATATGATGGTGCCGCTAGCATCCATATGACAAAGAACCCGGGCCGACATGACTAGTCGTAAACCCAAGGTGGCGCTAACTTACAGGGCAGGCATACATGACCCAGCAACGAACGTGTCGATCAACAACGTATGAACCCAAGTCGTAACAAGCTACAAGGACTTAAAGGAACAACGTGTGACATGTCCCCGAAGGGGCAGACACACGAACGAAGAAGGACACATGCCGGCCAGCCTAAGTGTTCCGGAGCAGTAGCAAGCTACCGTGGCTTAGTGGAAGAACTAGGAGACATTTCCCGGTAATAGAGGCTACCAAGAATAAACAACTAGGTTGTCGGATCCCACACATACCAAGCATTTCATTAACATACACACAATATGCTCGATATGTGCAAATACAACATGGCATCACAACAAAACTCTACGACTCAAAGTATTTATTCATTAGGCTCCGAGGAGCCAGATATTACAAACATGGGTCTGATGACCCAACATTCAAGTCATACAAGCAATAAGCACATGCGGAAGCTTAACTTGTCTGAGTACAGACAACTACAAATGAAAAAGGCTGACAAGCCTGACTATCTACAAGACCCTCTCAAGGGTACAAGATCGTAGCTGAGGTAACAAGCTAAACGTCTAAGTCCACGCGGAACTACTAGTGAGACTGAAGTCTCTCTGCAAAAACATAAATTAAGCAAACGTGAGTACAAATGTACCCAGCAAGACTTACATTAGAACTAGCTACATATGCATCAGTATCAACAAAGGGATGGTGGAGTTTAACTACAGCAAGCCAGCTTTGACTGTGGCTATCCTGAACTATGACTGCTGGTAACTCTTTGAGGTGGCGCACATGAGTCCACATATTCACCATATCAATACACCACTATGGATCCGCTCCCATCTCCCTACTAGAAGGCCATCCATAGCACTCAAGCTTATCTTGCGCATTTTAGAGTATCCACTTTCACTTGTCTATGAACTGTATAGGCAACCCAGAAGTCCTTTACCGCGGACGCGGCTATTCGAATAGATCATTTATAACCTTGCAGGGGTGTACTTCTTCGCACACGCTCTCGCCACTTACCACCATGTACACGACATGTATCTCGGCAACCTTCAAGCGGAAGCCTGGCGAGGGTGTCGGCCACGACCTGACTAACCACGCAAGTCTCTGGTCCAGGTTTAGCGCCTATTCAGGTTCCATCCGCAAGGAGATCCGGCCAGGGTTTCACTCATGGCCCCAAACGATGTGTGCAGGGTTCCCAAGCCCACCTCGCCGGATGGATCTACGCTTGGCACACCGTGCCACGGTGCTTATTCTGTCCCAAGCCCACCTGGAGGGTGCCACTTGGTAGACTACTAACACAACCTACAAACACCAGAAACTAGTTACAACTCCTGGACAGAGATCGGGGTGATTAATAAGCCGAGAGGGGTCGAGTTACCTGAACCCAATGTGTGGTAGTAACTGTTCATGGATCACAAACACAGAACTCAGTTCCTGAGGATGGTTTCAATGAGACAACCCACCATGTACTCCTACATGACGTCTCACCGCTGCCTTTACCAAATCGTGTTCACACACTTAGCTCTCAACAGTAAGACATGTTCACCACATTCCAATTCATCCCCGATGAATCAAACCTGACTCAACTCTAAGCAGTAGCAGGCATGACAGCAAGCATGAATGAGTAGGCACATCAGGGCTCAAATAACTCCAACTCATGCTAGTGGGTTTCATCTATTTACTATGGCAATGACAGGTCATGCAGAGGAAAGGGGTTCAACTACCGCAGCATGTAACAGTTGAATCATTGTTGTCCTATTGCAGGAAAAGAGAGCAGAAGCGAGAGAGTGGGATTGTATCAGAATGAACAAGGGGGTTTTTCTTGCCTGGCACTTCTGAAGATAGAGAACTCTTCATCGGTGTCATCGAATTCATCGTCGGAACAACGTCTACTGAGGGGGGACAACACTGGGAAACAGAGAAGGAACACAATCAATGCAATGCGACAATATGATGCATGAATTTGACATGGCAATATGCTATTGATTGAGCTAAGTGTGTGAACACGATTTGGTAAAGGCAGCGGTGAACCAGTTAAATGGAGTTGGTTTGAACCCTAGGTTCAAATTCAAACTCCATATGTTAATATTCAAATGACATTTAATTGATTTGACCTGATCAGCAAGATTAACTTGCTTTAACATGCATGAAACCAGTACCAATGGATAGACTGGATTTTTCTGATAATTTTCTTATATAAATTATTTCAATCTGAGCTATGGTTGATTTTATATGAATTTTTTGAAGTTTTGCTAATTTTCTGGAATTCCTGAATTATTTTAAGTCCAGAAAACCGTTTACTGCATCATGCTGATGTGAGCAGGTCAACAGACCCGGTCCAGGTCAAACCTGACGCGTGAGTCCTGCATGTTAGTCTCATAGTGACTAAGCCAGTTTAATTAAACATAAACTAATAGGTTAATCAGGGGTCGAGCCCCACATGTCATTGACCCAGAGGTCAATTAGGTTAGTGCTAATTAGTGGTTAGGCCTAATTAAGCCAGAGCCACGTCAGCATCGCCGAAACTCAATGCCGGTGACCTGGAAACGCGGAGCTGATGATCGGGACGGCGGCTCCAGCGACCAAATCAGCGGCCGAGGGCATCTATGCATAGCTGGAGAGTGCGTGCATCGAACTGTGGCATCAGATCGTGCTGGGGAGGCTGGACTTGGCGACTGCGGCGAGCCAGGCGGCGGCCGGAGTACGGGTGCGGACGGTGTCGATGCTACGGTGCACAAGAGGATAAGCCAAAGAGTGCTACGTGCTCCTGGGAGTGTCCTGAGCGCGCTGATGGGATCGAACGCGAGCGGCAGCAGCTGTGGCCACGGTGGCGCCATGGCCGGTGGCGAGGAGCGCTCCGCAAGGTGGTTAGATCGGTTAAGAGAGGCAATCGAGCACGGGGTTAGGGGAGAAGGATCGTGGCCTCACAGCAGTTGCAGGGGCCGTAGAAGCGGGCTCGGGGAAGGCTGGAGCTGTTCGGGCAGCAACGGCGATCTTCGGCGGCCGAGCTGGAAGAAGAGGGCGATGCAGGCGCTGTGGTGTGTCCCCGGTTGCATGGGGCATCGAGGAGGAAGAAGGAGCCGCGGCAGTTCTCTTGGACACGTTGGGTGGACTAGGCAGGGCCGGTGGCCGCGGTGGCATCGGACAGTGCCGACGGAGGCGCTCGGACGCGTTCGGGAGAGGGCTAGAGGCCGAGGGAGAGAGTAGAGAGAGAGGGAGAAGGTTCAAGGCGTCCAGGACAGCTCCACGGCGCAAGATGAGGGCGCAGGAGGCGTCGACAGCGCGAAGCAGGAGGTGGCCGCTGGGGCGCGTGCGCTGGCTGCCAGTAGGCGTAAGGTTGAAGACAAAGATGCCCCTGGTGGGTTGAGCTGCTTGTGTTTTGCCAAATCCTACAAGGCTGGGCCAGGTAAGTTTCCTGTTGCCTTTATTTTTCTTTCTATTTTCTATTTCTTTGCTCTGTTTTGATTTAGTAATAATACTAAACCATTTCATAAAATCCTGGAAATAATTATGGGTGCTTTCTGAATTATTCCAGTGACCCTTAACAATTTCCAACATTTTTGGAGCATCTAAAATATATATAGCATTTAAATAGCTCCAATTCAAATATGTTTGAATTAATTCAAAGTCCAAATATGTCGTGCAAAAATGTGAACCATTTTTGGTAGATGCTTCCACCTTGATCCAGAAATGATGAACATTTTTAAAGGGCATTATGAAATCATTGAAAAATATTTTGGTTGAACCTATTTGGATTCCTTTTGATGCTAGGGTTTGAACATCCCCATTTCAAATTTCCATGAAAGTTAAACATGAAGCAAGCAAGATGCAAACACTAGGCAGCACCAGAAGCTAGGGATGTGACAGGTGTTCGGTATTGCGCGTGATCACTCTTTACCCAACGTCTTGGTCCATAAAGGAGGTGTCCGCGGAGCGAACCAGGCAATCGGATTATACGGCTTTATTGCTTTCACTTAGCCATAGGAGTTTGACTTGTGGGGCTAAGTACTAGCCCCTGGTGCATGTGCGGCTATCCGGATAACGGTGCCCACTTTACGCGGCTGGGCGAAGATCAGGCCCTCGTATAACACGGAGTAGATCGCTAAGGATCGCAATATAACACTGAGTCGCCGAATCACCGACCAGCTCTCGCTTATCATGACAGTCAGTTTTCGGCTTTATCTGCTAAGGTACTTGACCGGATGAACCAGAAATACAATCGCAGTAGTTCTCCCTTTACTACCTTAGCCGAACAATGCGAAACGTAAGGTGGTAAGCACAGGAGCCGGGTAACCCAACTATAGACCCAAGACATGATTCGGAGCCGATGCATATAATGCAATATCCGGGACGCCGAATGGTTCCCTATAGGTGTTCGGACTTTGAAGTGTGCCAGGCCGCGTACAACCCCTGGTATTAAATCCAGATTTGAGGCACATGTAGCAATCTGAGGTAGGGAGGGAATGCAGATGGTAATAAAATAAGCTCCAAACAACTTGAAACAAAACTGCTTCTTTTATACCCCGTTTAATACGGTGACCCGCGTGGTTACAGATAATGCCAATAACGTCTGGGGCATTTTACATGCCGAGGAAGAGAAGTGATAAAGGGAAAGGTTTACACAGAGCCTAAAATTAATGATTTAAAAATCTCGATGGAGGCCCTGCTGCATGATGTCGCTTGAAGCTACGTCGGTATTTCCCCAAAGAGGAAGGGATGATGCAACACAGCGGCAGTAGGTATTTCCCTCAGATATGTTGGGGAAACGACACCTATGGGATCACTTGAATCCCTTCTACGGTTGGCGGGCGCGGGATTGTAAAAAGAGCGGGTTTAGGAGTCAGCACAAGATCGTTTACCCAGGTTCGGGCCGCGAGGATGCGTAATACCCTAGTCCTGCTTTAGTGTATATTTGAGAGTGTTCTTGAGCTCTCGAACTAGCTACGTGGGCTGCGTAGTTCAAAAGAGCCGAATCCCTCTCCAGTATGCCTCGGGCCTCCTTTTATAGTCAAAGGGGTTGCCACAGTGGCATACGGGAGGTGGAAAGGTGTATAGTGCGCAAGCTTATCGCCTAGCATTAAGGGACAAAATGCATTAAATGCGCTACTTAGGTGTCCCCTTGCTTTATCGGGGACGGGAACGGGGCCTGTCCCGTCTGTCACCGCCCCGCCTCGCTTCGGCACGCGCCCTGGCCAGCAATGCATGCGGCGCCATGTAGGCAGGCAGGCTGCTGAGATGGCGTGGTGGTAGGGTCTTCACGAAGATCTGCATGCCACCACGCAGGTGCTTGCTGAGCTGGCCTGGAAGCCGCGTGCTGCCACGCAGGTGCCTGCCCAGCTGGTTGGGCTGGCAGCTGCATGGGAACGGCGGTGGAGTTTTGATAAGTGCGGGCCTGGCTGTGGACCCGCAGGCGTCCTCGGCAAGGGTCTTGCCGGGGCACCGGCAAGGGTCTTGCCGTGGCATCGCGATCGTCCCCGGCAAAGATCTTGCTGGGGGTCTTGTGGCTCTCCTCGGCAAGGATCTTGCCGAGGATCGTCGTCTTCTATTCTTCATCTGATCTTGTGTTTTTATGATCTTGACAAAGATCTGCATGCCACCACGAAGGCGCTTCCCGAGCCTTGGTCCCAAAGTGGTTGATAACGTTGGGGCCCTTGGGCTCAAGGGTGGCGCCCTGTGCTGGTGTTGGGCGAGCTGCCCCGGCGAGGCTCTTGCCGGGGCTGCTGTGACCGCCCCGGCAAGGGTCTTGCCGAGGGGAGCCCACTTCGCCCCTTTGCTCTTTGTGTCTCTGGTCTTGGCGTTGTTCTGTTGGTCTTGTGCTTCTACTTCCTTCCCCTGCCCTGCTAGGTGTGGCCGCAGGCGTGGCTCTGACTGCCCGTGCACAAGTAAGGGGTACAAAGGGGTGCCCCTACTTTTGTACACCGACAGGAGCCCCCGGGCCTGGGCCACACATAAGCGCGGCGCGTTGTTGGGCTAGGCCCAGAACGGTGCGCGGGTAGGCGGGGCAGATTCTTATCGCAGTAACTTTCTGGTCCACTGCGCTTCCCCACGACCCGCGTTGAATGCGTGTCGTGGATGATCGTGTGTGACGTGGGGGGCATGCATGGGGCAGTTTGCTCCCCTCACGCGTCACATCGCAGTAAATGGTAAAGAGGCGGCCCGCGCTTTCCCCGTAAAAAATAGAGGAAGCCGCAGGGGTGCGGCTCATTTACTGGGCGGCTCAGGTCGTGGCTATTATGGCACCTGCGCCCCTAGATCACGGGGCACGAAGCGGCCGCTCCACTTGCCATCTGAGTTCTGGCTCGCCCGCCACGTGTCCTCCATGCATCGGGAAGGGCAGGTGGCGGACGCAGAAGGGGCGGGTTTCTACGCCGGAGCGGGGGGGCCAGATGCCGCTGATTGGGGCAGCGGGTCGGTCCTGATTCCTTGCGGCCCCGACGGCCGGATTGGTTGAGCGGGGCAGCCGAGCCTCGACCCCGCCCCTTTATAAGAAGGGGACGGGGTGGACCCCTCAATCCATCTTCATCCATCTCTTCCCATCTTGGTTTCTTCCTTTCTTCTGCTATGGCGGGAGAGCGTGTCGGCACTTCGACGGTGACGACGAGGGTCTCTGCTCGACAGCGCGCCCCTCCTTCCCAAGAGCTTGTGGCGGTGGAGCCGGCCACGAGAGGAAGGGGGAGGGGGCGAGGGCGAGGTCGCCGTGGCACTCGGGGAAGAGGAGGACGGGGCGGTGCATCGGCCTCGCCTCCGCCAGCGGCCCCTCTCCCAACGGAGGGCCGCGTCGGGTACCAGCCTCGTGAGTTCTTCATCAGGCTGCACCGGCCGGTGCGCCGCCGTCTCCGTCTTCCCA
The DNA here is from genome assembly GCF_018294505.1 of Triticum aestivum. Taxonomy (NCBI): domain Eukaryota; kingdom Viridiplantae; phylum Streptophyta; class Magnoliopsida; order Poales; family Poaceae; genus Triticum; species Triticum aestivum. Next base: position 417,451,934 of record NC_057802.1, on the reverse strand, counting down.
CTCCATTTGCTCGGGAGATGGACCTTGACCCGCCACAGACCCTGAGGTTGCACATGAGGGGCTGTGGGAATAGCAGCACGCAGGTTGATGTCGACTTCCCTGCCCCCCATGTCATGTATCTTCATCGCGGATGGAAGACCTTCGCTCGCATCCACATCCTGGCGGAGGGGCTCGCTCTCTACTTCAAATTAATGGAGAACGGCCTGCTCTCCGTCAAGGTCTTTGGAGACATGGCAACTCGCCTAAAGTGTTGCGTGGAGAGCTCCTCCAACGATGAAGATTCATCCTCAAGCAAGAGTGACGAGGAGGACACCAGCGAGGAAGACGATGGGGAAGAGTCCGACTAGGCGTCGGATGTGCCGTCCTCGGGCGACAGTGGAAGCACCATCATCTGCACCTGGCCCTTCTTCCGGCAAGGTGGCTTGCTGGGAGCGGGGTCAGCTCCTTGAACTTCTCGGGGTCGCCTCCTTGGGCGGCTGGCATCGGAAGGCCTGGAGAGGACGAAGAAGGCGGGTGGCGGGCCGTCAACTCAGAGTACGCGGGCACCGACGCCTTCGTCGCATATTGGCGGCCCGCTGCCTCATCTTTCGGCTCTTCTCCCGGCACCATCATCACCAGCCTTCCTCTGGACGGCCACCGAGATGTTCTCTTGGTGTCTTCTGCTGCTTGTACCTCGCCTAGGCGCCCCTTTTGCCCTCCCGCCATCTGGCTCCGTTACCTGAGGAGAGGGAGAAGAAGGGGATTACGGGCACCTTATCTCTTTTTAGTTTGTAAGCCTTCGGGCCTTAGTAGAATTTAAAGCTTGTAATCCCCTTGCTGAAGTCTACATTCCGTATGAAAAGTACTTGTTAACAAGGTATTAATAAAGAGAAGGGTGTTTGTCGGGTTTCTTTTGTGCATGAGCGATGCTCACACCAAGGAATGAATCCTCGTTATTTCTAAGATAAACACGGTCGCCCAGCAACAGGCCTTCCCGTCCTCCTACTCTATGGCTCAACTACGCTCACGCCCTTGGCGGAGGTAGGAGCAAAGTAGGATTAGGCCCTTCGCTTGATCTTTTCCCGTCGCACTACAACCAAATTCTGGCCCATAGTAAAGCTTCCTCGGGCACGGGAAAGAGGGAGCATGAGGGTACAAGAGTGAGCGAAGTCTCGTACGTTCAAGCTTCATACAGAAGTATGGAGTGGGGGTGCAAAACTTATCTGATCCTGCAGCCCCCGGCAACCTTGGCTTGCCATGGTTGGGCTCTTGGATTTGTAGCCCCCGGCAACCCTGGCTTGCCGGGGTTGGAGCGTCGGCCTGTTTCCTTTCTTCCAGATAGCTCAGCAGGACTGTCCATGCACCCTGCCAACCAAAAAGGGCGGAAAGGAAAAGAGAGACGCACACTCGACCTCTATGCTAGGGGTTAGCCGCCACTAAGCACTATCAACCCTAACAAAGAAAGAGAGACTCAACCTAGCATGCATGCTAAAACTTAGGGCGCCAGCGCTTCGTTTATTTATGCTCAGGGTCTGCGCCTGGCTTTGTACAGAGGGTTACATGCCTTGCCGACAAGGCTCGTACAAAAGGTGGTTTTCCGAGGGGCCTGGCAACCGCGCCTTATGGGTAAAACTTGCAACGATGTTCGATGTTCCAGGAGTTGCTCACTGGGATACCATCTTCGGTCTCCAGGAGGACTGCGCCGGGCCTGGTGACTCGTATTACCCGATAAGGGCCTTCCTACTTCGGCATCAACTTGTTGGAATTCTTGGCCGACTGAACGCGCCGAAGAACAAGGTCGCCTTCCTCTAAGCTTCGGGCATGAACCTTGCGGCTATGGTAGCGGCGCAAGGCTTGCTGGTAGCGCGCTGCTCGCACAGCCGCCCGAAGACGATCTTCCTCGAGGAGCGTTGCGTCATCGTGCGGCAGTTGCTCTTGCCCAAGCTCATCATAAGCGAGCACTCGGGGTGACCCGTATGTGAGTTCTGTGGGGAGAACTGCTTCTGCCCCGTAGACGAGGGAGAAGGGTGTCTGGCTGGTGGCTCGATTTAGTGTCGTTCTGATTGACCAAAGAACCGCCGGCAGTTCATCAATCCAGCGTCTTCCGCACTTGTGCAGCCTATCAAAAGTCTTTGTCCGGACGCCTCGTAGTACTTCAGCATTTGCCCCCTCAGCTTGGCCATTGCTCCGTGGATGTGCAACGGAAGCAAAACAGACCTTGCTGCCGAGGTCTTGGATGTACTGCATGAAGGTGTGGCTCGTGAACTGCGTGCAGTTGTCGGTGTTGACTCTGTTTGGTACGCCGAAACAGCAGACTAGCCCTTTGAAAAACTTGATGGCTGACTGTGCTGTCACCTTTCTCACTGCTTCCACCTCTGGCCACTTTGTGAACTTGTCGATTGCGATGTACAAGTACTCAAAGCTCCCGACGACACGGGGAAAGGGGCCCAGTATGTCAAGCCCCTAGACCGAGAATGGCCGGGAAAGAGGGATTGTTTGAAGAGCTTGAGCTGGTTGATGAAGCTTCTTTCAATGGAACTGGCACGCTTCACACTTGGTTACTAGTGTCGTCGCATCCTGGAGGGCTGTGGGTCAGAAGAAGCCTTGCCGGAACGCCTTGCCGGCAAGGGCTCTCGACCCTATGTGGGAGCCACATACGCCTCCGTGTATCTCTGCCAACAGCTCCAGTCCTTCCTCCCAGGGAATGCACTTCAGTTTCACATCGTTCGGCCTTTTTCTGTACACGACGTCATCGACGAACTGATACATGGCGGACCAATGGGCTACTTTCTCTGCTTCTTCCTGCTCCTCAGGAAGCTCCCCTGTTTGGAGAAATCGAACAGTATGCTGCGCCCATGCCGGAGCCTGAGGCTCGACGGCAAGGACCAAAGGCATCTCTTCTGCCATGGGAGCGGTTGCCTCTACGGCCAGAGCTTGATGCTTTGCCGGAGTCTGCTGCCCCACGACAAGCCCAGTGTCTCCGGCAACATCCTTGCCGGCGGCTCCGGGGAGCTCGACGGGAAAGTACTTGCCGGGCCCTGATTTCCTTCGCTTGTTCTGCTCTGTTGGTGGTTCAACGGATGGTTGAGTTAATCGAAGCACAAAGGTACCTGGTTCCATAGGCAGCTTGAGGGCAGCACGTTTCGACAGGTAGTCGGCGATGCCGTTCTCCGCTTGGGGAACATGCTCCGCTTGTATACGGTCAAAGAGCTCCTCCAACTTCCTCACTTCATCTACGTATGCTTCCATCAATGGGCTTTGGTACTCCTTGTTGACTTGCTTGACGACAAGCTGCGAATCACCCCTGACGATGAGCTTTTTGATTCCGAGGTCTGCCGCGATCCTGAGACCGGCAAGCAATCCCTCGTACTCCGCAGTGTTATTCGTTGACCTCTCCCGGGGAAACTGCATCTGGATCACGTACTTGAGGTGCTCTCCGGTGGGTGCGACAAGCAGTACACCAGCACCGGCGCCTTGCAGCGAGAAAGCCCCATCAAAGTACATGATCCAGTTGCAACTTGCCTCCTTGCTGGGGAGAGCAGTCTCTTGAACTTCTTCGTCGGGTGTTGCGGTCCATTCTGCAATGAACTCTGCCAAGACTCTGCTTTGGATCGTCGAAGTACTCTCAAACTTGAGACCAAAACTTGACAATTCCAAGGCCCATTTCACAATCCTCCCAGTTGCGTCTGGGTTATGTAATATCCATTGCAAAGGGAGGCGGGTGACGACGGTGATCTCGTGTGCTTGGAAGTAATGACGCAGCTTCCTCGAGTCCATAAGGAGGCCGAAGAGCAATTTCTGCACACCGGAGTACCTTGATATAGCCCCCTGCAAGAGGGAGCTAACAAAGTAGACCGGGTGCTGCATCATCTTCTTCTTCCGCACCACTTCATCTGCTTGCGCGGGTCCGGCCTTGCTGGCATCAGCCTCTGCCGGGGGGATCTCTGGCCTGCCATCTATCAATTCTGTTGCCGCTATTGTCTCTTTGTCGACCTCCCTCAGCGCCACCAGCGCAGCACTGACCACTTGATTCGTTGTCGCTAAGTACAGCAGCAACGGCTCTTGTGGTTTAGGCGCAACCAGTATTGGCGTAGAGGAGAGGTATCTCTTCAAATCCTGTAGTGCTGCTTCGGCTTCCGGCGTCCATTCCATTGGGCCCGCCTTTTTCAAGATTTTGAAAAAGGGAAGGGCGCGCTCGGCAGATTGGAGATGAATCTGCTCATGGCGGCAACGCAGCCAGTAAGCCGACGCACATCCTTGATCCGCTTGGGTGCCTCAATCTGCTCAATGGTCTTGATCTTGTCTGGATTAGCCTCGATCCCACACGGTGACACAAAGAACCCGAGAAGTTTGCCGGACGGAACGTCGAAGACACACTTCTCAGGGTTCAGCTTGAGGTTGATCTTGCGCAAATTTGCAAACGTCTCTTCCAAATCTTGCACGAACGTCGCCTTATCTTTGGTTTTGACCACTATGTCATCCATATAAGCATCCATATTTCTATGTAGCTGGGGCTTAAAACCAATTTGGACTACTCTCGCAAATGTTGAGCCAGCACTCTTCAACCCGAAAGGCATCCGTATAAAACAATACGTACCACATGGGGTGATGAATGCTGTCTTCTCTTCGTCTTCTTTTCTCATGAAGATTTGGTGGTATCCTGAGTAAGCGTCAAGAAATGACAACAGGTCACACCCGGCCGTGGAGTCTATAATCTGGTCGATGCACGGCAGCGGGAAAGGGTCCTTCGGGCAAGCCTTATTGATGTCCGTGTAATCAATACACAACCTCCACTTCCCATTTGCCTTGCGCACCACCACCGGATTGGCCAACCACGTCGGATGGAGTATTCCTCTCACCAAGCCTGCCGCTTCCAACTTCCTGATCTCCTCTGCGATGAACTCTTGTTGTTCCAGAGCCTACTTCCTGACCTTCTGCTTGACGGGCCGTGCATGAGGGCAGACAGCAAGATGGTGCTCAATCACCTCCCTGGGAACGCCGGGGACGTCGGATGCTTGCCATGCAAACACATCGACATTCACCCGCAGGAAGGCGACGAGCGCGCTTTCCTAATTGCTGTCAAGGGTGGAGCTTATGGTGAAAGCCCCACCCATGTCGTCCTCCTTGACGGGCACCGTCTTGGTCTCCGGTGGTGCAGCTCTGGACTTCTTGCTCTTGTCGGTGGAGCTCTCTGGCACGTCCTCGACGGGAGCACTACACTCCGAAGAGGTTCGCTTTCCGGAGTGGGTGCGAGAGGTCTTGCCGGCCTTCTTCCCTCCCGAGGCTTCAGCGGCAGGAGCAAGTGCCTTGGCGGCAATTGCTGCAACTGCTTCCCGATAGAGTTGGTCAGCGCAGATCAGCGCCTCCTTCTTGTCGGAGGGGACGGTGATGATGGTCATCGGCCCTGGCATTTTTAGTGTGTTGTAGGCGTAATGCAATGCCGCCATGAACTTGGCCAGCGCTAGGCAGCCAAGGATCCCGTTGTAAGGCAAGGGGATCTTGGCAACATCGAAAACGATCCTCTCCGTCCTATAGTTCAGCTCGCCCCCGAGTGTTACGGGAAACGTGACTTTGCCCTTCGGCTGACTCCTTCCCGGGTTGACCCCTTGAAACGTGCCCGTCTCTCCGAGGTCTCCATCAGGAATCTGCAGCCTCTTGATCACGGCAGGCGAAATTAAGTTCAGACCGGCCCCACCGTCAACTAGCATTTTCATCACCTTGAGGTTGTGTATTGTCGGTGAAACCAACAATGGCAAACACCCGACCGCAGTTGTGCGATCAGTGTGGTCCTCGGTGTCAAAAATGATAAGCGTGCTAGACCACTTCAGTGGGCTCTGAGCATCGAACGATGGTTCTGCCGTTGTGATCTCATGCACCCATTGCTTGAGCTGGCGGTGAGATGTGTGCAGCGAGGCGCCACCGTCGACGCACATAGTTTTCTGGAACTCATGGTCACCGGACTTGTCGTCCTCTTCGTGATCACCGTCTTCCTACTTCTTGTCGCGGCCTCGAGCGGGCCTCTCTTGTTGATTTTCCTTGCCGCCGCGGCCAGCTTGGCCGCGGCGCTTCTTGCCGGATCCCTCAGCACCATCCTGGCCTTTTTCCTTGTCCCACCTTTCATATTCGGCTTTCTGCTTCTCTGCGAGCTGCTCGACTTGTCGGCAGTTCTGGAGGTCATGGCCCTTGGTGCGATGGATCTTGCAATATTGCTTGTCGGAGCCTCCTGGCTTGTCGGCGGCCGCCAAGGCCCGGCAAGCGGCGCACCTGGCAATCTCCTTGCCGGGGTCGCCTGCGTTGGCCTTCTTGGCAGCGCCGATGTCCTTGGATCCCTCAACGGCAAGCACGGTCTTGCCCTTGCGCTTCCTGTTGCGGCGCCGACCCTTCTTTGCCAGGGCGGCAGCATCTTTGTCTGAGGAATCGGTTTCCACACCGGCATCTTCGCCGGGGTACTTCCTTCCCTCTTCAGCCCGAGCACACCTATCGGCCAGAACGTAGAGCTCTGCCACATCCTTCACCTTGTTCATCGCCAGCTCTTCACGCATCTTGCGGTTGCGCACATTCTGATGGAATGCATAGATGACAGCAGCGGGATGAACATCCAGGATGTTGTATTGCACTCGGCTGAACCTCTGTATGACTTGCGCAGAGTTTCGCCTTCTTTCTGGGGGATGACATGCAAGTCGCTTGCTTGGCCATGAGCTTGTTGGCCTCCCGTAAAGGCACCAACAAACTCATGGCACAGATCCGACCAGGAAGAAATAGAGTCTACTAGCAAGTACATCAACCACGACATAACGTTGGGTTTAAGCGCCAATGGGAAGTAATTGGCAAGCACCTTGTCGTCGTGAGCTCCAGCGGCTTGCATCGCGATGGTGTAGATGCTGAGGAACTCTGACAGGTGAGTCTTGCTGTTGTACTTCTCGCCAGCGTCAGGCTTGAACGTGCGGTGAGAGGGCCACTGGAACTGCCGCAGCTCACGAGTAAAGGCTCGGCAACCTTATCTGGTAAGGTAGGCCACCAGAGCCTCCCGGTGCTGGGTGGTCCATAGTGGGCCCCGCCCGCTTATCTGACTGATGGTGTGCATCGCGTCGCCGCTCGATGGTGGTTCGAGCGTCTTCACAGGCTCGCTCCTGGAGAACCTGGCATTGATCGCGCTGGGTCCGTGGATCGGATGACGCTATGGAAATGTTATCACAAGCGTCATCCTGACGGACTGGCACCCACGGTAGCTGGCGTGGAGGAGGAGAGTGCACCGTGGGCGCAGCACCTCCGGTCCTTCCACCGCTGGCATGTGGTGGCTCGACGGAGCGTCGGCTGGAAGGTCGCGCGGGTCGCGGTTCGTCCTTGTCGGCGATGCCAGTGAGGCTCCGGATGGTGGCTCTCCACTCGTCGAGCTTTTCCGCAGCAGGAGGGAAGTCAAGGAGCAACTGTGCGCGTGCTAAGGCCTCTGCTGGCGTGGGCGGCGATGAAAGCTGCGCGGACCGTGACGCGCTCCGACTTCTAACTATGTTAGAAGGAGCTCTATCATTGCCCTGTAACTGTGCGCCATTTTCGCCAGCGCCTCGATGCGTGTGTTGGTCCTCTACGCCCCTTGAGTGCTGCACAGGGCTATTCCCGTGGCGGCGCCCGGGGTCACTGGCGTGGTGACGCCGTTTGTCGCGCACAGCTTGAGAAGAGCGCACTGTGGACGCCGGCGTGGGCGTCTTGGAGGTCGCCGCGCCGCCCGTATGTGGCACGACGCCGCCCTTGGAGGGCCCCGCGCCGCCTGTGGGGGGCCCGGCTCCGTCTTTGGACTTCGTGGCGCGCGGCTCGTCGTCTTGGGCACGAACGACGCCACTCGCCAGGCTTCGGCTGCTAGAGCGACATGGGTGTTCGCGGGCCGCGCCTCGGCTTCCATCCACGATCACCCCGTCGGCCGCCCGCACCAGCACGGGCCGTTCAGCTCCAGGAGAACCGATCGCCGTGATCGTCTTCTTCTTGGGAGCCATGGCGATGAAGAACTGCCAACTAACTCCTAAACCGGATTTTCACAACTGCGCCCCCTACCTGGCGCACCAAAGATGTCGGGGAAACGACACCTATGGGATCACTGGAATCCCTTCTACGGTTGGCGGGCGCGGGGTTGTAAAAAGAGCGGGTTTAGGAGTCAGCACAAGATCATTTACCCAGGTTCGGGCCGCGAGGATGCGTAAAACCCTAGTCCTGCTTTAGTGTATATTTGAGAGTGTTCTTGAGCTCTCGAACTAGCTACGGGGGCTGCGTAGTTCAAAAGAGCCGAATCCCTCTCCAGTACGCCTTGGGCCTCCTTTTATAGTCAAACGGGTTGCCACAATGGCACACATGAGGTGGAAAGGTGTACAGTGCGCAACCTTGTTGCCTGGCATTAAGGGACAAAATGCATTAAATGCGCTACTTAGGTGTCCCCTTGCTTTACCGGGGACGGGAACGGGGCCCGTCCCGTCCGTCGTCGCCCCGCCTCGCTTCGACACGCGCCCAGGCCAGCGATGCATGCAGCACCATGTAGGCAGGCAGGCTGCTGAGATGGCGTGGTGGTAGGGTCTTCACAAAGATCTGCATGCCACCACGCAGGTGCTTGCTGAGCTGGCCTGGAAGCCGCGTGCTGCCACGCAGGTGCCTGGCCAGCTGGTTAGGCTGGCAGCTGCATGGGAACGGCGGTGGAGTTTAGATAAGTGTGGGCCTGGCTGCGGACCCGCAGGCGTCCTCGGCAAGGGTCTTGCCGGGGCATCGGCAAGGGTCTTGCCGTGGCATCGCGATCGTCCCCGGCAAAGATCTTGCTGGGGGTCTTGTGGATCTCCTCGGCAAGGATCTTGCCGAGGATCGTCGTCTTCTATTCTTCATCTGATCTTGTGTTTTTGTGATCTTGACAAAGATCTGCATGCCACCACGAAGGCGCTTCCCGAGCCTTGGTCCCAAAGTGGTTGATAACGTTGGGGCCCTTGGGCTCAAGGGTGGCGCCCTCTGCTGGTGTTGGGCGAGCTGCCCCGGCGAGGCTCTTGCCGGGGCTGCTGAGACCGCCCCGGCAAGGGTCTTGCCGAGGGGAGCCCACTTCGCCCCTTTGCTCTTTGTTTCTCTGGTCTTGGCGTTGTTCTGTTGGTCTTGTGCTTCTACTTCCTTCCCCTGCCCTGCTAGGTGTGGCCGCAGGCGTGGCTCTGACTGCCCGTGCACAAGTAAGGGGTACAAAGGGGTGCCCCTACTTTTGTACACCGACAAGATATGAAACCAAGGTTATTGAACCAGTAGGAGAACCAAGCAACACAATGTAAACAGCCCCTGCACACAGATAACAAATCCTCGCAACCCGACGTGTTAAAGGTGTTGTCAATCTCTTCAGGGGTACGGTACCTCAAGATAGGCAAAACGGACGTGAGGAAAATTTAGTAGATTGATAGATCAAACGCCAAACAAAATAAATAAGAACAAATTGCAGCAAGGTATTTTTGTATTTTTGGTTTAATAGATCTGAAAATAAAAGCAAGGGAAAAGTAGATCGCAAAGGAAAATATATGAGGAAGAAGACCCGGGGGCCGTAGGTTTCACTAGTGGCTTCTCTCGAGAAAAATAGCAAATGGTGGGTAAACAAATTATTGTTGGGCAATTGATAGAACTTCAAATAATTATGACGATATCCAGGCAATGATCATTACATAGGCATCACGTCCGATGTTTAGTAGACCGACTCCTACCTGCACCTACTACTATCACTCCACACATCGACCGCTATCCAGCATGCATCTAGTGTATTAAGCTCATGGAAAAACGGAGTAATGCAATAAGAACGATGACCTGATGTAGACAAGATCCATTTATCTATTGCGTAGATATAGATCCCATCTTTTTATCCTTAGTAGCAATGATACATACGTGTCGTTTCCCTTTCTGTCACTGGGATCGAGCACCGTAAGATCGAACCCACTACCGGGCACCTCTTCCCATTGCAAGATAAATAGATCAAGTTGGCCAAACAAAACCCAAATACCGGAGAAGAAATACGAGGCTATAAGAGATCATGCATATAAGAGATCAAAGAAACTCAAATAACTTTCATGGATATAAAAAGATATAACTAATCATAAACTCGAAGTTCATCGGATCCCAACAAACACACTGCAAAAAGAGTTACATCATATGGATCTCCAAGAGACCATTGTACTGAGAATTCAGCGAGAGAGAGGAAGCCATCTAGCTACTAACTATGGACCCGTAGGTCTACAAAGAACTACTCACGCATCATCGGAGAGTCACCAATGGAGGTGGTGAACCCCATCCGAGATGGTGTCTAGATTGGATTAGGTGGTTCTTGACTCTGCGGGGACTGGATGAATATTCCGTCGACTCCCCTAGGGTTTCTGGAATATTGGGGTATTTATAGAGCAAAGAGGCGGTCCGGGGGCACCCGAGGTGCGCATAACCCACCAGGGCGCGCCTGGGCCTCCTGGCGTGCCCTGGTGGGTTGTCCCCTCCTCGGGACTCCCTCCAGGTGCTACCAGGGCCCAACTTCTTCCTTTTGGTCCATAAAAATCATCGTAAAGTTTCGTGGCATTTGGACCCCGTCTGATATTGATTTCCTGTGATGTAAAAACATGGAAAACAGCAAGTGGCACTTTGGCACTATGTCAATAGGTTAGTACCAAAAAGATGATATAAAATGACTATAAAATGGTTATAAACCATCCAAGATTGATAATAAAAAAGCATGGAACAATCAAAAATTATAGATACGTTGGAGACGTATCAGCATCCCCAAGCTTAACTCCCGCTCGTCCTCGAGTAGGTAAGTGATAAAAACAGAATTTTTGATGTGGTGTGTTGTTTATCATGTCATATCATATTCTTTTCTTTATAGTATGGACATTTGGACTTTTATGTGATTCAAACCAATAGTCTAGTTTTGACATGATAATTTAGATACTCAAGCATATCAACAAGCAACCATGTACGTCTTTCAAAATATCAATGCAAAAACAAGTTATCCCTAGCCCATCATGCTCAAACATTGATCCATTCATTAAACATACTCGAATATTAGCTACACCCAATACTTAAGCATGATCATATTGCCTCTTAGTTGGTGCTTTTATAAGAGAAGATGGAGACTCAAATTCAAAAAAATTGCATAAAGTAAAAGAAAGGCCCTTCGCAGAGGGAAGTAGGTATTTGTAGAGGTGGCAGAGCTCAAAGCGAAAAATAAATATAAAAACATTTTGGGAGGTGTATCCATCCCACCAAAGAAAATGACTCAGAGTTCCGAACACTTTCCATGCTAGATATGACATAGGCGGTTCCCAAACAGAAAATAAATTTTATTCCATTTTCCACCATACTTTCACTTTCCATGGCTAACCGTATCCACGGGTGCCCTCCATACCAACACTTTCCAAGGAATTTATTATTTGACAACATAAAGTAAATTCATTTTTTGCATTTCGGGACTAGGCATCCCTAAAACCTTTTCCTTACTCTCATGCAATGACAAGTGAATAAACACTCATCTTGAGAATAACACATCCAGCATGGAAAATATTAGCCACCTGTTACCGTTCCGCGAGCAAAACAAACACACAAAAGAGAAGTTTATTTTGAAAATTAGAGATGGCACATGCAAATTTGCTTAGAACGGAAAAAGAATACCGCATATAGGTAGATATAGTGGACTCATGTGGCAAAACTGGTTTAAAGGATTTTGGATGCACAAGTAGAGGTCATACTTAGTGCAAAATGAAGGCTAGCAAAAAGATTGGGAAGCGACCAACCAAGAAACGAATAATCTCATAAGCAAGCATTAAGCATAATTAACACCGAATAATGCACCACAAGTAGGATATAATTTTCATTGCAAGATTATTGACTTTCGTGCATGCATAGGGAATCACAAACCTTAACACCAATATTCTTACTAGAGCACAATTACTCATCAACATAACTCACATATCACATCATCATATCTCAAAACTATTACTAAGAATCAAGTTTATTTTCTCCAATGATCTTCATGACATTTTTTTTACTTTATCCTTCTTGGATACGTATCACTTTGGGACTAATTTTCATGTGTTGCTTTTCATAAGCTCAAACAAATATAAGTGAAGATCATGAGCATAAAAAATTTCTTTCTCTCAAAATAATTTAAGGGAAGCAAGAGAGAATTTCTTCAAAATTTTACTAACTCTAAAATAAATCTAAGTGAAGCAAGAGAGCATTTCTTCAAAAATAGTAAGCACACCGCGCTCAAAAAGATATAAGTGAAGCACTAGAGCAAAGCCCGGTTCTTTTGCCAGGATCTGGGGATTCTCCCAGAACCCGACCCCTAGCCAGCTTCTCCCGGAATATTTGGGCCCCATTTATTTTACAATCCTATCTAGTTAGGGTCTAATTAGATAGGATTATAAAACAAATGGGGCCCAAATATTCTGGGAGAAGCTGGGTAGGGGTCGGATTTTGGGACAATCCCCAGATTCTGGCAAAAGAACTGGGCCCAAGTCCTAGCTCATAAATGAATTAAGTGAAGCACAGAGAGCAATTCTAACAAGTCATGATATAATTTTGGCTCTCTCAAATAGGTGAGTCCAGCAAGGATTGATGACTTAAAACACAAAATAAAACAAGCAAAGACACATATCATACAAGACGCTCCAAGCAAAACACATATCATGTGACGAATAAAAATATAGTCTCGAGTAAAATACCGATGGTCGTTAGAAGAAAGAGGGGATGCCACTCGGGGTCATCCCCAAGCTTAGTTGGTTGCTCATTCTTGGATAATAGCTTGGGATGCCGGGGCATCCCCAAGCTTAGGCTCTTCTATCCTTCTTTCATCCATTGTAAGCTAACCCAAAACTTGAAAACTTCAATCACACAAAACTCAACAAAACCTTTGTGAGATCCATTAGTAAAAGAATGCAAACCACTACTATAAGTGATGTATCAAACCAATTCATATTTTGTTTTTGTATTATATCTACTGTATTCCAACTTTTCTATGGCAAAAACTCATCAAAGAAAACCATAGAGCCATCAAAATAAGCACACAACACAAAGAAAACAGAATCTGTCAAAACGGAACAGTCTGAAGTAATCTGACACGTTCGAATACTTCTCTAACTCCAAAACTTCTGACAAATTAGGACGACCAGTGTAATTTGTATATTGTTCTTCTACAAAAAGAATCAGGGCAAACGCTCTTTCCTGTGATTTATGAAGATTATTTTTGTGAGCGCAAAGTTTATGTCTTTTTCAGCAAGATCAAACAACTATCACCCAAGAAGATCCTAAAGGCTTTACTTGGCACAAACACTAATTAAAACATAAAAACACAATCATAACAGTAGCGTAATTGTGCAAACACGCAAGAACAGAAAGCAAAAAGCAAAAATAAATTTTATTCGTTGGGTTGCCTCCCAACAAGCGCTATAGTTTTACGCCCTTAGCTAGGCATAAAGCAAGGATCTAAGTTTTGTCATCTTTGGTTTGAGATCCATAAGATGCCCTCATGATTGATACATAAGGTGGCTTGATTCTTGTTCCAGGGAAGTGTTCCATACCTTTCCTCAAACGGAATTGGAACTTAATATTGCCTTCTTTCATATCAATCACAGCACCAATAGTGCGTAAAAACGGTCTACCAAGAATAATTGGACAAGACGGATTGCAATCAATATCAAGAACAATAAAATCTATGGGCACATAATTTTTATTTGAAAGAATAAGAACATCATTAATTCTTCCCATAGGCTTTTTAATGGTAATCCGCCAAGTGCAAATTCAAGGAACATTCTTCAAGATTGGTAAGACCAAGAACATCACATAAAGATTTCGGAATTGTGGAAACACTAGCACCCAAGTCACACAAAGCAAAACACTCATAATTTTTTATTTTGACTTTGATAGTGGGTTCCCATTCATCATGCAATTTTCTAGGAATTGATACTTCTAATTCCAATTTTACTTCAAAAGCTTTCATCATAGCATCAACAATATGTTTAGTAAAAGCTTTATTTTGTTCATAGGCATGAGGTGAATTTATCATGGATTGCAACAAAGAAATACAATCAATCAAAGAGCAACTATCATAATTAAAGTCTTTGTAATCCAAAAGAGTGGGTGCATCACTAACTAAAGTTTTGACCTCTCCAAACCCACTTTTATCAATTTTCTCAACAAGATTTTCACCCTCCAAAATATTGGGACGCCTTCTACCTAAAGTTGACTCTTCTCCAGTCCCTTTTTCATCAATCTTATCTTTACTAAACAAGGAATCAATTGAAGAAACACCAATCATTTTAAAATCTTCATCATTTTTGCAAGAATAATCACTAGAAAAAGCTTTCTCTAAAAATTCTCTTTTAGCCCTAAGCATAGCAGTTCTTTTCTTACTTTCATCCATAGAAACATAAAGAGCTTTAATTGATTCATCAACTTTAGGCACAAAAAAATTTCAACTTGAGATTTTCCACATCATGAGCAATTCTATCAACACTTCTAGACAAATCATCAATCTTATTCAACTTTTCTTCTATGGAAGTGTTGAAAACTTTTTGCGTGTTAATAAATTCTTTAATATTATTCTCAAGATTAGAGGTATTCCTATTATTATTATAAGATTGATTTCCATAGGAATTACCACAATTATTAGAGGAATTACTAGGAAAAGGCATAGGATTAAAATTACCTCTATAAGCATTGTTATTGAAATTATTGCGAGAGATAAAATTCACATCAATGGCATCACTATTTTGCTCAATCAAATAGACAAAGGCATATAATTAAAATCAATAGGAGCACTATTACTAGCAACCAATTTCATAAGAGCATAAACTTTATCACTCAAAGAACAAATTTCTTCAACCGAATTAACTTTTTTACTAGTAGGCGCCCTTTCGGTATGCCATTGTGAATAATTTGCCATGATATTATCAAGCAATTTGGTGGCTTAACCCAAAGTAATTTCCATAAAAGTACCATCTGATACGTCTGCAACGTATCTATAATTTTTTATTGTTCCATGCTGTTTTATTATCAATCTTGGATATTTTATAATCATTTTATAGTCATTTTATATCATTTTTTGGTACTAACCTATTGACATAGTGCCAAGTGCCATTTGCTGTTTTTTTCCATGTTTTTTACATCGCAGGAAATCAATATCAAACGGAGTCCAAATGCCACGAAACTTTACAGAGATTTTTTATGGACCAAAAGGAAGATGTTGGGCCCTTGTTGCACCTGGGGGGAGTCCCGGGGAGGGGACAACCCAGCAAGGTGCCCCAGGAGGCCCAGGCGCGCCCTGGTGGGTTGTGCCCACCTCGGGTGCCCCCCGGACCACCTCTTTGCTCTATAAATACCCCAATATTCTAGAAACCCTAGAAGCATCGACGAAATATTCATCCAGCCACCGCAGAGTCCAGAACCACGAGATCCAATCTAGAAACCATCACGGAGGGGTTCACCACTTCCATTGGTGCCTCTCCGATGATGCGTGAGTAGTTCTTTGTAGACCTTCGGGTCTGTAGTTAGTAACTACTAGCTAGATGGCTTCCTCTCTCTCGCTGAATTCTCAACACAATGGTCTCTCGGAGATCCATATGATGTAACTCTTTTGCGTTGTGTTTGTTGGGATCTGATGAACTTCGAGTTTATGATCAGTTATATCTTTTTATATCCATGAAAGTTATTTGAGTTTATTTGATCTCTTATATGCATGATCTCTTATAGCCTCGTATTTCTTCTCCGATATTTGGGTTTTGTTTGGCCAACTTGATCTATTTATCTTGCAATGGGAAGAGGTGCCCGGTAGTGGGTTCGATCTTACGGTGCTCGATTCCAGTGACAGAAAGGGAAACGACACGTATGTATCATTGCTACTAAGGATAAAAAGATGGGATCTATATCTACGCAATAGGTAAAGGGATCTTGTCTACATCATGTCATCATTCTTATTGCATTACTCTGTTTTTCCATGAACTTAATACACTAGATGCATGGTGGATAGCGATCGATGTGTGGAGTAATAGTAGTAGATGAAGGCAGGAGTCGGTCTACTAATCTTGGACGTGATGCCTGTGTAATGATCATTGCCTAGATATCGTCATAATTATTTGAAGTTCTATCAATTGCCAACAGTAATTTGTTTACCCACCATTTGCTATTTTTCTCGAGAGAAGCCACTAGTGAATCCTACGGCCCTCGGGTCTTCTTTCTCATGTATTTGCCTTTGCGATCTACTTTTTCTTTGCTTTTATTTTCAGATCTATTAAACCAAAAATACAAATATACCTTGCTGCAATTTATTCTTATTTATTTTGTTTGGCGCTCGATCTATCAATCTACTACAATTTCCTCATGTCTGTTTTGCCTATCTTGAGGTGTCGTACTCCGGAAGGGATTGACAACCCCTTTAACACGTCGGGTTGCGAGGATTTGTTATCTGTGTGAAGGTGTTGTTTACGTTGTGTTACTTGGTTCTCCTACTGGTTCGATAACCTTGGTTTCTTCACTGAGGGAAATACCTACCGTCACCGTGCTGCATCATCCCTTCCTCTTTGGGGAAATATCGACGTAGTTCTAGCAGACAAGCACTTTCTGGCGCCACTGCTAGGGAGCCATCAAAAGGAATTTCTAGCGCCGTTGCCGGGGAGGATCTTCAACATAACTAGGTTCGTAATCAAAAATCTCATCTCCTCGCAATTTACATTATTTGCCATTTGCCTCTCGTTTTCCTCTCCCCCACTTCACAAAAAATTGTCGTTTTATTCGCCTCTCTTTTTCCGTTCGCCGTTTTCTTGCCGGGTTTTTGAGTGCAATCTTGTTGTGTGGTTATGATGACTCAAGAACACCAAGTTATGTGATTTCTCAAATACAAAAAACAATGATTTTATTGGCACTCCGCTTGCTCCTCCCGCCACTAGTGCGGAGACTTGTGATATTAATACTACTTTGCTGAATTTTGTTATGAAAGATCAATTTTCCGGTACTCCTAATGAGGATGTTGCATCCCATCTTAATAACTTCGTGTAATTATGTGATATGCAAAAGAAAAAAGATGTGGACAATGATGTGGTGAAGATGAAATTATTTCCATTTTCTTTGCGTGATTCTCCAAAATTTTGGTTCTCTTCTTTGCCTGGTAATAGTATCGATTCTTGGAATAAGTGCAAAGACGCTTTTATCACTAAGTATTTTCCACTCGCAAAAATTATTTCCCTTAGAACCCAGATCATGAATTTCAAGAAACTTGAACATGAACATGTTGCACAATCTTGGGAAAGGATGAAAATAATGCTAAGGAATTTCCCAACTCATGGGCTAAAACTTTGGATGATCATACAAAAATTTTATGCAGGGTTGAATTTTGTTTCTCGTAATCTTTTAGATTCCGCCGCGGGTGGTACTTTTATGGAAATTACTTTGGGTGAAGCCACTAAATTGCTTGATATGGCATATTATTCACAATGGCATACCGAAAAGGCGCCTACTAGTAAAAAAATTAATTCGGTTGAAGAAATTTCTTCTTTGAGTGAAAAAGTTGATGCTCTTATGAAATTGGTTGCTAGTAAAAGTGCTCCTATTGATTTTAATGATATGCCTTTGTCTACTGTGATTGAGCAAAATAGTTATGCCATAGATGTGAATTTTATCTCTTGAAATAATTTCAATACCAATGCTTATAGAGGAAATTTTAATCCTAGGCCTTTTCCTAGTAATTCCTCTAATAATTATGGTAATTCCTATGGCAATCAATCTTACAATACTAATAGGAACACCTCTGATCTTGAGAATAATATTAAAGAATTTATCGACACGCAAAAAGTTTTCAACACTTCCATAGAAGAAAAGTTGAATAAGATTGATGATTTGTCTAGAAGTGTTGATAGAATTGCTCATGATGTGGAAAATCTCAAGATGAAAATTTTTGTGCCTAAAGTTGATGAATCAATTAAACTCTTTATGTTTCTATGGATGAAAGTAAGAAAAGAACTGCTATGCTTAGAGCTAAAAGACAATTTTTAGAGAAAGCTTTTTCTAGTGATTATTCTTGCAAAAATGATGAAGATCTTAAAATGATTGGTGTTTCTTCTATTGATTCCTTGTTTAGTAAAGATAAGATTGCACTACTGCAGGATGCTGCTAACACGACACTATGATCAGAGACCCTTCGACAAAATTGTGTGCGATGCCATAATCGCAAACGGTGCTGTAAAATAACTGTCAAAAAAGGTGCAAAACATTTGCGATGGAGGATGCATCAAACACGGTTCAGATTTTAGTTGCGTGTGCGATGCAGGGCATATGGTTCGGCTCAATTAAATGTTTGCGATGAGGAGGAACAAAAGAAACAGGCAGCCAGATTAAGGTGTGTGCGATATACAACATACGGTTCACTCGGATGAACTGTTTGTGATTAGCCAACACAAAAGAAACGGGCAGCCAGATGAAGGTGTGTGCGATATACGGCATGCGGTTCACTCGGATGAACTGTTTGCGTTGAGACAAGAGAACAGAAACGGTTCAATATAACAAGATGTGTGTGATACGCGGCAAACAGGTCTTTAATCAGAAATGTGTGCGAAGACCGATAATAACACAGACGATTGCTTCTAATAAGACGTATGTGATATGCTCTGTCTACACAACATCTATTGGCCATTGGGGGACGGGCGGTCATCCGGATACGCCATAAGGATGCGAAGAGGCATCCTATCAGCAAGGACTAGCTGTTCCACCAGTAGCTCATGTAAGAAAACTCTCAAGTTAAGTGTGGTCAGGCTGGAGCAGCCATCTGATGGGTGACTGGATGGGAAGTTGTGTTGATGTTAAATTAACTGATAGGATATGTCATATCTGTCAAATTAAATGACCGATACAACCCATCCCATGAGTTAATTTAACCTCGAGGTCCTTGTTTTTTACTTTTTTTATTTTTAACACATGTTAAAGAAGGTCTACCGCATTACTTTTTGACAATGTGCGATACGTGGCATACAGTTGATCCATCCGACCTGTTTGTGATGGAATAGGTCGTGTGTGTTGTGGGAAAACGCTTGCTAGTCTTCAACCGTTTGGGATTGATGAATTCATCACCGACGGGTTCCCTACTGTGGTCCGTGTTCATCTGATCATCATCTACTTCTTGTGCTACCTCGATGTTCCTTCTATGCTAAGTTTCCGTTAATTGATGGAGTTTTATGAACACGCCACCATTTTCTGCCATTTTCTCACCTCTTTCCCGCCACCCAGCGATATTGCGCATAGGCGGCACGATGCATGGAGGCGACAAGCGCAGCCTGTAGCGCATCCACCTTTTCCAAGCATGCCAACCCACCAAAGTGCCGCCTCTGCCATCAACCTCGTCGACGAGGAAAACGAGCAGGCGCCACGGCCCGTCGAGGCCGAGGCGCTCCCCGAAAACGCGATGGATGACTCCGTGATGCGCGTCATCACCAGGGTTGAGCAGACCTTTGGTGCATGGTGCTTGAGCTCCGCGGATCAAGATAGGCATGTCAGCGCTGACAGGCTGCAGCTCGCCGCATAACTTCATTGATGGCGCGCCGCAGAGCAAGCTAGGCGCGTCCGCGCCGATAGGCTGCGGCTCGCCGCACGGTGAGACCGTTGGAGCGGCGCAGAGCGAGAGGCACGGCGCGCCGCACAGCAAGAGCGGATCCATCGGTGCTTGCCTCCTGTCGACACGGCGTTGCAGCTGGGTACACGTCCCGTCAGTACCCCCATTCCTCGCCAGGAGTGGGCAGAGGCCCTCTGCACCGTACTTGCACCAGAGGCCGGCCGCGTCGTACTTGCATCGGACACCCGCCGCGCCGTTCGCATGGGTGCCGCCGTTCGCCTTGTCCGCGGCCCGCTGGATGCCAACGCGCTGGTCCGTAGGCTCGACCGCCTCCTTGGCCCAGGTGTCCACCTGGGCGCAGTAGAGGAACATGGCCGTCGCATCCTCGAGCTGGTGATCTCCGATGAAGTAGCCAACTTGGAGCTCGAGGTCGCGCTCCAGATGTACCACGAGCGTGTCGACCACTTGGACGAACGCCTGCACGAGTTCAGGCAGAGCCAAGAGCTACCGTAGGCAAGGGTTGCTGGTCATGGTCTCATGCACGCGTTTTATTTTGAAAAGTCGTTTGGACGTGGATAGCTATGTATTCACAGCAATCATAGTATTGCTCTGTTTCAATGTGTGTACTCTGTTTTCCATTCTTATATGTTCTGTTTCAATGTGTGTATATACGCTTTCCATTCCGTATATGTGGATGATAACAGCTAGATTCAAATTAGTATACAAAAACAGATAGAAAATGAAATTCATAATATATACATATATATTTAATTGTTCATTAGTTCATCACAGAATGTATATATATATAATATCACATATACGTGATGATACTTAACTACTAGGTACGATGCATAAAATTGAAAATGAACAATACTAAAACTAATAATCCCTCCTGGGGCCAATATTCCGGTAGCCCCTCGCCAGCAGCTCCCTGGCGCGTGGCGTCTTACCAGTGTGGAGGCAGTACTCCGCCTCCTCCGCCTCGCATCACTTGACGTACCGATCTGCCTCTTGCTGGCGGACGCGCGCGGTCGATCTTGCCATTTCGTTGGGCGCCCACCGGAGTTCCTCGTCGGTGGCACGCTGGAGCTTATCGGCCCACCACCACGTAGCGACGAGGCGCCCAGCACCTATGACCTTCCTCGCGAAGTACCCATCTTCGTACACCTCCTCAGCACGATGACACGCCCGCCCCCAAAGCTCCGCTGCCTCCTTTTTCCAAGCGGCATCACGGGCTTCAGAGGCTGCCTGGTACCTGGCTTCCTCCTTCGCCATCTCCTTCTTGAACGCCACTTGCCTGGATTTCTCAACCGGCGGCAGCGACTTCCACAGACAAAGATTGTACTGGCCCCAAAACCAATCCAAAGTTGGGGGTTCGGCGCAACCTCGTCAGGCAGCGCATAGGGGTCCCCGTCGCTGCTTATTGAGTGAGCGTCCTTGGGGGCGGTGACTCATCGTCGATGCGTGGGCAGACCGGCGGCGCCATGGCAGAGATTTGAGAGATCAAGAGAGAGAGAGAGAGAGAGAGAGAGAGAGAGAGAGAGGGCGAGCGGGGCGAGGTTGTAGATGATAATGCAGGCGGGACGACATGAGCAAGGTAGTATTTATTGGCGGCCGAAATCTAGATCGACGGGGACAGTACACACGCCGGTCGCCGGAATTTACGAGTACTGTAGTTTGAATTACACACGATTTCCGCAGCAAAATCCGTGTGTGAACATAATAGCTGACGGTTTCCAACACAGAACCGTGTCTGATTAATGATCCCCGCCACTCACCTACCAAACCTCGAGCCGCGAGATAGAGTGCCAATCGTGTAGGGGCCGGTTGTCTTGCCAGATCTTTACATCGTCTGATGATTTTTTTAAACACCAGATATTTACATCGTCTCATGATTTTTTAACTCGCACACAAGTAGACAAAAATATGATTTTTCAAACCGTTTTGGTTAGGCGTTGCATGTAGATGTAGTTCAAATTTGAATTATGGTCATTAAATGGTTAGAAAATCACTTAAATGTCTTTGAAAGGTCAAATGACCCTTGAAATTTTCCAAATTTTCACATGACATTTGTATTAGTGCACGTTAAACATAGAAATAAAGTTGAAGGCCATAAGAGGAAGCTACCTCCCGTTCGTCATCAAACATGCATTCTTCCCTCTCGGAACCACGAACCTTCTAATGAGTTGCTCCGGTTTGTGAGGGGTGTGTTTCCAAACTTTCGTCAAACAGGCCAATTTGTTTACCACATCATCTTGGTGGCATGACATTAAATCAAGCAAGGTTTCATGTTTTTCTGATCATTTTTTAATTTTTTGGAATTAAAATGCCATGGCACTCCATGCATGTGCCCATGCCTTGAGACCAATATGTTTGAAAATTCCTTCTAATTTACTGCACATTGAATTAACTCGCACACAAGTACACAAAAATATGATTTTTTTTAAACTATTTGGTTAGCGTTGCATGTAGATGTAGTTCAAATTTGAATTACGGTCATTAAATGGTTAGAAAATCACTTAAATGTCTTTAAAAGGTCAAATGACCCATCAAATTTTCCAAATTTTCACATGACAGTTGTATTAGTGCACGTTAAACATAGAAATAAATTTGAAGGCCGTAAGAGGAAGCTATCTCCCGTTCGTCATCGAACATGCATTGTTCCCTCTCGGAACCACGAACCTTCTAGTGAGTTGATCCGGTTTGTGAGGAGTGTGTGTCTAAACTTTCGTCAAACATGTCAATTTCTTTACCACATCATCTTGGTGGCACAACATTACATCAACCAAGGTTTCGTATTTTTCTGATCATTTTTTTATTTTTTGGAATTAAAATGCCATGTCACTCCATGCATACGTATGCATGTGTCCATGTCGTGAGACAAATATGTTTGAAAATTCCTTCTAGTTTACTGCAAATGGAATTTGTCAGCGTTCTGGGAACGGGGCTCCCCAGACTTGCCTGCCTGCGGCCTGCAGCGTGGCTCACCGGTGGCCCAGTACAGCCCGTCTTCATCAACCCAAGTTCAAGACCCTCGCGAGGGGCCAAGCCTCGCGGGGCGGGCGACACAGGGCCTCCTCAGGGGCGGCCTCACCAGGCAGCCTCACGAGGAGGCGGAGAGATCAAGGCAAGGGATACCTCGCGAGGTGCTCGTGACGCAAGCCATGACGATCTAGGCCAGGCGGGCGCCAGGTGGGCGCCAGCCTGCATAGTGTCCTCGTTTCCTCTTTGGTGCAAAGGCGGCAAGCACAGGCGCGGAGTACCGAGGCATCAGGCAAAGGTTTCCATATCGGTGCAACGAGACCAAGACCAGCAGAGCGGCAGGACGGAGGTCACCGTGGATCCCAAGATGGCGTCATCACCAGTACCTTTGGCAGTCGAAGACCACCTTTAGTCAAGATAGCATGTACTAGTTGTCCCCTTTCAAAATGGTCGTTGTTGGCTCCCTTCCCGCTCAATATTTGGGAAGAGGACCAGGGCCCCTATAAATAGAGCTAGCCACCACAATAGAGAGGGAGATCTGATCCCGTTCCATCTCATCTAGAGCCAAAGTGAAGCTCATCCACACACCACCAAGCACAAGATCACCCCTCGCGAGGCTGTTCTTCCCTTGTACTCTTCATCATCAGCCCAAGAGGCAATCCACCACACCACACACTGGAGTAGGGTATTACACCACAACGGTGGCCCGAACCAGTATAAACCTCGTGTCTCTTGTGTTGTTCATTGTGCTAGCTTAGAATCCGCAGCGAGGTTGTGGGCGTGTTTCGGTAGGGAGAAGATCTTCGTGCGCACCCCAGAGTTCGAACCTTAAGGGTTTTGCTGGAACCCGAAATCCGACATTTTGCGCGCCAGGTAGGGGTGCGCCGGAGCTCTCCCTTCCGCCGGCCCGCTCTCCATCAACACCGCGCTTCGCCCTCATGGCGGACATCGCGCCTCCAGCTCCGGCGGCCGATACCGACGCTGGGGCCAGGGGGCTCCGAGCCCTAGGCCCCGCCTTGCGACAGGTGCACTGGCCGCACAAGTTCAAGCCAGAGATGCCGCCGCGTTACAACGGCGCGGTGGATCCGCTGGCTTTCCTTCTGGCCTACGAGGAGGCCGTCCTCAGGGCCGGAGGTGACGACAAGGTCATGGCCAACTGGTTTCCCACGGCCCTCACCGGCGTCCCACACATGCGGCTGCTCAACCTGCCGACATCTTCTGTGGTCTCCTGGGAAGAGCTGTGCAACCTCTTCCTCACCCGCTACGCGGGGCCGGTGCCACCGGTTGTCGCAGCTCTCCTGGGCGGCTCGCAGGTACCACCCTCAGACCGTCACGCCAAGCCATTCTTCCGCCAGATCGGCGCCGCCCTCACGCGGCAAGGAGCTCCTCCGAGTTGGGTGGCACCCGAGGCCGACCTGACCTTCAACTCGGACGACCACCCCGACAACACCGCCTGCTTGGGCTCGCTCCCAATGCTTTGCACGCCCACCATCTGCCAGGTGGCCGTCACCAAGACCGTCATCGACGGCGGCGCCAGCCTCAACGTGCTCTCGGTGGAGGCCTTCAGCCACCTCCATGTACCGCTGGAACAGCTCCGACCCAGCAAGCCCTTTTGGGCGTCGGAGGCAGCTCCTCCAGTTCCCTGGGGCAGATCCGCCTTCCCGTGACCTTCGGCACCCACGACAACTTCCGCACGGAGCTGGTCGACTTCGACATCGCGCACATCAGCCTCCTGTACAACGCCATCCTGGGATACCCCGCCTTGGCTCAGTTCATGGCGGCAACCCATCCGGGCTACAACCTCATGAAGATGCCCGGGAGCAGCGGCGTCCTCACCGTGGCTGGGGATACCAAGGACACTTTGTTGGTGCTCAAGCTCGCCCTTAAGACAACCGCGGCAGCGCAGCCTGCCAGCACGGACACATCCAAGGCCAAGGGGGCTGCGCCGACCAAGAAGAAGCAGTTGTTCACCCAGGACAAGGCGGAGACCAAGCAGGCCCAGTTGAGGAGGACGGGTCCTCAGGCGCCACCTTCACCATAGGCGCCAACCTCGGCCTCGACCAAGAGGAGGCGCTGGTGAAGTTCCTGCGCGCGAACAAGGACGTGTTCGCATGGGAACCCAAGCAGCTAGCGGGGGTCCCAAGGGAGGTGATTGAGCATCACCTAAATGTGTGCCCCAATGTACGCCCCGTGAAGCAGAGGGCAAGGCGGCAGTTCATCGAGAAGCAGGCCTTCATCGTCCAAAAAACCCGCAAACTAGAGGCAGCAGGTGTTATTCGCGAGGTCCGCTACCCCGAATGGCTGGCAAACCCAGTTGTTGTGCCAAAAAAGGGAGGAAAGGAGCGCATGTGCGTCAACTTCACCAACCTCAACAAGGCCTGCCCTCAAGATATGTTCCCGCTCCCCTGCATCGACCAGATTGTCGACTCCACGGCCGAGTGCGACCTGTTGTGTTTCCTGGATGCGTTTTCGGGTTATCACCAAATCAAGATGGCGGTGGAGGACGTGGAGAAGACAGCCTTCTTGACCCCATGTGGAGTGTACTGCTACACTTGCATGTCGTTCGGGTTGCGCAACGCAGGTGCGACCTTCCAGCGGCTGATGTACGTCGCCTTGGGCCGGCAGCTCGGCAAAAACGCCGAGGCTTACATCGACGACATTGTTTTTAAGTCTCGGGAGGCAAAGACCTTGATCCAGGATCTGGAGGAGACCTTCGCGAACTACCGCAAGGTGGACCTGCGACTCAATCTGGAGAAGTGCGTGTTTGGCATTCCTTCCGGCAAGCTTCTGGGCTTCCTCATGTCCCACAGAGGGATCGAGGCCAACCCGGAGAAGATCAAGGCAATCGAAGCCATGAGTCCACCGCAAACCCTCAGAGAAATGCAGAAGCTCGCCGGACGCGTCACTACTTTAGGACGCTTCATCTCCAAGCTAGGGGAGCGCGCCCTGCCCTTCTTCAAGCTGATGAAGAAGAAGGGCCCATTTGAGTGGACACAGGAGGCCGACCAAGCATTTCAAGACCTCAAGAAGTATCTGACCAGCCCTCCTGTGATGGTGGCACCACGCCCTCTCGAGCCCCTGGTGCTCTACCTCGCCGCCACACCCTACTCTGTCAGTGCAGCTCTAGTGGCGATTCGGGAGGAGTGCCAGGTCAAGGCTGCGTCACGCTCGGCCACGACCCCAGCCGAGGCGGTACAAGACCCAAAAGGGCTCGCGAAGACCACGGCCTCGGCAGATGGAGACCAGCCCCAGCAGGAAGGCGCCCCTAGGGCTGAAGAGGCCATGCCAGGCAGCCAGGCGCTAGGGGCTCCGTCGTCTCAGCAGGCGTCAGACCCTCCGGAGGGCACAGGCCTCGTCAGCACCCCCACTCTCGTCGAACACCCGGTGTACTTCGTCAGCACGGTGTTGCGGGATGCAAGGGCACGATACCCTATGCCTCAAAAGCTCTTGCTCGCGCTGTTGGTAGCTTCGCGTAAGCTGCGGCACTACTTTCAAGGTCACCCCATCAAGGTCGTCTCTGCCTACCCATTGGAAAGGGTACTTAGGAGCCCCAACTCTGCTGGAAGGGTCGGCGAATGGAACATTGAGCTGCAAGCGTTTCAGTTGGAATTCAGCACAAGTAGGGTCGTCAAGGGAGCCGCGCTCGCAGGTTTTGTGGCAGAATGGACAGAGGCACCAGGACTTGAAGCAGGCGAGGATCGATCGCTTTCCCCAAGAAGTGAAGCACCTGATGGCTGGGTCATGTACTTCGACGGAGCATTCTCGCGACATGGCGCGGGGCTGGCGCAGTGCTTATATCCCCCACTCAGGACAAGCTCTATTACGCCGTGCAGCTCTGTTTCCAGCATGGCGAGAAGGTCTCCAACAACATAGCAGAATACGAGGGCCTCATAGCAGGCTTGAAAGCTGCAGCAGCGCTGGGGGTAAAGCGCCTCATCATCAAGGGCGATTCACAGCTCCTCGTCAACTTCTCCAACAAGGTGTACGAGCCGAAGGACGAGCACATGGAAGCGTATCTTGCGGAGGTGCGCAGGATGGAAAAGCAGTTTTGGGGGCTGGAGCTGCAGCATGTGCCTCGCGACACCAACCAATAGGCTTATGACATTGCCAGGAGGGCATCCAGGCGGCTGCCTCAGGAGCCAGGCGTTTTAGAGGAACGGCTCTTCAAGCCGTCGGCGGTTCCGTCACTTTCAAGCACAGCACAGCCTCGGGAGAAACTCCCTCAACCACCTGCCACAGGAGCCCCGACCTGTGGCCCAACCTCGGGAGCACGATTACTCTTGGCGCTGGAGCCTCAGGAGGATGCTGGACCACGGAATTCAAGGACTACCTCATGCGAAGGACGCTCCCGGAGAAAGAGGAGGACGCGGAACACGTGGCCCGGCAGGCCACGACCTACTGTATCCAAGACGGTGAGCTCTACCAGAAGCGGCCAAATGACGTTTCCCTACGTTGCATCTCCAGGAAGCAGGGGAAGCAATTGCTGGCTAACATACATGGTGGAGATTGTGGACACCACTCGTCGTCACGGACCCTCGTCGACAAGGCGTTCCGCAGCGGGTTCTACTGGCCTACGGCACTCAACGACGCAATCGAGCTGGTGAAGTCGTGCGAAGCCTGCCAATTGCATGCCAAGCAGATCCATCAACCAGCTCAGGGCTTGCAGACCATCCCGCTCTCGTGGCCGTTCGCGGTCTGGGGGCTGGATATCTTGGGCCCGTTCCCTCGAGCGTCTGGGGGCTACCGCTACCTTTACGTCGCCATCGACAAGTTCACCAAGTGGGCAGAGGTGGAAGCCGTCCACACCATTCTAGCCGGTTCCGCAGTCAAATTCATCAAGGGGCTCGTGAGCCGGTTTGGGGTCCCTAACCGCATCATCACCGACAACGGTTCGCAGTTCACCAGCAATCTTTTCAAGACATATTGTGCTAACCTTGGAACGCAGATATGCTACGCTTCGGTGGCGCACCCCCGGAGCAACGGTCAGGCCGAGCGCGCCAACGCAGAGGTCCTGGGGGGCCTCAAGACCAGGACCTTCAGGAAGAAGCTGGAGGCCTGCGGCAGGGGCTGGTACGACGAGCTCCAGTCCGTGTTGTGGTCCATCCGCACGACCGCCACCAAGCCGACTGGCGAGACCCCATTCTTCCTCGTCTACGGGGCAGAGGCGGTCCTCCCTCACGAAGTCAGGCGTCGCTCTGCGCGGGTCCTGGCATTTGATGAAGCGCAGCAGGACGCCATGCGGGGGATGGACCTCGTGCTAGGAGAGGAGCACCGTCGTGAAGCCGCACTACAAGCAGCAAGATACCAGCAGGCGCTGCGGCGGTACCACTGCTGCAACATCCGCCCCAGGACTCTCGAGGTAGGTGACCTCGTGCTCAGGCGGGTGCTCTCCAGGGAAGCGTTGCACAAGCTCTCGCCCATGTGGGAGGGCCCGTTCAAGGTTGTTCATGTTTCCAGGCCTGGCGCCGCGCGCCTGGAGACTCAGGAGGGGGTGCCCGTCCCCAACATCTGGAACATTCAACACCTCCGGACGTTCTACCCTTGAAGAAAGGCCCAGTGCCTGTAAAGAAGGCCCGGTGCCTGTGAAGCTCGCTGCCCAAAGAAAGGCCCAGTTCCTGTAAAGAAGGCTCGGTGCCTGTGAAGCTCGCCGCCTAAAGAAAGGCCCAGTGCCTGTAAAGAAGGCCCGGTGCGTGTGAATCTCGCCGCCCAAAGAAAGGCCCAGTGCCTGTAAAGAAGGCCCGGTGCCTGTGAAGCTCGCCGCCCAAAGAAAGGCCCAGTGCCTGTAAAGAAGGCCCGGTGCCTGTGAAGCTCGCCGCCCGTGACACTCTCACGTAATAATGAGTTGGGGCTGTACACGCCCCGGAGTCTCCGGAGAGCCGCCCTCGGGCCTCGGGGGCTCCCGCCCACGCCCAGTGGCAGCACTTAGCTCCGCGCTGGTCAGAAGACGTCGAAGACTAGACTAGGTGCCGGACGTGGCTTTTCATTTGCTTTCCGCAGTTGGCTCGCTTTTCCTTGTTCGGACCTTTATTGGAGTTGCATCTAGCGTTGTTTGCCGTCTTCTGCCCCTGTTCCCTGTTCTCGTCTTTTGTCTGACTCGCTCTCTCTCTCTTGCAAACCTCGCAAGGGGGCTGCGCGGGCGCCCTCGTGAGCCCTTTCTCTCTTGGTTTTCGCAAGGCCCTCCCATTTGAGTTCATAACTGGAGCACCCCTCCCGGTCCATGCCCCTCGGGCATCGCGACGCAAAGCGCCGGGCTGTAGCCGACAGCCCTCGCGGCCAAGGTTCGAAACGACTCTCCCAACTGATTTTTGCAGCTCTTAAGGCGCCCGGCGAGGCGGAAACTACGGCGACATCCCGAGCTAAGTTGTTCCTACACGCAAGCACATAACCATGACACCATCACATAGCACAAGAACAATAAATGCAGCACGGTAACTAAGGGATCATAGTTTGCAGCGCGCCCCGCGGGGCTTCATACTTCTTTCTCTCGATGCAGGAAAAGGAGAAAAGCAAAATAAAAACAGCGCGCAGCTCGCGAGAAGGGATTTGCGTCATCCTCCCGAGCTCAGTCGGACTCCACCTCACGCTTCACCGGGCCGCGGCGACGGGATGACCCACTACCACCCTCGAAGCGGGCGCGACAGCGTGGCGGCTGGTCGCGGCCACCACTGGAGGAGCTGTTGCCGGAGGAGGAGCTGCTGAAGCTCGACGAGTTGCGGTCGCCGCCCGGAACGGGTTCGCCCTCACCCTCCTCACGGCCGTCGCCAAGGCCGAGCACCTCATTTCCGTCATCGTCTTCAGGGCAGCACCCAATACGGCGGCCATCTTCTCCGAACACCGTCACGTAGAGGGTCGCATCGCCGTCGTACTTGAAGTGGAGGGTGCACCGCCTGCCCAGGCCACGCGCGTGGACAAACGTCTGCCAGCCCCGGGCCAGGGCCATGTTTCCGGCGACGGAGATCTCCACCGCGACCCAGGAGGCCCTGCTGCAGCAGCCGTCCGCCTGCAGCCAGAGCCCACCAGGGCTAGCGGCCGGAAGTTCACCGGCGAAGAAGCGAGGGAGCTGGAGCCAGTTGCCGGTCGGGTTGTCCGACCACACAACAAACTCCGGCAGCATCTCTGCCGAATGGAAGCGCGGCTGTGGGGGCCGCGCAGCCACGACACGCCTTCCTCCACCAACTGGGCTGCCTTGATATGGGCGGCCACCACCGCGTGAAGGGCCACCACCACGACCACGGGGAGCCGCAGCAGGAGTCGTGGGGTGCTTGCGGGGAAGGCCGCGGCCGCGCTTGGGCGTAGCAGAGCCAGGCCCTTCCTGGCGAGCCTTCCCTTTCTCCGCGGTCGAGAACCTCTTCACAGGCGCCATGGAACGCTGTGAGCAACCAGAGCGAGGAGGAAGAAGAAGCAGGCGGGGCGACGGGAGATGAGCAACGGGGCTCTCGCCTCTCCGTACTTATAGCCCCAGGGAGGCCAACCATCGACCTCCACGATCGCAGGTAATGATGACTCTTTTTGCATGCAGCAGGGACTCGTCAAATCGGGCAGTTGCCGAGGCAGCATGGGGAAGCGGAGACGCCCACGTCCAGTCAAGTCGCCACGCGTCGACCAATGCCGCAGGCTGTTGGGGCCCGCGGCGCTCCGCACTTGCCCTTTGGCTTCGCTGCTAAGCGAAATCCGAGCGCGCCTTGGGCCCGGGGGCTACTATCGGCGTTCTGGGAACGGGGCTCCCCAGACTTGCCTGCCTGCGGCCTGCAGTGTGGCTCACCGGTGGCCCAGTACGGCCCGTCTTCATCAACCCAAGTTCAAGACCCTCGCGAGGGGCCAAGCCTCGCGAGGCGGGTGACACAGGGCCTCCTCAGGGGCGGCCTCACCAGGCAGGCTCGCGAGGAGGCGGAGAGATCAAGGCAAGGGATACCTCGCGAGGTGCTCGTGACGCAAGCCATCACGATCAAGACCAGGCGGGCGCCAGGTGGGCGCCAGCCTGCACAGTGTCCTCATTTCCTCTTTGGTGCACAGGGGGCAAGCGCAGGCGCGGAGTACCGAGGCATCAGGCAAAGGTTTCCATATTGGTGCAACGAGACCAAGACCAGCAGAGCGGCAGGACGGAGGTCACCGTGGAGCCCAAGACGGCGTCATCACCAGTACCTTTGGCAGTCGAAGACCACCTTTAGTCAGGATAGCATGTACTAGCTATCCCCTTTCAAAATGGCCGTTGTTGGCTCCCTTCCCGCTCAATATTTGGGAAGAGGACCAGGGCCTCTATAAATAGAGCTAGCCACCACAGTAGAGAGGGAGATCTGATCCCGTTCCATCTCATCTAGAGCCAAAGTGAAGCTCATCCACACACCACCAAGCACAAGAACACCCCTCGCGAGGCTGTTCTTCCCTTGTACTGTTCATCATTAGCCCAAGAGGCAATCCACCACACCACACACTGGAGTAGGGTATTACACCACAACGGTGGCCCGAACCAGTATAAACCTCGTGTCTCTTGCGTTGTTCATCATGCTAGCTTAGAATCCGCAGCGAGGTTGTGGGCATGTTACGGTAGGGAGTAGATCTTCGTGCGCACCCCAGAGTTCGAACCTTAAGGGTTTTGCCGGAACCCGAAATCCGACAGAATTAACTCGCACACAAGTACACAGATATGATTTTTCAAACCGTTTTGGTTAGGTGTTGCATGTAGATGTAGTTCAAATTTGAATTACGGTCATTAAATGGCTAAAAAATCACTTAAATGTCTTTAAAAGGTCAAATGACCCCTAGAATTTAAAAAAAATTCACATTACAGTTGTAGTAGTGCACGTTAGATGTAGAAATAAATTTGAAGGCCGTAAGAGGAAGCTATCCCCCGTTCGTCATCAAACATGCATTGTTCCCTTTCGGAACCATGAACCTTCTAGTGAGTTGCTCCGGTTTCTGAGGGGTGTGTGTCCAAACTTTCGTCAAACATGCCAATTTCTTTACCACATCATCTTGGTGGCATGACATTACATCAACCAAGGTTTCATGTTTTTTTGATCATTTTTTATTTTTTGGAATTAAAATGCCATGGCACTCCATGCATACGTATGCATGTGTCCATGTCGTGAGACCAATATGTTTGAAAATTCCTTCGAATTTAATGCACATGGAATTAACTCGCACACAAGTACACATATATGATTTTTTTCAAACCATTTTGGTTAGGCGTTGCATGTAGATGTAGTTCAAATTTGAATTACGGTCATTAAATGGTTAGAAAATCACTTAAATGTCTTTAAAAGGTCAAATGACCCCTAGAATTTTCAAAAATTTCACATTACAGTTGTAGTAGTGCACGTTAGACGTAGAAAAAAATTGAAGGCCGTAAGAGGAAGCTATCCCCCGTTCGTCATCAAACATGCATTTTTCCCTCTCGGAACCACGAGCCTTCTAGTGAGTTGCTCCGGTTTGTGAAGGGTGTGTCTCCAAACTTTCGTCAAACAGGCCAATTTTTTTACCACATCATCTTGGTGGCATGACATTAAATCAAGCAAGGTTTCATGTTTTTCTGATCATTTTTTAATTTTTTGGAATTAAAATGCCATGGCACTCCATGCATATGCCCATGCCTTGAGACCAATATGTTTGAAAATTCCTTCTAATTTACTGCACATGGAATTAACTCGCACACAAGTACACAAAAATATGATTTTTCAAACCGTTTTGGTTAGACATTGCATGTAGATATAGTTCAAATTTGAATTGCGGTCATTAAATGGTTAGAAAATTACTTAAATGTCTTTAAAAAGTCAAATGACCCCTGAAATTTTCCAAATTTTCACATGACATTTGTATTAGTGCACGTTAAACATAGAAATAAATTGAAGGCCGTAAGAGGAAGCTATCTCCCGTTCGTCATCAAACATGCATTGTTCCCTCTCGGAACCACGAACCTTCCAGTGAATTGCTCCGGTTTGTGAGGGTTGTGTGTCCAAACTTCCGTCAAACATGCCAATTTCTTTACCACATCATCTTGGTGGCATGACATTACATCAACCAAGGTTTCATTTTTTCTGATCATTTTTTTATTTTTTGGAATTAAAATGCCATGTCATTCCATACATACGTATGCATGTGTCCATGTCGTGAGACCAATATGTTTGAAAATTTCTACTAATTTACTGCACATGGAATTAACTCGCACACAAGTACACATATATGACTTTTCAAACCGTTTTGGTTAGGCGTTGCATGTAGATGTAGTTCAAATTTGAATTACGGTCATTAAATGGTTAGAAAATCACTTAAATGTCTTTAAAAGGTTAAATGACCCCTAGAATTTTCCAAAATTTCACATTACAGTTGTAGTAGTGCACGTTAGACGTAGAAAAAAATTGAAGGCCGTAAGAGGAAGCTATCTCCCGTTCGTCATCAAACATGCATTGTTCCCTCTCGGAACCATGAGCCTTCTAGTGAGTTGGTCCAGTTTGTGAGGGGGTGTGTGTCCCAACTTTCATCAAACATGTCAATTTCTTTACCACATCATCTTGGTGACATGACATTACATCAACCAAGGTTTCATGTGTTTCTGAATTATTATTTCTGTAATTAAAATGCCAGGTCACTCCATGCATACGTATGCATGTGTCCATGTCATGAGACAAATATGTTTGAAAAATCCTTCTAGTTTACTGCACATGGAATTAACTCGCACACAAGTACACAAATATGATTTTTCAAACCATGTTGGTTAGGCGTTGCATGTAGATGTAGTTCAAATTTGAATTACGGTCATTAAATGGCTAGAAAATCACTTAAATGTCATTAAAAGGTCAAATGACTCCTAGAATTTTCAAAAATTTCACATTACAGTTGTAGTAGTGCACGTTAGACGTAGAAAAATTGAAGGCCGTAAGAGGAAGCTATCTCCCGTTCGTCATCAAACATGCATTGTTCCCTCTCGGAACCACGAGTCTTCTAGTGAGTTGCTCCGGTTTGTGAGGGGTGTGTGTCCAAACTTACGTCAAACATGCCAATTTTTTTACCACATCATCTTGGTGGCATGACATTACATCAACCAAGGTTTCATGTGTTTATGATTATTTATTTATTTTTTGGAATTAAAATGCCATGTCACTCCATGCTTAATTGTGTCATAGTCGTTAGACCAATATGTTTGAAAATTCCTTCCAATTTACTGCACATGGATATAAATCGCACACTAGTACACGAAATATGAGTTTCCAAGCTGCTATGGTTGGCGGTTGCATGTACATGTAGTTCAAATTTCAATTACGGTCATTAAATGGCTAGAAAATCACTTAAATGTCTTAAAAGGTGAAATGACCCCTGAAATTTTCCAAAATTTGACATGACAGTTGTATTAGTACTACAAAATTTCTCATTCATTTAAAACACCATCCGTTGCCACTTTACTCCAAATTCGTCTTTCACAGCTAATAAAAAATATCTACAACATCACACACAGTTGTTTTCTAGGAACCGTTTGCAATGAAAATATCTGGGTCTATTTAAGTCTCCCTCCTTAAGCTTCGCCGGCTCGTCTGCTCCAGTGCCGGCAACCCCCGAATCCACGAATCCAGATCCCCATTCTTGCACCCCCTTCTTGCAAAGATGACGCCGTGGAAAGGCTTCGTGAAGGCCCATACGATTGTCGCGTCCCCCCCGAGCGCCGCCGCCTGCGCCGAGAGCGCGCCACCTATGCTGAGAGTGCCGCCGCATCCGCATTGAGCACGGCCGCTTCCGCCGAGAGGGCGTTTGCGGCAGTCGACAGGGTAGCTGCAGCAGCTGAGAGGCTGCTGCTGCTACGATGGCGGCTGCAAACGCCGAGAGCGCTCGAGCTGCCGTTCGTGCCGCCGATGTCGCCCTGGCCCAGGTCGAGGCCATCCACGCCAAGATCGAGGATGCACACGCCAAGATATTCCAGGACACCTCGGACTCCAGCATGCAACCCACGTCTGAAAAGGCGGCGGTGGCCATGGAGCACCTGCTTCCTCATGAGGTCGTCGAGCGGGAGCTGGAGATGCAGGAGGTAGCGGAGATCGAGGAGTGTCGGGAGGAGGATTTGCGCGTGGCTGAGGTCGAGGTAGAGAAGAGTCTGGCCGTCGAGGAATTGGCGGTGGAGTACCAACGCGAGCTCTGGCGCAGCCACTACTACGAGTACTACAACCTTGAGGGTGGCACCAAGGACGAGGACAAGGATGAGGACGCGGTCGACTTCAGCAGGGGGGACGCGGAATCCACCAAGGGCGGCATGTCGCCAGGACAAGTCATCGACGTCTCATCTCACATTGGCGATGCATAGGCCGGCGCGGCGGCGGATATGTTAAAATTATGCGTACTTAGGCTTTGTTTTTAATGTTGGTCTTTTGTTAGAGCAATGTTTAGGTCAACTGGATCTGTTTAATTACTAAAATTGCTTGATTCAGTAAGTGTGGTATGTCTGCTGTACGCTCTTTTGTGTGCCCATATTAGCAAGCGATGTTAAATTATGCAATGACGTACCCGGGGAAATTTCCACCAAAATTTGAATTATCAAACTCATCCCATGCGCATAAAGCAGAAGAATCATTTGCGATGCACACAATCGTTCAAAGTGAATAGTCCGACGGCACCGCGCGCAAAGTTTCCCTCCACATTTCCAAAATTTTGGCCTACCGCCAAAATATCTACCCCCGCCCCCCTTCCCCACCCCCTTTTCTCCCCGACCACAAGTCACATTTCCCCTGTTTCCTCCTTCCTTCCTTCCTTGCTAAGCTATAGCCTCTTCCTCTCTCTCGCCGTCTCGCATCCTACTGCCGGGGTCGCCATGGTCTTCTTGAAAGACCTCTCCAGCGGTTCCTCCTCCGGCGACTACTCCTTCACCACCCAGGTATGGCTCTCTTCTCTCTCTCGGGCTATGACTTGGAATGAAGGATTTTTACCCGACGGTCGATTTGAGTCATTTCTTCCTCTTGTAGCTCCCTAGGACCATCAGTGGCAACGAATGGAGTGGGGTGGCTGAAGATCTATCTGCTCGTTGTCACTATCAATCTCCATGCGTGAAGCTAGTTGCGTTTGATTCTGTGGATAGTGGGAGGAAGTTTGTGGCATGTGCAGAGAAGGTTAGACCCTCTTTCGTTGTTACAAATCATTTGTTAGATGTGATTGAGACACTGTCACGGTCCCAACCCATTCATACCACACCTTCAACCAAACACATCCTAAGGCAGTGTCACAGTTTGTACCTAGTATCTTAAATTGTTGCCATCTCATCAGCGGTGCCATTAGAAAATTATTTGGCACCGCTTCAGCAGTTTGTGCAGCCAACTTTGGTCCACACATCCGAGCAGCCAAGCAGTAAAATACTAATCTTTATGGCACGAAGGAACTGGGCATCGGAGCAACTACGTGCTCCGGAGTCCGGGTCCCTAATTTTTTTCCGCTGCATCGGCTCGCCAGTGCAGGGCACCGGTGCGAGATGTAGCGGCAGTTGTCTTTACCCCAGTTTTGGCATACATAGTGGATAGCCTTAGTGCTATTAGTTCGATGTTACTAAATTTGTGTATGTACACACCTGTTAGTATCAATTTGCTGTCATCCAAACACTGTCGCTATGCTGTTGCAGTTATATTTACCTTCCTCATAAAATGCTCAATTTGTTATTTATTGTACATGAGTAAGAACTTGTAGCGTCGTCGTAGTTAATTATAGCTTCTGATGTTCCAGAATTTGGTTGTTGTCTCAGTACCAATTATTTCAATTGCACTTTGATCTTTTTAAGAAGATATGTCATAATTAACATGTTTCTTCAGTTTTTCAAAATAAGCATTGGTGATTTTCTATGTTGCTATAAACCCATTTCCCCTACAATTGTTACTGATCTAGTTTTAAATATTATAGGATGAACGGAAGTGTTCTTACTTGGAGTGGGTTGATCAAGAGTGGCCACAGTCTTTGAAGATGTGCCTAGCGAAGCTCTGGACCATGTATGAGGAAGAGAACAGACTTAGGCTTAGAGAAACTGTTGTCAACGCTCAAGAATATTTCAAGATGCGGGATAAAAAGTTGAAGGTGGAGAATGAGCTCAGATTTTTTAAATCAGACTTTGCTAAGATGGTGTTGGCGAAGGAGGAGGCACTTTCCCAATTGGCCCATGCAAAACGGGTTCTTACTGAACTGAAAGCAGAGGTGGAAAAGACGAGCCTGGATGATCTCGATTAGGGAAATGAATATATTGTTCTTATGAAGTTGAACTAGCTATATGTTGTACTGTGCTGTTTTCATGTAGCTATCGTACTATGATGTTATAATATATTTATGTGCCTGGTATGAAATTGGCAAACAACTGTTTGATATGAAATGTGAATTTGCGTAATACTAGAATTATTAATTGTAAACTAATAAACCTGCTAAATGTGTCATGGACCTTTGCAAACAGTTCTAGCAGTAAAAGCGCTTGCGATGGATAGCCCAATGCCACACAATTTTCTTCATCAAATCGTGTGTGATGCAGTTGATAAAAGTAAACAGTTAACCAAAGCAGACCGTGTGTGATAGTTACACCTTTCACACACGAGCCTATACATAAAACTGTGTGGGATGTACGTACGAACGGAAACGTTTTCCCTAGATTGACTATGTGGGATGTACATAAGAACGGTAACGTATTCCTTGGATTGACTGTGTGTGATATACATACGAACGAAAATGATTTATGGGACCATGTGGGATGTACATACCTACAGAAGTTATTTCCTAGGATTCACCGTGTGGGATGTACATACCTACGGAAATGATTGGGTTTCGATGCCTTGCCCGATCGCACACGGCCCCAGCCTGGGTCCCAGGAAGGCCTATCCCCGACGATTTCTGGGTCGTGTGGGAAGGACCTCCCTATCGCCCACACTCACTTGGCGACGGTTCCAAATGCCATCGCGAAAAGGGGTCAAAAACCGTTTGTTTAGGACCGACGCGTACTAGTGTTGATGAAAAAGCGACTGGAGAAGAGTCAACTTTAGGTAGAAGGCATCCCAATATTTCGGAGGGTGAAAATCTTGTTGAGAAAATTGATGAAAGTGGGTTTGGAGAGGTCAAAACTTTAGTTAGTGATGCACCCACTCTTTTGGATTACAAAGACTTTAATTACGATAGTTTCTCTTTGATTGATTGTATTTCTTTGTTGCAATCCATGCTAAATTCACCCCATGCTTATGAACAAAACAAAGCTTTTACTAAACATATTGTTGATGCTATGATGAAAGCTTTGGAAGAAAAATTGGAATTAGAAGTTTCAATTCCTAGAAAATTGCATGATGAATGGGAACCTACTATCAAAGTCAAGATTAAAAATTATGAGTGTTTTGCTTTGTGTGACTTGGGTGCTAGTATTTCCACAATTTCGAAATCTTTATGTGATATGCTTGGTCTTACCAATCTTGAAGAATGTTCTTTGAATTTGCACTTGGCGGATTCTACTATTAAAAAGCCTATGGGAAGAATTAATGATGTTCTTATTCTTGAAAATAGGAACTATGTGCCCATAGATTTCATTGTTCTTGATATTGATTGCAATCCGTCTTGTCCAATTATTCTTGGTAGACCGTTTTTACGCACTATTGGTGCCATGATTAATATGAAAGAAGGAAATATCAAGTTCCAATTTCCTTTGAGGAAGGGTATGGAACACTTTCCTAGAACAAGAATTAAGCCACCTTATTAATCAATCATGAGGGCATCTTATGGATCTCGAACCAAAGATGACAAAACTTAGATCCTTGCCTTACGCCTAGCTAAGGGCGTAAAACTATAGCGCTTGTTGGGAGGCAACCCAATGAATAAAATTTATTTTTGCTTGTTTACTTTATGTTCTTGTGTGTTCACAGAATTATTCCTCTGGTATGATTGTGTTTTTTATGTTTTAATTAGTCTTTGTGCCAAGTAAAGCCTTTAGGATCTTCTTGGGTGATAGTTGTTTGATCTTGCTGAAAAAGACAGAAACTTTGCGCTCACGAAAATAATTTTCATAAATCATAGAAAAGTGTTTTTGCCCTTATTCTTTTTGCAGCCGATTAATATACAAATTACCCTGGTCTTCCTAATTTGGTAGAAGTTTTGGAGTTACAGAAGTATTCTAAAGTTCCAGATTACTACAGACTGTTCTGTTTTGACAGATTCTATTTTCTTTGTGTTGTGTGCTTATTTTGATGGCTCTATGGTTTTCTTTGATGAGTTTTTGCCATAGAAAAGTTGGAATACAGTAGATATAATACAAAAACAAAATATGAATTGGTTTGATACAGAACTTCTGTAGTGGTTTGCTTTCTTTTACTAACGGGTCTCAAAAAGGTTTTGTTGAGTTTTGTGTGATTGAAGTTTTCAAGTTTTGGGTTATCTTATGATGGATGAAAGAATGATAGAAGAGCCAAAGATTGGGGATGCCCCAGCATCCCAAGCTATTATCCAAGAATGAACAACCAACTAAGCTTGGGGATGCCCCCAAGTGGCATCCCCTCGTTCTTCTAACGACCATCGGTATTTTACTCGAGGCTATATTTTTATTCGTCACATGATATGTGTTTTGCTTGGTGCGTCTTGTATGATATGTGTTTTTGCTTGTTTTGTTTTGTGTTTTAAGTCATCAATCCTTGCTGGACACACCTATTTGAGAGAGCCAAAATTATATCATGATTAGAATTGCTCTCTGTGCTTCACTTAAATCTTTTATGAGCTAGGACTTGCTCTAGTGCTTCACTTATATCTTTTTGAGCACGGTGTGCTTAGTATTTTTGAAGAAATGATCTCTTGTTTCACTTAGATTTATTTGAGAGTTAGTAAAAAATTTAAGAAATTCTCTCTTGCTTCACTTAAATTATTTTGAGAGAAAGAAAAAAATTATGCTCATGATCTTCACTTATATTTGTTTGAGCTTATGAAAAGCAACACATGAAAATTAGTCACAAAGTGATAGATATCCAAGAAGGATAAAGTAAATAAACTTGATTCTTAGTAATAGTTTTGAGATATGATGATGTGATATGTGAGTTATGTTGATGAGTAATTATGCTCTAGTAAGAATATTAGTGTTAAGGTGTGTGATTCCCTATGCATGCACGAAAGTTAATAATCATGCAATGAAATTATATCCTACTTGTGGTGCATTATTCGGTGTTAATTATGCTTAATGCTTGCTTATGAGATTATTCGTTTCTTGGCTGGTCGCTTCCCAATCTTTTTGCTAGCCTTCATTTTGCACTAAGTATGATCTCTACTTGTGCATCCAAAATCCTTTAAACCAGTTTCGCCACTTGAGTCCACTATATCTGCCTATATGCGGTATTCCTTTGCTGTTCTATGCAAATTTGCATGTGCCATATCTAATTTTCAAAATAAACTTCTCTTTTGTGTGTTTGTTTCGCTCGCGGAACGGTAACGGGTCGCTAATATTTTCCATGCTGGATGTGTTATTCTCACGATGAGTGTTTATTCACTTGTCATTGCACAAGAGTAAGGCAAAGGGTTTAGGTATTCCCAGTCCCGAAATGCAAAAATGAATTTACTTTATGTTGTCAAATAATAAATTCCTTGGAAAGTGTTGGTATGGAAGGCACCCGTGGATACGGTTAGCCATGGAAAGTGAAAATATGGGGGAAAAAGGAATAAACTTTATTTTCCGTTTGGGAACCGCCTATGGCATATCTAGCATGGAATGTGTTTGGAACTCTGAGTCGTTTTCGTTGGTGGGATGGATACACCTCCCAAAATGTTTTTATCTCTAATTTTTCGCTTTGAGCTCTGGCACCTCTACAAATCCCTACTTCCCTCTGCGAAGGGCCTGTCTTTTATTTTATGCAATTTTTATTTTGAATTTGAGTCTCCATCTTCTCTTATAAAGGCACCAACTAAGAGGCAATATGATCATGCTTAAGTATTGGGTCTAGCTAATATTCGAATGTGTTTCAAGAATGGATCATTGTTTGAGCATGATGGACTAGGGATAACTTGTTTTAGCATTGATATTTCGAAAGACATGGTTGCTTGTTGATATGCTTGAGTATCTAAATTATTATGTCAAAACTAGACTATTGCTTTAAATCACATAAAAGTCCAAATGTCCATGCTATAAAGAAAACAATATGATAAGACATGATAAACAACACTCCACATCAAAAATTCTGTTTGTATCACTTACCTACTCGAGGACGAGCAGGAGTTAAGCTTGGGCATGCTAATACTTCTCCAACGTATCTATAATTTTTGATTGTTCCATGCTATTTTATTATCAATCTTGGATGTTTTATAATCATTTTATATCATTTTTTGGTACTAACCTATTGACATAGTGCCAAGTGCCAGTTGTTGTTTTTTCCATGTTTTTTACATCGCAGGAAATCAATATCAAACAGAGTCCAAATGCCATGACACTTTACGGAGATTTTTTTATGGACCAGAAGGAAGATGTTGGGCCCTGGTTGCACTTGGGGGAGTCTCGAGGAGGGGACAACCCACCAGGGCGCGCCAGGAGGCCCAGGCGCGGCCTGGTGGGTTGTGCCCACCTCGGGTGCCCCCCGGACCGCCTCTTTGCTCTATAAATACCCCAATATTCCAGAAACCCTAGAAGCATCGACGAAATATTCATCCAGCCGCCGCAGAGTCCAGAACCACCAGATCCAATCTAGACACCATCACGGAGGGGTTCACCACTTCCATTGGTGCCTCTCCGATGATGCGTGAGTAGTTTTTTGTAGACCTTCGGGTCCGTAGTTCGTAGCTAGATGGCTTCCTCTCTCTCACTGAATTCTCAATACAATGGTCTCTTGGAGATCCATATAATGTAACTCTTTTGCGGTGTGTTTGTTGGTATCTGATGAACTTCGAGTTTATGATCAGTTATATCTTTTATATCCATGAAAGTTATTTGAGTTTCTTTGATCTCTTATAGCCTCGTATTTCTTCTCCGATATTTGGGTTTTGTTTGGCCGACTTGATCTATTTTTCTTGCAATGGGAAGAGGTGCCCGGTAGTGGGTTCGATCTTACGGTGCTCGATCCCAGTGACAGAAAGGGAAACGACACGTATGTATCATTGCTACTAAGGATAAAAAGATGGGATCTATATCTACGCAATAGATAAACGGATATTGTCTACATCATGTCATCGTTCTTATTGCATTACTCTGTTTTTCCATGAACTTAATACACTAGATGCATGCTGGATAGCGGTCGATGTGTGGAGTAATAGTAGTAGATGCAGGAAGGAGTCAGTCTACTAATCTTGGTCGTGAAGCCTATGTAATGATCATTGCCTGGATATCGTCATAATTATTTGAAGTTCTATCAATTGCCCAACACTAATTTGTTTACCCAACATTTGTTATTTTTCTCGAGAGAAGCCACTAGTGAAACCTACGTCCCCTAGGTCTTCTTTATCATATATTTGCCTTTGCGATCTTCTTTTTCTTTGCTTTTATTTTCAGATCTATTAAACCAAAAATACAAAAATACCTTGCTGCAATTTATTCTTATTTATTTTGTTTGGCATTCAATCTATCAATCTACTACAATTTCCTCACATCCGTTTTGCCTATCTTGAGGCGCCGTACCCCGGAAGGGATTGACAACCCCTTTAACACGTCGGGTTGCGAGGAGTTGTTATCTGTGTGCAGGTGATGTTTACGTTGTGTTGCTTGGTTCTCCTACTGGTTCGATAACCTTGGTTTCTTCACTGAGGGAAGTACCTACCGTCGCTGTGCTGCATCATCCCTTCCTCTTTGGGGAAATACCGACGTAGTTCTAGCAGACAAGCACTTTCTGGCGCCACTGCTAGGGAGTCATCACCACCCGCGGCAGAATCTAAAAGATTACGAGAAACAAAATTTAACCCCGCATAAAAATTTTGTATGATCATCCAAAGATTTAACCCATGAGTTGGGCAATTCCTTAGCATCATTTTCATCCTTTCCCAAGATTGTGCAACATGCTCATGTTCAAGTTGCTTGAAATTCATGATCTGGGTTCTAAGGGAAATAATTTTTGCGGGCGGAAAACACTTAGTGATAAAAGCGTCTTTGCACTTATTCCAAGAATCGATACTATTACCAGGAAAAGAAGAGAACCAAATTTTTGCAGAATCACGCAAAGAGAAAGGAAATAATTTCATCTTCACCACATCATTGTCCACATCTTTTTTCTTTTGCATACGCATAATTCCATGAAGGTATTTAGATGGGACGCGGCATCCTCATTAGGAGTACCGAAAAAATAATCTTTCATAACAAGATTCAGCAAAGCAGTTTAATATCACAAGTCTCCGCACTACTGGCAGGAGGAGCAAGCGGAGTGCCAATAAAATCATTGTTGTTGGTATTTGAGAAATCACATAATTTGGTGTTCTCTTGAGTCATGATGATCACACAACAAGATTGCACTCAAAAACAGATCGGGCGCGAACGTAAAAAGAGAGGCGAATAAAATGGCAAATTTTTGTGAAGTGGGGGAGAGGAAAACTAGAGGCAAATGGCAAATAATGTAAATTGCGAGGAGATGAGATTTGTGATTAGGAACCTGGTTATGTTAAAGATCCTCCCCGGCAACGGCGCCAGAAATTCCTTTTGGATGTCGCTTGAAGCTTCGTCGGTATTTCCCCAAAGAGGAAGGGATGATGCAGCACAACGGCGGTAGGTATTTCCCTCGGATATGAAACCAAGGTTATCGAACCAGTAGGAGAACCAAGCAACACAACGTAAACAGCCCCTGCACACAGATAACAAATACTCGCAGCCCGACGTGTTAAAGGGGTTGTCAATCCCTTCCGGGGTACGGCGCCTCAAGATAGGCAAAACGGACGTGAGGAAAATTTAGTAGATTGATAGATCGAACGCCAAACAAAATAAATAAGAACAAATTGCAGCAAGGTATTTTTGTATTTTTGGTTTAATAGATCTGAAAATAAAAGCAAGGAAAAAGTAGATCGCAAAGGCAAATATATGAGGAAGAAGTCCTAGGGGCCGTAGGTTTCACTAGTGGCTTCTCTCGAGAAAAATAGCAAACGGTGGGTAAATAAATTACTGTTGGGCAATTGATAGAACTTCAAATAATTATGACGATATCCAGGCAATGATCATTACATAGGCATCACGTCCCAGATTAGTAGACTGACTCCTGCCTGCATCTACTACTATTACTCCACACATCGACCGCTATCCAGCATGCATCTAGTGTATTAAGTTCATGGAAAAATGGAGTAATGCAATAAGAACGATGACATGATGTAGAAAAGATCAGTTTATCTATTGCGTAGATATAGATCCATCTTTTTATCCTTAGTAGCAATGATACATACGTGTCGTTTCCCTTTCTGTCACTGGGATCGAGCACCGTAAGATCGAACCCATTATCACGCACCTCTTCCCATTGCAAGATAAATAGATCAAGTGGCCAAACAAAACCCAAATATCAAAGAAGAAATATGAGGCTATAAAAGATCATGCATATAAGAGAGCAAATAAACTCAAATAACTTTCATCGATATAAAAAATATAACTGATCATAAACTCGAAGTTCATCGGATCCCAACAAACACACCGCAAAAAGAGTTACATCATATGGATCTCCAAGAGACCATTGTATTGAGAATTCAGCGAGAGAGGGGAAGCCATCTAGCTACTAACTACGGACCCGTAGGTCTACAAAGAACTACTCATGCATCATCGGAGAGGCACCAATGGAGGTGGTGAACCCCATCAGAGATGGTGTCTAGATTGGATCTGGTGGTTCTGGACTCTGTGGCGGCTGGATGAATAT
This sequence comes from Triticum aestivum, assembly GCF_018294505.1. Taxonomy (NCBI): domain Eukaryota; kingdom Viridiplantae; phylum Streptophyta; class Magnoliopsida; order Poales; family Poaceae; genus Triticum; species Triticum aestivum. Next base: position 417,407,639 of record NC_057802.1, on the reverse strand, counting down.
TTCGTCGACTCCCCTAGGGTTTATGGAATATTGAGGTATTTATAGAGCAAAGAGGTGGTCTGGGGGCACCCGAGGTGGGCACAACCCACCAGGGCGCGCCTGGGCCTCCTGGCGCGCCCTGGTGGGTTGTCCCCTCCTCGGGACTCCCCCCAGGTGCTACCAGGGCCCAACTTCTTCCTTTTGGTCCATAAAAAATCATCATAAAGTTTCGTGGCATTTGGACTCCATCTGATATTGATTTCCTGTGATGTAAAAACATGGAAAAAATAGCAACTGGCACTTGGTTAGTACCAAAAAATGATATAAAATGGCTATAAAATGATTATAAAACATCCAAGATTGAGAATAAAACAGCATGGAACAATCAAAAATTATAGATACGTTGGAGACGTATCACTGCATGTCTGCGCCATGTCTCCTTTGTGACATGTCCTTGAAGAGGAGAGGTTTGATGGCCGCCTGTGAAAAAAAGGGGGGACTCTGAAAAGGGATGCCCTGGACAACCGTATATAAGGTGGGCTCTTTTTTAATGAACTTTCAATTAAAATATGTTTTAGAGTCCGAATAGAGTCAAGCCGAATTCCAGACTGTTTCTATGTAGTGTGCCTCCGGCGCTGCCCAAGGTACCTTAAGGGCATAGTTGTGTATACGAGGTACGTATGCTACTACCTTGTAAGGCAGTCGGTGGAGGCGTAACTGCTAATCAAGCTCAGGTTCTTCTGAGCTGCCACATTGTAATGCCGGCCGGACACGTTTAGTAGTGTCTCTGGTCTTGACGACTGATGAATTATTCGGCTTGAATAGGCCGCCTTGAACTTCGGCTGCCAGGGCCGCAGTATCTTCCTCTGTACGGAGCGAGCGCTCCATGTTTTCGTTGACCGTGATCATGCCACCTCCTGTGTTAATGAGCTCGTGCAGCAAGCTTCTACGTCGGGTATCACTCCTTTAAAGGTAGTGCTGCTAGGCTTGATTCTTGACGGTTCTATCCCCATCTTGCGGACAATGTGTTGATATATCAAGTTTAGACTGCTGCCGCCGTCCATAAGGACTCGAGTAAGATGATATCCATCGATTATAGGATCGAGTACTAGGGCCGCTGAAACTCCGTGATGGATACTGGTTGGGTGATCCCTATGATCAAAGGTGATCGGACAGGCTGCCCATGGATTGAATTTTGGGGCGACAGGCTCTACAGCGTAGACGTCCCTTAATGCGTGCTTGCGCTCCCTTCTGGGAATGTGGGTGACACAGATCATGTTCACTGTTTTCACTCCAAGGGGAAACTGCTTTTGGCCCCTGATGTTCGGCTGTCGGGGCTCGTCATCGTCCTCACTTGGAGGTACCTTTCCCTTGTGTTCGGTATTTATCTTACCGGCCTGTTTAAAAACCCAACAGTTTCTGTTGGTGTGGTTTGCAGGCTTGTCGGGTGTGCCATAAATCTGACAGGGCCTCTCAAGGATTTTGTCCAAGTTGGAGGGACAGTCCCTGTTGCCTTTAAAAGGTTTCTTCCGTTGACCGGATTTAGAACCACTGAATCCGGCATTGACTGTCGTCGTAATTGCTTCGACGTTTGTTTTTATTTCGTCGTGGTTTACCACTGTCGTCCCTGGCCTCAGAAGTGTCGGGGTCACCAGAGCTATTCCTTCTACGAGCCAACCAGCTATCTTCACCCGCACAGAAACAGGTCATGAGTGCCGTTAAGGCTGCCATGGTCTTCGGCTTTTCCTGCCCGAGGTGTCGGGCGAGCCATTCGTCACGGACGCTGTGTTTGAAGGCCGCTAAGGCTTCAGCATCCGGACAGTCCATGATTTGGTTCTTTTTAGTTAGGAACCGATTCCAAAGCTTGTGAGCCGATTCACCAGGTTGCTGGATTATGTGACTTAGGTCATCAGCATCCGGTGGCCGGACATAAGTGCCCTGAAAGTTGGCCCGAAAAGCATCCTCTAAATCTTCCCGCTTCCAATGGAGTTCTCTGGGAGGCTGTTTAGGCAGTGTCGTGCTGGTCCTTTCAGCTTTAGAGGGAGAGATTTAATGGTGTGAAGGTCATCTCCACGAGCCATATGAATGTGGAGAAGAAAATCCTTGATCCAGATCCGTCGTACCATCGTACTGCTCGATGTTTACGGGTTTGAACACTTCCAGAAACTGGTGTTGCATTACCTCATCGGTAAAGCACATGGGGTGTGCGGCACCCATATACCGTGCGACTTCACGGCGGAGATCGGATGACATCTGAGTTCGGTGCTGATCCTGTAAGTGCATCTAGTGCCCCTTAGTGATTTTGGTGTATTGAAGACTTATAGGTTAAGGGACTAATGTGTTTATGAGTGTACACAGGTCTATAAGTCTATGAGGAGTTTGATATTTACAGAGAAAGTCGACCCCTAAAAATGATTATCTTCAACTGAAGACTTTGGATTTCTCAAGACTTTGAAAGTGAAGAAATTGGTGTGAACGTGAAGACTTGGATTTCATGCGAGGAACATGAAGCGTGAAGACTTTTGTTTTCGTAGTTTCATTTTTTCATTCTTGAGTCATAGGAAACACCGTACTGTTCGGGGTCGAGGAAATACTAAGGAAAAATTTCCAAGTGATGCTCAACTCAAAATCCTACACCTACCAATCCCTTCGAGTGAAGCCATTGGAAATCTCATACAGTTCAGTCAATTTCTTCAGTGACAGAGACGAAGTTCTTCTGGCCTCTGAGGAATTTGTTCTGACTGAGGAGTTAGGAATTCGCCAGTGCGGATTGCCTACAAGTGAGGAACATGATAGCCCTGAGGAATTTGATAGTCAAATTTCCGACCGTTGTTGTGCTATGCGCCAGCTGTCCCAAAATATCTTATCCACCTAACGGTCATATCATTGAAGGGCATTTATGTCTTATCATGCCGGGCTGCTCCCAAGGCTATAAATAGCCGCCCCTACAACCACTAGCTGGTTGGCTGCTCCGAGAGAAACTGACACTTGTCATTAAGAGCATCCCATCCTCCGAGGACTTCGAGCAAAAATCATCAAGTGAGGAAAACCCAAACCCAAACACCTACAAACCCAAAGTGATTGAGCATCACTGAAGAATTGTTCCTGTGTGGATCCGACGCTTGTTACCTTTGAAGACTGTGCATCTTCCAGACGGTTAGGCGTCATGGTCTAGAGCATCCAAGAGGAAATTGTGGATCGCCGAGTGACCGAGTTTGTGAAGGTTTGGAAGTCACCTGAAGACTTACCACGAGTGATTGGGCGAGGTCTGTGTGACCTTAGCTCAAGGGGAATATGGTGAGGACTAAGTGTCCTGGACTGTGTGTTCAGGACTGGGTGTCCGAGACTGTGTGTCCTCAGGTTTAAATACCTAGCCGCCCTAACCAGACGTACAACTGTCACAGCAGTTGGAACTGGTCTACCAAATCACTGTCTTCACCAAGCCTACTGGTTCTATTTCCTCAACCCTTCCATTTCCTCATTAATGTGTTGTGTACTTGATCGTTTCTGTTTGAAGACTTTGACTAAAGACTTTCTCAATTTCCTCAGTTCAATTTCTTCAGTCTGTTTGTTTTCATCCTGCTTATCCTGTGTTACGCTTCCTGTACTCTGTGTATGTCTCATTTCATCTTGATGACGGTGCTCTTGTTCTGTTATGCTTGCATCTGGGTACTTATTCCGCTGCTAAGTAGTTCTTTGCTTAGGAATTTCCTCACCCTGAAATTCCTCAGTGAAGAATTCATAAAAATCGCCTATTCACCCCCTCTCTAGTCGACTTAACGCACTTTCAATTGGTATCAGAGCAAGGTACTCCCTTGTTCTGTGTGATTTTGGTTTAACCACCTAGAGTTTTAGTTATGTCGACTGAAGGAATGAAGACCGTGTCATGCCCCATCTTTGACGGTCACGATTATCCCAAGTGGAAGGCCATGATGAAGAAGCGCCTCATGGCGATGAATAGCGAGCTGTGGACCGTCACTGAGATTGGTCTTACCGATCTGTGCAAGATGGCGGAAGCTAATGACATTCGCAAGTACACTCTTCTCAACCTCATGGCGAAGGACGTCCTCTGCTCCTGTCTGTCTCAAAATCAGTTCGGGAATATCATGCATCTCAGCCATGCGAAGCTTATCTGGGACTGACTCTCTGAGGTCTATGAAGGTCATCAAACTCGTCATGATCCCTGGTTTGAGGATTTCAAGGAATCGCTCAAAGCTATGATGTTTGAACCAGAATAATCATCCTTTACACCATGCCTTATGGCAAAAGATGCTAAGGATGATCTACCCAAAGCCACTGAGTGGGTCCTCGATAGTGGATGTACAAATCACATGACTGGTGACAAGAACTTATTGATGGACGCTCCCCTTTCTCCATCGCATCTGAAGCATATCACCTACGCTGACAAAGGCAAAAGCAAGGTATTGGGTCTAGGTAAGGTTGCAATCTCAAAGGATCGACACATGGACAAAATCATGCTTGTCGAGTCCTTAGGATTCAACCTCATGTCAGCCTCAATGCTTTGTGATCTTGATATGGTTTTTATCTTCGACAAGTATCGTTGCGTTGTGATCATGGAAGCTGACAAGTCCAAAGTCTTCGAAGGCTTTAGGAGAGGAGATCTGTATATTGTTGATTTCCCTACAGGTCATGCTGGCATGAGGAACTTGCACACGCTCGTGAAGAAGAAGCATGTCATTGGCATTGACAATGTCAAATTCCTCAAGGATCACTTGTGCGGAGCCTGTGAAGCTGGAAAGATGACCAAGGCCAAGCATCCAGCGAAGTCTATCATGACTACCACTCGACCATTTGAATTGCTTCACATGGATCTCTTTGGTCCAAACCATTATTCTGCATTCACTAATGAAGCATCTCTATATGGCTTTGTTATTATTGATGATTACTCTCGTTACACATGGGTGCATATTGTCACTTACAAACGTGAAGTGCAAGAAGTCTTCAAACGATTTTCCTCGAGGGTTTCAACCAACTTTGGTGTAAAGATAAAGCACATCAGAAGTGACAATGGAACTGAGTTCAAGAATACTGGTCTTGATGACTATCTTGATGAACTCAGTATTACTCATGAGTTATCTGCTCCTTATACTCCTCAGCAAAATGGCGGCGTGGAGCGCAAGAACAGGACTCTTGTTGAGATGGCTCGCACTATGCTTGATGAATACAAGACACCTCGTCACTTCTGGATTGAGGCAATTGATACTGCGTGCCACATCATCAACAGGGTATATCTTCACAAATTATTCAAGAAGACTGCATATGAACTCCTCACTGACAAGAAACCCAATGTGAGTTATTTCAAAGTCTTCGGTGCTAAATGTTGGATTAGAGATCCTCATCACAATTCTAAATTTGCACCAAAAGCACATGAAGGTTTTATGCTTGGTTACGGAAAGGACTCGCACACCTACAGAGTCTTCAACATTGTTCACCACAAGGTTGTTGAAACTGTAGATGTGCGGTTCAATGAAACCAATGGCTCGCAAAGAGAGCACCTACCTCCTGTGCTAGATGAACAGTCTCCTGAGGAAACCATCAAGTTCAAGGCTACTGAGGATGTCATTCCTACCGAAGAATCTGCTGAAGAAGTCATTCCAGACCGTGAAGAACATCATGCTGGTGCACCTGAGGAAAATGGTGCTGAAGAAAATGTTGATCCAACTCCTCGACGACAACCCGCACATCCTCGCGTTGCAAATGAAGTGCAGATTGAGAAAATCATCAGCGACATCAACGCACCAGGTCCTCTCACACGCTCAAAAGCTTCAAATTTGTCTAACTTTTGTGGGCACTTTGCTTTCGTCTCTATCACAGAGCCCACTAAGGTAGATGAAACATTTCTGGAGCTTGAGTGGATTCAAGCTATGCAAGAGGAATTACATCAGTTCGAGCTCAACAACATCTGGGAACTTGTCAAGCGACCAGACCCTCGCAAGCACAATATCATTGGCACAAAGTGGATCTACCGCAACAAGCAAGATGAAAATGGCCTTGTGGTGAGGAATAAGGCACGGCTTGTAGCTCAAGGCTACACACAGGTTGAAGGAATTGATTTCGATGAAACTTTTGTGCCTGTTGCTAGACTTGAGGCTATTCGCATATTACTTGCTTATGCTAACCATCATGACATCATCTTATATCAAATGGATGTGAAAAGTGCATTCCTTAATGGTAAGCTTGAGGAAGAAGTATATGTTGCTCAACCCCCAGGTTTTGAAGATCCAAAGCATCCTGACCAAGTCTACGGACTCAATAAGGCCCTCTACGGTCTTAAATAGGCCCCTCGGGCATGGTATGATACTTTGAAGGAATTCCTCATGAAGAAAGGCTTCAAACCTGGTTCACTTGACCCAACTCTTTTCACTAAATCTTATGATGGTGAATTGTTTGTGTGCCAAATATATGTTGATGATATCATCTTTGGCTGTACTGACCAACGTTACAGTGATGAATTTGCCTATATGATGAGTGAAGAATATCAAATGTCTATGATGGGAGAATTGAAATTCTTCTTAGGTCTTCAAATTCGTCAACAGCGCAATGGCATATTCATATCTCAGGAGAAATACCTCAAGGACGTACTGAGGAAATTCGGCATGCAAGATTGCAAAGGCGTCAAAATCCCTATGCCCACAAATGGCCATCTATGCACTGATGAAATTGGTATTGACTTCGATCAAAAGGTATACCGCTCCATTATTGGTTCTTTATTGTATTTATGTGCATCTAGGCTAGATATTATGCTTAGTGTTTGCATGTGTGCCCGCTTTCAAGCTACACCGAAGGAATCACACCATAAGGCTGTGAAGCATATTCTTCGATATCTAGCTCACACACCAACACTTGGATTATGGTATCCCAAGGGCTCGGCTTTTGATCTCATTGGATATTCAGACTCTGACTATACTGGTGATCGTGTGGACCGCAAGTCAACATCAGGCACATGCCAATTCCTCGGACAATCCTTGGTCTGTTGGTCCTCGAAGAAACAGAACAGCGTCTCACTTTCTATTGCTGAAGCTGAGTACATTGTTGCTGGTTCGTGCTGTGCTCAATTGCTATGGATGAAGCAAACCCTCAAGGACTACGGCATCAACATGAAGAATGTGCTACTCTACTGTGACAATGAGAGTACCATCAAGATTGCTCATAACCCTGTTCAGCACTCGAGGACAAAGCACATTCAGATTCGTCATCATTTTCTTCGTGATCATGTGTTGAAGGGTGACATCTCCATAGAGCATGTGAAGACTGAAGAACAACTAGCCGATATCTTCACAAAGCCCTTGGATGAGAAGAGATTTAGCAAGTTGCGGTGTGAGCTAAATATCTTCGAATGTCCTTTGAAAAGGACACACATCCTAACACTTATGCAAAATTGATGACTTAGATGTGCAACACACGAAGTAACGTTTTTCTTCAATCAATGAAGACTAACCCTCTAAGTGTGAAGAAATTAATGAAGAATTTGATTCTCAGAGCCCTACGACAATTGTACGCGGCGTCTGAAATCATCATTCTTATACGGTGGGTCACGCCACCAACAAAAGTTGAAAATCTTCAATTTGAGTTTTTCTTCAGTTCCTTGAAATTCCTCAGTTGTTCAATTCCTTAACCTTTGCATTATCTTCTCTGTTTCCGTCGTTTTTCTTCATTGGCTATATATATATATATATATATATATATATATATATATATATATATATATATATATATATTCTAATAACACCCTTAAGACCTTATTCTACTAACAATATCGTTATTCTGCTAACACCCCGACCCGACCCGCCTCCTTCTGCCCGCAACAGCCCACCACCACTCCTTCCACCTTCTCCACTGCGTCGGCCTACCCCAACCCACCCTGTGCCACCGGTTCCCCCTTCCTTTGGCGCGCCAGCCACTTACTCACCTTCTCCCCGCTGCCCAGCCACCCCAACCGACGCGCCACCACGCCCCTGCCTGCATCTGCCTTCGTCGCTGGACGGCACGTCCCATCGCCGGATCCAGGCCACGGCGGCCCCTCGCGACGCCCCCCCCCTCCCCCCCCCCCCCCCGCCGCCGGATCCAGGACGCGGTGGCCCCCACACAACGCCCCGCCGTCGGATCCAGGACCCCACGCTGCCCCTCCGCCTACCAGCGGCCGCTCCCTCCTGTCCACGCGACCGCTGTCGCAGGATGGCCGGCGACTTCCCATGGGATTCCCTCTGCTCTCTCTCCTCTTCGACGAGCAGCTTGCCCCCTGACGACCCCTCGCTGTGTTTGGTTTCATCTCCCTAGAGCTCACCGTTGACCCAACGCGAGGGCTGGTCTCCGCACCGGCAACGGTCCAGCGATGGGTATGGACGCGCAGGTGGCGGTGCAACAGTGAGCTCGGCCACCGCAACTTGCCCCGGCCAAAAAATTCATCACCGGTGCAGCTCCCTTCTCTCTTCAATGTGGTTCAGTTTTCTCATGGGTAAAGTTCTCCATCGCCCCCCATCCTGGCAAGATTCCTACGTCGCCCTCCTACTCCTCTTCCCTTCCCTCCCTCTCAGGCCGTGCGACCCTTCCCGTCATCGAGGTCAACTTTCGAGGCCGTGGACACCACACGCATCGGCAACCAGCGAGATTCCAGCGCAATTTGGTTCGATGTGCACCTCTGTCCCATGGCGGGTGCGCGTGCAGTGCACTTTCTCTGGTGTGCAGTTCGCCGGTGAAATGAGTGTACCTCGGCCAAGCGGCATCAGCTGCGCGGGCATGCGCCTCGACCAGTTCCTTCGTGCAGTTCAATTTCTTATCGAGTGCCCCCTCCCCCTACATCCTCGTCAACACAGGATCTCCCGACAAGCTGCTCGCTTCCTGCGTGTGCACCGTCACTGCTGCTGCAGTTTGGCAACGAGCCTCCAGAAGCAGCTCTCTCCTCAACTCTCTGCGGTTCCCGGGCGGCGGGAGAGAAGTGCACTGCACTGGGGTGGCCGGCGTCATTTCTTTTTCTAATTATTTCATCTTGCTGTATGTTTCAGTCTCGCCATGTTATGTCGTTCACTTGAAGTATCCTACTGTTCGCATTGGCAGCCCATGCAGTTCTTTAAAAAAGAATGTAGAGATAAAAAATGTTGGTAAAAAACATTGTACAATTCATTTTGTTCATCCCTTGGACCCATTACTCTCCCCTGCAGTTCACTATACAACAAAATGAAAAAACCTAGACCTATTGTAGCTCGCTTGCTAAACTCATGCTCTCAAATGGTGCAGCTTGCTTTGTAATATATTTTACAGACGAACTGGTGGTTCACTTTTGAGAGTCATGCTGTTCATTTTCAGTGCATTTCGTGTGTGATGGGGAACAGAAGAAAGGAAAGGGATGCATTGTGGGTTGTTACTCAGTTTGTAAAATATTTTGTTTATAAAAAGCAGTGCGCTCGGTGAACCGAAGAAGTACATTTTCTAGATTTTAGTTCATTGTTAAAAAGTTTGTGGTTCCCTTATTGCAGTGCACACGAAAAGTAAATTTGCATTGGGAGTTGCGGTGCACTTCGTTGTCGCGTACACACGATGATTTTCAGTCCGTTTGATGCAGTGCGGTTTCGGTCTAAAGTAGTGCACTCATTTGTCGGATGTAGTGCACTTCGTTCGTCGCGTACACATGACAATTTTCAGTCTGTCAGATGCAGTGTGGTTTTCAGTCTGAAGCAGTGCACTCATCTGTCTGATGCAGTGCATTTCGTTCAGTGCATACGCATGGAAATTTTTAGTCTGTCAGATGCAGTGTGGTTTTCAGTCTAAAGCAGTGCACTCATCTGTCTGATGCAGTGCACATGACGATTTGGGTGTCGCAAAAAACAGAGTGTCCGCATGTTTGTAAAATCGAAACTGCTCTTAAACCATAAGGAATTAGTGGAAGTGTTCTACATGAAAAAGTTGCGACTCGTCGATATCTTTCCAATGGCGTATAATTTGAATCATTTCGACCAGCATTTTGTGAAAATTTTAGGAAAAACGGCCGCCGCCTCTCGTCGTTAGCCGCACGATTTTCAAAATTAACTAAAAACCATAAGGAATCTCTAAAACATTTCAACATATGAAAGTTGCGCCTCATTCATAGCTTTCCAATGGCATATCACACACCTCGTTTCGACAAACGGTTCAAAAACTGGAGCGAAATCAGTACAAAATTTGCTAAAAATTCGAAAAAACAGAATTCCGCGATTTACTAAATTTAAAACTGCTCTTAAACCGTAACGAATTAGAGAAAATAATAGATATGAAAAAGAGGCGCCTGGACGATATCTTTCCAACGGCGTATCATTTGCTTCATTCCGACGAGCGGTTTACAAATAAACGAGAAAAAACGCTCGCTGCCACTCGTCGTGCGCTGCACCATTTTCAAAACTGCTCTTAAACCGTGAAGAATCTCCAAAAGTGTTCAATATGGCGAAGTTGCGCCTAATCCATACCTTCTCAACGGTATATTACACGTCTCGTTCCGATAAACAATTAAAAACTAGAGCGAAAAAGGTTCCAAAAAAACACCGCGTGCAGTTTTTTCCGACACGAAGTTCACTAGTCTCTGTATTGTAACACCCCTGCTACTGAAAGTGCAGTGCATTTGCGTTAAGCATGCAGCGTGGAAGTGTTATCAAAATAGTTATTCTGCTAATATTAGCAGAATAGACCGGCTGTATATATATATATATATATATATATATATATATATATATATATATATATATATATATTGTTACTATTCATCACCCAGGGTGCAGAATAAGTAATTCTTTACCCGAGGTAATCTTACGACCATTTCATAAATAAATTACATTTGAAATACAAATAGTTACATTCATATTGATTTATTGTATATAATTTGGCATTAACAAAAAAAATATAGGTCAAAAAATGTATTTTATGTACATTTTACACTATGTTTTTACATTTGCAATTTTACGTAACATAAAAAAAATTACGACGATTATAGGTTTTCTTACGTTCTCTTTTTATCTCTAAAATAAGATAAAATTTACGAAACGTAAAATTACGGTGCATAGATGTTAAAATAGAGGTGGGTGAAGAATAACTATTCCTCACCAAGGGTGACGAATAGTCAATCCCTATATATATATATATATATATATATATATATATATATATACATATATATATATGAGTTTATGTCCTCTACAGAATTCACTTATTGCAAATTCTTCATGATGCCTTTTCTGCTAAGTGAATGTGATCGGACCCTTTCCCCCTCTATGCTAAAATCAACCCAGTCTACTCACAAATTCTTCATATGCGTTCTGTTTGAAACTCGTTCAAAATCTTCACTATGTTCTTGTCAGCTGAAGAAATTGCGAACGAAACATTAAAATTATCTTATCTGAATTTTTGGCTTTTGCCGCTCAAACCGTTCCACATTCCACGATGGATTTATCTATTCACCCACGATCTCGCACGATCGCCACCTCTCAGTACGTGGGTGACACATGTCATGCGAATGAGAAGGGTCAGGGGCACGTTCGTCCAATTTCCTCGAACGAGCGGTTTTTCACCTCTGCTATAAATACCCCCCTTCTCTCCCCATCTTGATTTTACTCCGCTCGACCTCTCTCCCTCGCTCGAGGTCTCAAAACCTAGCACCGCCGCTACTTCCATCGTCGCCGGTGAGGAAGAGCTTCGCTACCTCGACCTCGTCGCCGTCGTAATCGCATCGGCCGCGGATTTCTTCACTCCGCCGCCGCCGTAGTTGTCTTCCTCTGCCAAGTTAGGGCGTGGAAGATCTGAACTGACGAACTTCTAAATCTACACTTCACAGTTCGTCGTGTTCTTCGTCAAGGGTAATTAAAAGTTACTTTTACTGCCCTTGTTGATTCTGATGATTTCTACAAAATCTTCAAAAGGTGTTTATTCTTCAAATCTTCACACACTAAACACCTCACATAACATCTGTTCTTGATATCTTTCCCTAAGCAACATTTTTCTTTAAGATTCCTCAATTGTGTGGATTTTCAATCTGTACAACTCTGGAACCTAAGCCAAAGAACGCTTAGTGAAATTCTTCAAGACTCATCTGGTCAAATTCCTCAAACTTGTTCTTTTTGCAAAAACTTCTTAGAACGCATATGACCTCTCCAAATTCTTCGCAACTATATTTTGTTCACAGGTACACATGTCCGCTGCTGAATCACTAGGTTCTCATCAACTTAACTCATTTGCAGCGTTCCTCGAAGAAAAGTTGAACACCTCATCTGAGAACTCAATTGTTCAAAATCCTCAGCTGAAGAAAATGGCTGACGGCAAGAAACCTCAGAAGGGAGGGAAGAAACCTGAAGTCAACACTGCGTTTGAAATCCCTGTTGACATCTATGCAGGATACTTCACACCCCCTGAGGAAACAAAGAATGAGTGCAAAGTGCGCATTCAGAAGATTGAGAAGAGATGGGCCAGAGAATGGAGGGAGTACAGATATGTGACTCCAAAATACATGAAGAAATTTGCAGTGCACCCTCCATGCCCAAGACCTCCATTGGCACCTGGCCAAGAAGCTGATCCCTCTAGCATCAGAAGAGGTGAGGAATTTCCCAAGGGATGGGCCAAGCGACAAGCTAAGCTAGCCAAAATGGCAAAAGAAGCAGTGAAGAAATTCAATGAAGATTCTGCTGCTGCTACTGCTGAGGCCTCTGCTAGCAAGCCTAAGAAGGCTATGCCCAAGAAGCCCGCATACAAGCCCAAGGCTTCTACACCAATAACCTCACAGCCAAGCTCATCTGCAAAGCCCTCACGGCCAATTTCTCAGGCTGCACAAGCTCCTCCAAAGTCCTCATCTCCTCCGCATTCCTCAACTGGCCCCACTCTGCTGAAGACTAAGGCCACTGCTGGACGAGGTTCTCGACCAAGTCCTCACAAGAAGCAGGTTGCCTTCCAAGTTCCGTCTAGTGAAGACAAAGCTGATGATGAGGAACTTGCCGAAATCATCAGAGACAGACAGCAAAAGGCCGCTAGGGCCGAAGGCACAAATGTACCTCTGCTTTTGGATCCAAAGTTGATCCTCGACTTCATTGATCTCTGGCACAAGGACCCCAACACGCCTATGCCCGACTTCAAGATGACTCCTGGCCAAAGTCACATGCTAACCGCCTTCATAGGCGAAGAAAAATGGAAATTTGAGAAGGCCAGACAGTTGAAGAAAGCGCAGTACAAGAAGGAGCGCCTTCTAAAGAAGAACATTGTGAAAATGACCACTGATGAACTCATTGCTGCTCAAACTGAGATCAAAAACCTCAGTGATGAATTTGACACCTACCGTGCAGATTGGCTTGGAGCCAAGGTCAGATTTCTGAAGTTAGCTGAGAAATTCACTACCAATGTTGCAGCACTAACGCAACAAGAAATAACTCAGGCTGAGGCATCTGCTCAACCTACTGAAGAACATGCCAGCACCGCTGATGAAAATCAGGCTGCTGATGAAACAGAAAGTACCAGGGCTAATGACTGCATTCCAGCCGCTGATGAAACTGCCAGGGCAACCACCAGTGTTGCGCCTGAAGAACTAGTCAAGCCAGCTAAAGCTTCAACCGTTGTGCCTGAAGAAACTGACCATGCCAGGGCAACTACATCAGTTGTGCCTGAAGAAAATGAACCAATTTCCTCTGCTCCTCCTGCACCTACACCAAGTCCAATTCTTCCTTCTGCATCAGAAGCTAAGAAGACCAAGGCTGCGGAGCGTGCAGCATGTTGGGGAACGTAGCAATAATTCAAAATTTTCCTACGTGTCACCAAGACCAATCTAGGAGATGCTAGCAACGAGAGAGAGGGAGTGCATCTTCATACCCTTGAAGATCGCTAAGCGGAAGCGTTACAAGAACGCGGTTGATGGAGTCGTACTCGCAGCGATTCAAATCGCGAAAGATCCGATCTAGCGCCGAACGGACGGCGCCTCCGCGTTCAACACACGTACAGCCCGGGGACGTCTCCTCCTTCTTGATCCAGCAAGGGGAGTGGAGAAGTTGAGGGAGAACTCCAGCAGCACGATGGCATGGTGGCAATGGGGCTCGTGGTTCTCCGGCAGAGCTTCGCTAAGCACTACGGAGGAGAAGGAGGAGTTGGACGAGGAGAGGGCTGCGCCTTGGGAAAGGTATGGCTGCCCTCCCACCCCTCCACTATATATAGGGGCAAGGGAGAGGGGGGCTGGCCCCCTCAGATCCCATCTGGTGGGAGGGGCGGCGGCCAGGTAGGGTGGCTTGCCCCCCAAGTCAAGGGGAGCGCCCCCTCCAGGGTTTCCCCCAACCCTAGGCGCATGGGCCCTAGGGGGAGGTTGGTGCCCAGCGCACTTAGGGGCTGGTTCCCTTCCACCTACAGCCCATAAGGCCCTCCGGGGCAGGTGGACCCTCCCGATGGACCCCCGGAACCCCTTCTGTGGCCCCGGTACAATACCGGCATACCCCCGAACACTTCCGGTGACCGTATGATGACTTCCCATATATAAATCTTTACCTCCGGACCATTCCGGAACTCCTCGTGACGTCCGGGATCCTATCCGAGACTCCGAACAACCTTCGGTAACCACATACTATTTCCCATAACAACTCTAGCGTCACCGAACCTTAAGTGTGTAGACCCTACGGGTTCGGGAACCATGCAGACATGACCGAGACACCTCTCCGACCAATAACCAATAGCGGGATCTGGATACCCATATTGGCTCCCACATGTTCCACGATGATCTCATCGTATGAACCACGATGTCGGGGATTCAATCAATCCCGTATACAATTCCCTTTGTCAATCGGTATGTTACTTGCCCGAGATTCGATCACTGGTATCCCAATACCTCGTTCAATCTCGTTACCGGCAAGTCACTTTACTCATTCCGTAACGCATGATCCCGTGGCTAACTCCTTAGTCACATTGAGCTCATTATGATGATGCATTACCGAGTGGGCCCAGAGATACCTCTCCGTCATACGGAGTGACAAATCCCAGTCTCGATTCGTGCCAACCCAACAGACACTTTCGGAGATATCTGTAGTGCACCTTTATAGCCACCCAGTTATGTTGTGGCGTTTGGTACACCCAACGCATTCCTACGGTATCCGGGAGTTGCACAATCTCATGGTCTAAGGAAACGATACTTGACATTAGAAAAGCTCTTAGCAAACGAACTACACGATCTTGTGCTATGCTTAGGATTGGGTCTTGTCCATCACATCATTCTCCTAATGATGTGATCCCGTTATCAATGACATCCAATGTCCATGGTTAGGAAACCATAACCATCTATTGATCAACGAGCTAGTCAACTAGAGGCTTACTAGGGACATGTTGCGGTCTATGTATTCACACATGTATTACGGTTTCCAGTTAATACAATTATAGCATGAACAATAGACAATTATCATGAACAAGGAAATACAATAATAACCATTTTATTATTGCCTCTAGGGCATATTTCCAATAGTCTCCCACTTGCACTAGAGTCAATAATCTAGTTCACATCACTATGTGATTGTAATAAATCCAACACCGATGGGGTTTGTTCATATCTCGCTTGTGAGAGAGGTTATTAGTCAACGGGTCTGAACCTTTCAGATCCATGTGTGTTTTGCAAATCTCTATGTCATCTTGTAGATGCAGCTACCACGCGCTACTTGGAGCTATTCCAAATAACTGCTCTACTATACGAATCAGGTTTACTACTCAGAGTCATCCGGATTAGTGTCAAAGTTTGCTTCGACGTAACCCTTTACGACGAACTCTTTTACCACCTCCATAATCGAGAAAATTCCTTAGTCCACTAGTTACTAAGGATAAGTTCGACCGCTGCCATGTGATCCATTCCTGGATCACTATTGTACCCCTTGACTAACTCATGGCAAGGCACACTTCAGGTGCGGTACACAGCATAGCATACTGTAGAGCCTATGTCTAAAGCATAGGGGACGACCTTCGTCCTTTCTCTCTCTTCTGCCGTGGTCAGGTCTTGAGTCTTACTCAATACTCACACCTTGTAACACAGCCAAGAACTCCTTCTTTGCTGATCTATTTTGAACTCCTTCAAAATCTTGTCACGGTATGTATTCATTTGAAAGTACTATTAAGCGTTTTTTGTCTATCCTTATAGATCTTGATGCTCAATGTTCAAGTAGCTTAATCCAGGTTTTCCGTTGAAAAACACTTTTCAAATAACCCTGTATGCTTTCCAGAAATTCTACATCATTTCTGATCAACAATATGTCAACAACATATAGTCATCAGAAATTCTATAGAGCTCCCACTCACTTCTTTGGAAATACAAGTTTCTCATAAACTTTGTATAAACCCAAAATCTTTGATTATCTCATCAAAGCGTACATTCCAACTCCGAGATGCTTACTCCAATCCTTAGAAGGATTGCTGGAGCTTTGCATACTTGTTAGCATCTTTCAGGATTGACAAAACCTTCTGGTTGTATCACATACAACCTTTCCTCAAGAAAATCGTCGAAGAAACAATGTTTTGACATCCTATCTGCAAGATTTCATAAATAATGCAGTAACTGCTAATATAGTTCCAACAGACTCTTAGCATCGCTACGAGTGAGAAAATCTCATCGTAGTCAACTCCTTGAACTTGTCAGACAACATCTTAACGACAAGTCGAGCTTTCTTAATGGTGATACTTACCATCATTGTCTGTCTTCCCTTTTAAAATCCATGTGTACCCAACAGCCTTACGACCATCAAGTAGTTCTTTCAAAGTCTATACTTTGTTTTCATACATGGATCCTCTCGGTTTTATGGCCTCAAGCCATTCGTCGGAATCCCGGCCCACCATCGCTAGTCCATAGCTCGTAGGTTCATTGTTGACTAGCAACATGACTTCCAAGACAGGATTACGTACCACTCTGAAGTAGAACGCATCCTTGTCGACCTACGAGGTTTGGTAGTGACTTGATCCAAAGTTTCATGATCACTATCATAAGCTTCCACTTCAATTGGTGTAGGTGCCACAGGAACAACTTCCTGTGCCCTGCTACACACTAGTTGAAGTGACGGTTCAATAACCTCATCAAGTCTCCACCATCCTCCCACTCAATTCTTTCGAGAGAAACTTTTCCTCGAGAAAGGATCTGTTTCTAGAAACAATCACTTTGCTTCCGGATCTGAAATAGGAGGTATACCCAACTGTTTTGGGTATTCTATGAAGATGCATTTATCCGCTTTGGGTTCGAGCTTATCAGCCTGAAACTTTTTCACATAAGTGTCGCAGCCCCAAACTTTTAAGAAACGACAGCTTAGGTTTCTCTAAACCATAGTTCATACGGTGTCGTCTCAACAGATTGTGTGGTGCCCTATTTAAAGTGAATGCGGTTGTCTCTAATGCCTAACCCATAAACGATAGTGGTAATTCGATAAGAGACATCATGGTATGCACCATATCCAATAGGGCGCAGTTATGATGTTCGGACACACCATCACACTATGGTGTTCCAGGCGGTATTAGTTGTGAAACAATTTCCACAATGTCTTAATTGTGTGCCAAACTCGTAACTCAGATATCTCTATGATCATATCATAGACATTTTATCCTCTTGTCACGACGATCTTCAACTTCACTCTGAAACTACTTGAACCTTTCAATAATTCAGACTTGTGTTTCATCAAGTAAATATTCTTAGCATCTACTCAAATCATCTATGAAGTAAGAACATAACGATATCCACTGCGTGCCTCAGCACTCATTGGACTGCACACATCAAATGTATTACTTCCAACAAGTTGCTCTCTTGTTCCATCTTACTGAAAACGAGGCCTTTCAGTCATCTTGCCCATGTGTTATGATTTGCATGTCTCAAGTGATTCAAAATCAAGTGAGTCCAAACGATCCATCTGTATGGAGTTTCTTCATGCATATCTACCAATAGACATGGTTCGCATGTCTCAATCTTTTCAAAAACAAGTGAGTCCAAAGATCCATCAACATGGAGCTTCTTCATGCGTTTTATACCAATATGACTCAAATGGCAGTGCCACAAGTATGTGGTACTATCATTAATATTTTATATCTTTTGGCATGAACATGTGTATCACTACGATCGAGATTCAATGAACCATTCATTTTAGGTGCAAGACCATTGAAGGTATTACTCAAATAAACAGAGTAACCATTATTCTCCTTAAATGAATTACCGTATAGCGATAAACATAATCCAATCATGTATATGCTCAACGCAAACACCAAATAACGATTATTTAGGTTTAACACCAATCTCGATGGTAGAGGGAGCGTGCGATGTTTGATCACGTCAACCTTGGAAACACTTCCAACACATATCGTCATCTCACCTTTAGCTAGTCTCCGTTTATTCCGTAGCCTTTTATTTCGAGTTACCAACACTTAGCAATCGAACCGGTATCTAATACCCTGGTGCTACTAGGAGTACTAGTAAAGTACACATTAATATAACGTATATCCAATATACTTCTGTCGACCTTGCCTGCCTTCTCATCTACCAAGTATCTAGGGTAGTTCTGCTTCAGTGACCGTTCCCCTCATTACAGAAGCACTTAGTCTCGGGTTTGGGTTCAACCTTGGGTTTCTTCACTAGAGCAGCAACTGATTTGCCGTTTCATGAAGTATCCCTTCTTTCCCTTTCCCTTCTTGAAACTAGTGGTTTTACTAACCATCAACAATTGATGCTCCTACTTGATTTCTACTTTCGCGGTGTCAAACATCGTGAGTTGCTCAAGGATCATCATGTCTATCCCTGATATGTTATAGTTTATCACGAAGCTCTAATAGCTTGGTGTCAGTGACTATGGAGAACCATCACTATCTCATCTAGAAGATTAACTCCCACTCGATTCAAGCGATTGTAGTACTCAGACAATCTGAGCACATGCTCAACGATTGAGCTTTTCTCCCTTAGTTTGCAGGCTTAAGAAACTTGTCAGAGGT
Source organism: Triticum aestivum (assembly GCF_018294505.1). NCBI lineage: Eukaryota > Viridiplantae > Streptophyta > Magnoliopsida > Poales > Poaceae > Triticum > Triticum aestivum. The sequence goes on along the minus strand of NC_057802.1, from coordinate 417,388,724 downwards.
CTCATACCTCTTGACGTGGGCACTAGTCTGAAATCCCAATTTCAGTCTTTGGAACATCTCACATTATCTGCGACGTTTCAAAAACGTCTTTGGTGCCACAATTTTAAACCGTTAGCATTACGCACTAAACTATCACGTAGTCATCAAAACGTGTATATCAGATGTTCGCAACATCCACAAACGACGCTCGAGGTTCACACACCGAGCGGTGCATTAAGGACATAAGCCTTCTGTGCAGCAATGAGGACAATCCTCAGTATACGGACCCAGTCCGCATAATTGCTACTGTCAACTTTAAACTAAATTTTCTCTAGGAACATATCTTAAATAGTAGAACTAAAGTGTAAGCTATGACATAATTTGCAAAGACCTTTTGACTATGTTCATGATAATTAAGTTCATCTAATCAAATTATTTAATGAACTCCCACTCAGATAGACATCCCTCTAGTCATCTAAGTGATACATGATCCGAGTCAACTAGGCCATGTCCGATCATCACGTGAGACGGACTAGTCATCATCGGTGAACATCTCCATGTTGATCGTATCTACTATACGACTCATGTTCGACCTTTCGGTCTCTTGTGTTCCGAGGCCATGTCTGTACATGCTAGGCTCATCAAGTCGACCTAAGTGTTTCGCATGTGTAAATCTGGCTTACACCCGTTGTATGCGAACGTTAGAATCTATCACACCCGGTCATCACGTGGTGCTTCGAAACAACGAACCTTCGCAACGGTGCACAGTTAGGGGGAACACATCTCTTGAAATTTTAGTGAGGGATCATCTTATTTATGCTACCGTCGTTCTAAGCAAATAAGATGTAAACATGACAAACATCACATGCAAATCATAAAGTGACATGATATGGCCAATATCATCTCGCGCCTTTTGATCTCCATCTTCGAGGCGCGGCATGATCACCTTCGTCACCGGCATGACACCATGATCTCCATCATCGTGTCTTCATGAAGTTGTCTCGCCAACTATTACTTCTACTACTATGGCTAACGGTTAGCAATAAAGTAAAGTAATTACATGGCGTTTTTCATTGACACGCAGGTCATACAATAAATTAAGACAACTCCTATGGCTCCTGCCGGTTGTCATACTAATCGACATGCAAGTCGTGATTCCTATTACAAGAACATGATCAATCTCATACATCACATATATATAATTCATCACATCCTTTTGGCCATATCACATCACATAGCATACCCTGCAAAAACAAGTTAGACGTCCTCTAATTGTTGTTGCATGTTTTACGTGGCTGCTATGGGTTTCTAGCAAGAACGTTTCTTACCTACGCAAAAGCCACAACGGTGATATGCCAATTGCTATTTACCCTTCATAAGGACCCTTTTCATCGAATCCGATCCAACTAAAGTGGGAGAGACAGACACCCGCTAGCCACCTTATGCATCAAGTGCATGTCAGTCGGTGGAACCTGTCTCATGTAAGAGTACGTGTAAGGTCGGTCCGGGCCGCTTCATCCCACAATGCCGCCGAATCAAGATAAGACTAGTAACGGTAAGCAAATTGAACAAATCATCGCCCACAACTACTTTGTGTTCTACTCGTGCATAGAATCTACGCATAGACCTAGCTCATGATGCCACTGTTGGGGAACGTAGCAATAATTCAAAATTTTCCTACGTGTCACCAAGAACCATCTAGGAGATGCTAGCAACGAGAGAGAGGGAGTGCATCTTCATACCCTTGAAGATCGCTAAGCAGAAGCGTTACAAGAACGCGGTTGATGGAGTCGTACTCGCAGCGATTCAAATCGTGGAAGATCCGATCTAGCGCCGAACGGACGGCGCCTCCGCATTCAACACACGTACAGCCCGGGGACGTCTCCTCCTTCTTGATCCAGCAAGGGGAGAGGAGAAGTTGAGGGAGAACTCCAGCAGCACAACGGCATGGTGGCAATGGAGCTCGTGGTTCTCCGGCAGAGCTTCGCTAAGCACTACGGAGGAGAAGGAGGAGTTGGAGGAGGAGAGGGCTGCGCCTTGGGAAAGGTATGGCTTCCCTCCCACCCCTCCACTATATATAGGGGCAAGGGAAAGGGGGGCCGGCCCCCTCAGATCCCATCTGGTGGGAGGGGCGGCGGCCAGGGAGGGTGGCTTGCCCCCCAAGTCAAGGGGGCGCCCCCTCCAGGGTTTCCCCCAACCCTAGGCGCATGGGCCCTAGGGGGAGGTTGGTGCCCAGCCCACTTAGGGGCTGGTTCCCTTCCACCTGCAGCCCATAAGGCCCTCCGGGGCAGGTGGACCCTCCCGGTGGACCCCCGGAACCCCTTCGGTGGCCCCGGTACAATACCAGCATACCCCCGAACACTACCGGTGACCGTATGATGACTTCCCATATATAAATCTTTACCTCCGGACCATTCCGGAACTCCTCGTGACGTCCAGGATCCTATCCGGGACTCCGAACAACCTTCGGTAACCACATACTATTTCCCATAACAACTCTAGCGTCACCGAACCTTAAGTGTGTAGACCCTACGGGTTCGGGAACCATGCAGACATGATCGAGACACCTCTCCGACCAATAACCAATAGCGGGATCTGGATACCCATATTGGCTCCCACATGTTCCACGATGATCTCATCGAATGAACCACGATGTCGGGGATTCAATCAATCCCGTATACAATTCCCTTTGTCAATCGGTATGTTACTTGCCCGAGATTCGATCACCGGTATCCCAATACCTCGTTCAATCTCGTTACCGGCAAGTCACTTTACTCGTTCCGTAACGCATGATCCCGTGGCTAACTCCTTAGTCACATTGAGCTCATTATGATGATGCATTACCGAGTGGGCCCAGAGATACCTCTCCGTCATACGGAGTGACAAATCCCAGTCTCGATTCGTGCCAACCCAACAGACACTTTTGGAGATACCTGTAGTGCACCTTTATAGCCACCCAGTTACGTTGTGACGTTTGGTACACCCAAAGCATTCCTACGGTATCCGGGAGTTGCAAAATCTCATGGTCTAAGGAAACGATACTTGACATTAGAAAAGCTCTTAGCAAACGAACTACACAATCTTGTGCTATGCTTAGGATTGGGTCTTGTCCATCACATCATTCTCCTAATGATGTGATCCCGTTATCAATGACATCCAATGTCCATGGTCAGGAAACCATAACCATCTATTGATCAACGAGCTAGTCAACTAGAGGCTTACTAGGGACATGTTGCGGTCTATGTATTCACACATGTATTACGGTTTCCAGTTAATACAATTATAGCATGAACAATAGACAATTATCATGAACAAGGAAATACAATAATAACCATTTTATTATTGCCTCTAGGGCATATTTCCAACACAGCAGTGAAGAAAAGGAAAGCATCAACTTGATCCGGATCTTCAGCTCCAACGAAGATGAAAAAATTGACAAGCTCTTTTGAGAATCCTATTGATGTTGTTCCAGTCTCAAGCATGCCATCAAAGGAACTCGTTCTTTTTGGTGAAGAATATGAGATCCCAAGAGGATTCGATGTAGATGTTCCTTCTGCTGCTTCTTCCGAGCAGTTGGACGAAGAAATTGAAGTGGATTCAATCCCTTCAACCCCAGTTGTTTCATCGCCCATTCCTCAGTTCACAGCTGAAGAGGCAGGCGTTGAAGCATTGAGTGAAGAAGATGAGGATGTGGACATTGGGAGCACAACACCAGTGATGAATGATGACTTTTGGGACACCCCAATTCTCCTTTGTTCACTCCTCTGCAACAAATTCCTCAGTCCCCAGTGCAGACTGAAGTTCAAATGTGCTCTGAAGAACCTCGCACCACTCTGTCCATTCATGACGAGATTCCAGCCACTAGTGCTGATGAAATTGTTGCTGAAGAATTAAAGAACCAGGCTGCAACTGAAGAAGAAACTGAAATTCCTCAGCATGTGGTTCCTGAGATTGCGATTCCTGAGGTTGTGATGCAATTGACTGACACTCCTCAGCCCAAGCCAAAGAATCCTTTCTCCAAGAAGCAAAACTTCAAGGCTGATGACTTCTTCCACGAGCATGTGTTCTTCACGGAGTACAACCCATATGACTCTGCTCGTCTTAGAAGGAAGCATTTCTGGATTGCCTGCCAAGCCAATTTCTATTCTTCGCTGCCTTTTGATAAGGACAAAGTCTTCGACCATGAGCATATTCCTCATGTAGACATGGAATCACTGCCTTGCTTCGCGCCAGTCCTCAGCGTTCTTCATGATGCTGGACTGCTCAACTTCTGCACAGATATATGTGATTGGAATGAAGAACTAATTCTTCAGTTCTATGCAATGCTGCACATCACAGGAAATGCTGAAGATGTGAACCCTTGGGTGTTGGATTAGATGACAGAAAATACTCACTTCAAAGCACCGACCTCTGAATTGCTTCATGCCCTGCCTGTCAGTCCTCCCCTTGAAGGTGCTTGTTGTATATACCTTGAACATGAGCTTACAGATCGCTATATGCAAGTATTGATGAAGCCACTGAAGCCCGGTCAAGCCCCAAGGACCAAATTCCTCGTGAAGGAATTGTTGTATGTGCCTCGGACTGTCTATCGCATTCGAAGACATTGAGTCCAATCAAAGGCCATGACTCTAATGAAGAAGAGGTCGTTGGTATCATGAAGAATCTGCTATTCAACATCATTCATGGCGTTCCTGTCAACTATCATGATTTCTTTATGAGGACTCTGGCCAATGTTGCATTATCACCATTTGAATTAAAGCCTTACGCTCCCTGGATTATGAGATTCCTCAGAACAAGATCTTCAATCAGTTACAAGGCTGACACACTCAACCATGGCAGCTACTTGCCCCCCATTGAAGTCCTCAAGCGGACATTTTCCTTAGCTGATGAAAAGGGCAAGGCCACTGCTGTTATTGATGAAGGCATTCGTCCATTGGATGGCCAGTTTCGCACAGCTGCATCTTACTCCACCAATGATGACTCTACCACACATGACTCTCCCGTCAATGCCTCAAAGCAAAATCCTCAAGGCATAGCTCCAAGGGTGATGACTGATCGTGAGCTTCTCCTCGGTCTTCACCAGAAGGTCGATCGCAACCACAAATGGGTTAAGCGTCGGTTTGGTTCAATTCTTCACAACATGACTGCTACACACAATGCCGTGAAGAAGAACCACTACTACCTCCATGAAGTCTTCGATCGCACCTGGGTTGTTCTGTCTCATCTTTATGGCGAAGAAGATCTGAAGCAAATGGGTCTCAAGCAGGACTTTGACTGGTCTTCAGCACCAGCGAAGAAATTCAAGAAAGTCAAAGTTCCTTCCTTGGTGGCCAGCTCATATTCTTCATCTCACGACACGGATGAGCATGAAGATTTGGACGACACTGCGGCAAGCCCTACTTCAACAACCGACCCCAACAACGCTGGCGCTCCTCCATCAACATGATATTCTTCAGGGGCGTTAGTCCTCACTTTTCGACCCTTTTGGTCATTCGATAACAAAGGGGGAGAATTTTGAGTTAGTCTTCAAGAGGGTCTCTATATTTGGGCGTTTTTTTGCTAAGTTACAACTCTCATTCTTCTGAAGACTTTGTTGGATCGAGTTGTAATCTTAAACCCTATGGTGGTTTGATACTTTCATTATGTTCTTCTGCATGCTATTTCCTCATATATGTTACTGCACGCATGCTGAATTACATCAGTCACCATATTTCATCATGCATTTCAAATTCTTCATATCACATGTTAAATGCGTGTATGAATTACAAGATATAGGGGGAGCTCTCCATGATTCTACTCTTCAAAATATGCATTGCTTCAAAAGTAAATTCCTCACTATGCACATCTTCAGGGGGAGTTCTTCTATATCTTGCAATCAAATTCCTCAATATCAGTATTTACACTTCATATGTTTATCCCCGTTGAAAACTTAACCTATATTGTCATCAATCACCAAAAAGGGGGAGATTGTAAGTGCATCTAGTGCCCCTTAGTGATTTTGGTGTATTGAAGACTTATAGGTGAAGGGACTAATGTGTTTATGAGTGTACACAGGTCTGTAAGTCTATGAGAAGTTTGATATTTACAGAGAAAGTCAACCCCTAAAAATGATTGTCTTCAACTGAAGACTTTGGATTTCTGAAGACTTTGAAAGTGAAGAAATTGGTGTGAACGTGAAGACTTGGATTTCATGCGAGGAACATGAAGCGTGAAGACTTTTGTTTTCGTAGTTTCCTTCTCTCTTTCTTGAGTCATAGGAAACACCGTACTATTAAAGGGGGCCGAGGAAATACTAAGGAAAAATTTCCAAGTGATGCTCAACTCAAAATCCTACACCTACCAATCCCTTCGAGTGAAGCCATTGGAAATCTCATACAGTTCAGTCAATTTCTTCAGTGACAGAGACGAAGTTCTTCTGGTCTCTGAGGAATTTGTTCTGATTGAGGAGTTAGGAATTCGCCAGTGTGGATTGCCTACAAGTGAGGAACATGATAGCCCTGAGGAATTTGATAGTCAAATTTCCGACCGTTGTTGTGCTATGCGCCAGCTGTCCCAAAATATCTTATCCACCTAACGGTCATATCATTGAAGGGCATTTATGTCTTATCATGTTGGGCTGCTCCCAAGGCTATAAATAGCCGCCCCTACAACCACTAGCTGGTTGGCTGCTCCAAGAGAAACTGACACTTGTCATTAAGAGCATCCCATCCTCTGAGGACTTTGAGCGAAAATCATCGAGTGAGGAAAACCCAAACCCAAACACCTACAAACCCAAAGTGATTGAGCATCACTGAAGAATTGTTCCTGTGTGGATCCGATGCTTGTTACCTTTGAAGATTGTGCATCTTCCAGACGGTTAGGCGTCATGGTCTAGAGCATCCAAGGGGAAATTGTGGATCGCCGAGTGACCGAGTTTGTGAAGGTTTGGAAGTCACCTGAAGACTTACCATGAGTGATTGGGCGAGGTCTGTGTGACCTTAGCTCAAGGGGAATTCGGTGAGGACTAAGTGTCCTGGACTGTGTGTTCAGGACTGGGTGTCCGGGACTGTGTGTCCTCAGGTTTGAATACCTAGCCGCCCTAACCAGACGTACAACTATCACAGCAGTTGGAACTGGTCTACCAAATCACTATCTTCACCAAGCCCACTGGTTCTATTTCCTCAACCCTTCCATTTCCTAATTACTGTATTGTCTACTTGATCATTTCTGTTGGAAGACTTTGACTGAAGACTTTCTCAATTTCCTCAGTTCAATTTCTTCAGTCTGTTTGTCTTCATCCTGCTTATCCTGTGTTACGCTTCCTGTACTCTGTGTATGTCTCATTTCATCTTGATGACTGTGCTCTTGTTCTGTTATGCTTGCATCTGAGTACTTATTCCGCTGCTAAGTAGTTCTTCGCTTAGGAATTTCCTCACCCTGAAATTCCTCAGTGAAGAATCCATAAAAATCGCCTATTCAACCCCCCCCCCACTCTAGTCGACTTAACGCACTTTCTTATCCCGAATATTGTAATGTTCATCACGCCGGGCTTCATAGTTGTTATCTCATGTCGGGGCACGGCCTCTTGATCCATAGATCGATCTGGTCTGACCGGCTTTATCGACCAGGTCCTGATGTAAGTCATATGTATGTCCCGCAGCTGATGTCTTCTTGCCTCTTCGGCGAGGGGGTGCGGGCTGGTGTTCGGCTTGATGTGTCGCTTTATCTCGTCCACGTGGTGGTCGGTCTGGTTGATCTGCCTGATTGTATTTTGACGGTATTGGCTCAAGGGCTTCATCATCGAATTGTGGCAGCAGTTTGCGCTTGGGGTAACTTTTTACAGGGCGCTTGGGGCCGTACTCCTCGGCGGCCAGGACCTTGGTCCATCTTTCATTGAGCGTATCTTGTTCAGCTTTGAGCTGCTGCTGCTGCTTCTTTTTCAGGCTCTGTGCAGTGGCGATTAGCTGTCTCTTGAAGCGTTCTTGTTCGAGAGGTTCCTCTGGGACGATAAAATCTTCGTCACCAAGGCTAACATCCTCTTCGGAGACTGGCATATAATTGATGTCTTCTGAATCTTCATGATCAGCATGTTCAGGGCTATACTGACCCTCTTCCCTCTCATCCTCTTCGGATGTGGGCTCAACGGGGTGTTCGGCATTATCCGGCGTATCACTGTCTCCGGTGCCGGTATTGCTTTCCCTTCTTCGACGCGATCGTGAGCGGTGCCGCTGACGCCGGCGCTTAGGAGGTTCATCGACGGGCTTATCCTCTTATGGATCTTTGTTGCCATCGTCGTCCTTCTCCTAGGGTGTGTCCACCATATATATGTCATAGGTAGAAGTGGTCGTCCATCGCCCGGTGACGGGCAGGTTTTGATCTAGATCAGCTTCAGCGTCGTGGTCCATACCCTCGTAGTCTTCGGAAGCATAGTCTAGCACGTCGGTTAAATCTTTGACCGTAGCTACCAGGTGGGTGGTGGGTGGGAAGCAAAATTCCCTGATCTCAGCCCCCAGTTTAACTGGGTACAGTTCGGCGGAGAATCCTCCGTAATGGTGAGAGATTGCAGTAAGTCCAATGCCTCGTTTAAGAGCGAGAGTTGTATAGAAGTTTGGGGGTCTGCGGAGCCAGGCTCGGTGATGACCACTTGACTGAGCCCGGAGAGCGCGGATCCCGAGAGTTCGGAACTCATAATCGGAAACGAGTCCAGCTTCCTAGCGGCGGGGAGAGTCCCGTTCGATTCTGGGTTTGTGAGCGGCATGATCGCCGTTGAGCCACTGGCTAAAAGTTCCATGGAGAGGGAGATTCCGGTGGGGTTTATCCTCCCGTCTTCGGACAAAGTGAGCTGCTCCGGATCTAGGGCCAGAGCGAACACGGATGTTGACCCCTGGACGGGATCTGGTGATAGATCCGGGATGCCTTCACCGTGTAGGCAGGGAGCGACAGCCGAGGGTGCGAATCCTTCAGAGATCAAATCTCCTCGGACGTCGGCGACGTAATTCAGACTTCCAAACCTGATCTAATGACCAGGGGCGTACCTGTCAACCTGCTCGAGGTGGCCATCCGAATTGGCATGTAGCACGAAGCCGCCAAACACGAAAAAGCTGACCGGGGAGGAAGATCTCCCCTGGGGTGGTGCCGTCGCTGATGACGAAGTGGGCCATCAATCCTTCTGTCGATGATACAGTGGAACTCTCAATGAAAGCACCAATGTCGGTGTCAAAACCGGCAGATCTCGGGTAGGGGTCCTGAACTGTGTATCTGAGGATCGATGGTAATAGGGGGAAACAAGGACACGATGTGTACCCAGGTTCGGGTCCTCTTGATGGATACCCTACTTCCTGCTAGATTGATCTTGATGAAAATGAAGATTACAAGAGTTGATCTACCTCGAGATCGATGTGGCTAAACCCTAGAAGCCTAGCCTATGTAATTTTGATTCTCCCTCTACGGCTAAACCCTACGGTTTATATATGCACCGGAGGGGCCTAGGGTTGTACATAATCATCTTGCAGAGGAAGGAAACATTACACCCGAACCTTAAACTTGCCATTCTACACATACAGGAGCCATATCCGGATACGGGAGATAACATTCTGTGGTGATCTTCATGGCCCACCAGTCCGGCCCATAATGAGTAATCCGGCCACCCGAGGACCCCTTAATCCAGGACTCCCTCACCGTGCCCTTGGGCGTCAAAGGCAACGCTCTCTGGCCCTTGGAGAAGACCTTCGGACAACAGCAGCTGCTGGATCCTTGTGGCGTCGAAGCTGGTGACCGCCATTGCGCCGGACATGAACATCATGACGAGCAAGACGACTGCGATCGTCGCCTTGACGAACCTACTCATGCAACAGCCCATTGTTTTGCTAGTTTGCTTGGTTGATCTCGTCGTATGCACGTGGTTGTTGGCTAAAGTGTCGACGGATTTCTATCTGGTATCATCGATGTTTCGATGGAGACAATAGGGTGGACGCCCCCGCCTGGCCTTTTATATTGGTACGTACGGTAGGTGGCTAGTGCTCCAACAGTCTGACTCGATTATGTGTACCTGTGTACGTATCTCTTTCGGTAAACTGGAGCTCCGAGAATACTTGTTTCTTCCGGTACAAATCCTGGATCAACCCGGCTGCAATTTTTGAAGAAACGACCCAGCCCACGACCGAGCAGGTAGAGAGTTGCCCGTTTCAAACGTAATAAAACTAGACACGGCTAGCTAGCGCCGCTGCGCTTGTTTGATTTTTCGAGCGCATCCTCCACTACATGCATGCACAGAATGAAGCAGCTCCAACACTGCTCAACATCCTCACGCTACCTCATTCAAGAGACCACGTGCATTTATTTGGGGTTTCAAAAAATTTAGAAAGTCGTAACTTTTGATCCGAGCATCATAATTTAGATCCGCTTTCACTGTTGGGTTTATTGCGACGAGTTCTTCAAAACTAGATCCCATATGTACATGTTTGGATGAACTTTTTTTGAGCAACTTTGGGTGTAAATGAAGACAACTTTAGTGTTGTAGGAAAGCAACTTCTTCTTTATGGCCTAATAGGACTATCTATTAGGTTGGGTTTTGTAGAAACAAGAAAAAAAACATGAGACATCTGTAGCATTGTTAACAAGCAACTTCATAGTCCCCAAGAATGTAGGCAACTTGGTAGTGCTTGTGTATATGAGCGCTTGCGTCTGTAGCTGCCTAGATTCATCACCAAGTTGCCTACCGTAACTAGAAAATAGAAGACAACAAAATAGAGTGAGGTTGCTTCTGTTTAGCACTAAAGTTTCCACATCTATCATACAAGTTGCTTTTGCAAAAATAATACACAAAATATATCCATGTGGGGTTTAGTTTGGATGAGCACGTCGCGAACTGCCTAGCCAACACCCACGCGCCCAATAGCATTGGCGGGCAGACTCCCCAAGAAAAAGCCAACAACTTTTGAGGTGTTTTTGTGCAACTCCAATGCATTCACCAGACAACTCGTGTGTAGTCCCAGTGTGACTTGGTATCTAGATAAAGCGGCCACATATAGAAAAGATTAAATTCACCATGCAACTCGTGTGCAGTCCAAGTCTGAACAACTCCAATGTTTTCCTTAGGCAACTAGGCAGTAGCGGAGGAGAAAACACACGCGCGCACTGTCGGTGTCAAAACCGGCGGATCTCGGGTAGGGGGTCCCGAACTATGCGTCTAAGGTCGATGGTAATAGGAGACGGGGGACACAATGTTTACCCTGGTTCGGGCCCTCTCTATGGAGGTAATACCCTACTTCCTTCTTGATTGATCTTGATGAATATGAGTATTACAAGAGTTGATCTACCACGAGATCGTAATGGCTAAAACCCTAGAAGTCTAGCCTGTATGACTATGGTTATGAGTCTTCGGTCCTACAGACCTAACCCTCCGGTTTATATAGACACTGGAGGGATCTAGGGTTACACAAAGTCGGTTACAGAGAAGGAGATCTACATAGTTGATCGCCAAGCTTGCCTTCTACGCCAAGGAAAGTCCCATCCGGACACGGGTGAGAGTCTTCGGTCTTCGTATCTTCACAACCCATCAGTCCGGCCCATGGCTAACAGGCCGGACGCACGAGGACCCCTTAGTCCAGGACTCCCTCAGTAGCCCCTGAACCAGGCTTCAATGATGAGGTGTCTGGCGCGTAGATCGTTTTCGGCATTGCAAGGCGGGTTCTTTTCTCCAAAACAGTCTTCGGACGCAAAGAATATATCCGGACCTGTAACATAAGCACCACACACCACCGCAGAGAGTATAATATTTCACGAGTCCAATCCGCTGACAACTTTTTGTAATGTGACATCACATCTACCCGGTCATTATTTCGAACCGTTTTCGTCTGCCGTTCCGTGCTTCGAGATGCGGTTTCTATTGGCATGTCTTGTCAAAGCAGAGATTGTGTCCCCTTTTTGTGGGATTCTCATCAATACGGGCGTGGGTAATCCAACCGTGCCGTTCGCACAACCCTTGGGAATAGGCGAGTTTTAAGGTGAGTGGGGAGGCGTACGATATTCACTGCCTTTATAAGGGGATAAGGATTCCCGTTCTTCACCCACGCCTTCTTCCTTCCTCTGCCCTTCCATTCTCGAGCTCTACTGCCCAAGTTCTCATCTCCTCCACCTCGAGCAAGCACTCAACCATGTCCGGATCTGGAGGGCAAGGCAAGTGGATGGCCTCCTCCGTTAAGGAGAAGGACATCGCTCAGCTTCGGAAGGCCGGGTATCTGGCAAAAGAAATCGCCCACCGACTTCCGGCCAAGGGGAAGATCGTCCCTACACCGAAGCCCAATGAGAGGGTGGTGTTTCTCCCTCATTTTGTCCACGGGCTAGGGTTTCCACTCCACCCTTTCGTCCACGGACTGATGTTTTATTACGGGCTAAATTTCCATGATCTAGCCCCGAACTCCTTCCTCAACATCTCGGCATTCATTGTCGTGTGTGAGGCCTTCCTCTGCATCCATCCCCACTTTGGATTGTGGCTCAAAGTCTTCAACGTGAAGCCGAAGGTGGTGGATGGCCAGCACGCGGAGTGCGGACGCGCCATGGTGAGCAAGCTGCCCAACGTCCCCTGGCCTAGGGGTACTTTTGTGGAGATCGTCAAAGAGTGGCAGAAACAGTGGTTCTACATCACTGAGCCACGCGACGCCACTTGGGCGGCGGCTCCGGAATTCAAGTCCGGAGCTCCAATGCGGCTCACTTCCTGGATAGAGAAGGGCCCCAACTGGTCTTCGTCAGATGAACTGATAGCGCTGCAAACGCGCGTTCAGAGCATGGTGGATAAAAACATCAAGCTCGTCGACGTGATCCAGGTGATGCTAGTTCACCGGATCCTCCCCTGCCAAAGCCGAAGTTCCCCTTTATGGGAATTTGATCCGGAGAAGCACCAAACCTTGGAGAAGCTCTTCGGAACTACTCACGAAGATGCCTAGAAGTTGCTCTTCAAGGGCAACGAGAAGCCGCCAGCCATGGATTCGGACCGCGGGCACAAACTTGCCCATCCCTCCAATGCGGCAAGTCCTTTACACGTCAAGGCGCACCCTCTACTTGCCTGTTCAAGAAGGATGTCTAATCTTTTGCTATATTTTTTCAGGCATGGACGGAGAAAGCGGAGCGGATTCGAAGTTCGGCTCCGCTGCCCGAAGAGCCAGTCATCCCACTCTTGGCGAAGATGCTGGTTCCGGCGCCCTACAAGGCGCTGGAGAAGAAGGCCAAGAAAAAGGCCAAGGGGGCCAAGAGTGGCCCTCGCCGGAAAGGTGCTTCGGACATGACGTCCGAAGACGACGAGTCTCACTCCTCCGCCGTCAAAGATGACGACGAGGAGGAGAACAAATCTCCCCCTGATGAGGGGAGGAAAAAGAGGACAGCCTCCACAAATCTGGAGGCGGAGGCGCCCAACAGGGGGAAGCGCTCCCTCGCGGATAACTCCGCGTGGGATGTCGACGGCAGTCCGGAGCGACCCCCCCCCCCGGACAAAGCCCCTGGCCGCATCATAAGTACTAAAAGACTTGTGCCCGTCCATGTGTTCAGCCTCATGGTATTAATATGATATTTTGCTATTACATTCCGGCCCACGACAGCTCCCTGCGATCCTCATCAGGAGGTTCGCTAGATTCAAAGGCGATGGCCAGCGAGTCTCCGCCGGCCGCTCACTCTCCCCCGGCCAAGGGCGACGATGAGGTGGTGTCCCAAAGGACCTTCCCAAGCCAGGGAGAGGTTCAGGAGGCCGCCAGGGTGGCGCCAGAGGATGACTCCTCGGTCGCCGGACACATGGGGGAAGAAGCCCCCATGGGGACTGGTGATGGGGGCCATAACCAATTCGGCCCCCAGCTGAATACCATTTCGGAGACCTACGTGGCTCCGGAGTCAAGCGAGCAGCCTTCCCCGAAAGGAGGAGGGGTGCCTGTTCCGCCGGTGACCTCTGTCCAGCCAGAGGCACTGGATAATCTGCTGGAAGCGCTACGAGGCGCTTCCATCGTGGATGAACACCGTATCCTTATGGGTACGGTGATTGAGAAGGTTCAGTCCGTCAAGAGCGGACTGACCGAAGCTTGCAGCAACCTGCTGACAGGTTTTGAGGTAAGCGACACAAAAGATGAAATCTCAATAGGGACAGTAGCCCCTGAGACACTGTCCGGTGTTCGAAAAGAAAAGCCGGACAGAGGATCAATTAAATTTCGCAGGGAACTAACTGAATGTATTTTTATGTGAATGAGCAGGCGTCCTTGCTGGCCGCTTCCTCGCACACTGCCGAAGTCTCCGGACTAAAGCAGAGACTGGAGCGGGCCGAGGAGGAGCTCGGCCAAGCGAGGAAGCAGTTAGAGGACCAGCAAGGTATGTAATGACTCGCTATATATTCGGAAAGAACAAATGATGTGTATTGACCGTAGTGTCATATGCAGGAGCGATGACCGATGTCGAGGCCCTTAAAAAGGCCCTGGTCGAAGCCGAGGGGAAAGCTGCCAAGGAGCAAGCCGGCCGTAAGAAGCTTAAGGCCAGGCTTAACGAGGTCCAGCAAGAGCTCCAGGATGCAGTGAAGAAGTGCGAGACCTTGGAGTGCGATGTTTCGGCTCGAGAGACCGAACTCGCCAAGGCTCGCCAAAATGCGGAAGAGGCCCGCGTTGAAGCCCAAGGCGCCCTCCAGGAGATCCAGGATGCCAAGAAGATTGCGGCGGGTAAGGCATTCAGTATGCAAAGCAAGTATATAAAGAAGAAGTATTTCTTACTAACCCAGATTCGGAGTTCTCCCGGGCCGAAGAAGGGAGCTCAATGGAGAAGTTGTTCTGGTCGCAGTACCTTGCACCAGAACATCCAGTGCCCTTCACTGATCAGCTAAAACAGTTGGTCGAGCTGCATAGGGTGGCCGAACTGGCCATGAAGGATTTAATAGTCCAGCTGTGGCCGGCCGAAGCTATACCCAGCAGCTACTTCGGCCTCGTGAAGCGGCTGGTGAATGCCTGCCCTCGGCTGGACGTCGTCAAGTGGTCGGTCTGCATCGAAGGCGCGCGCATGGACTTCGCCCGCGTCAAGGTCTGGTGGGCGAAGATGGACGCCATCAAGCTTCTGACCGAGGGGCCGCCTGAGGGCAAAGAGCACCGCAAGCCCGAACTGTAATTTGATAGTGTCCTGGAGGGATCCCGCATTGTTGCGGAGCAGTGTGCGAAACACGTGATTTTTGAATGAATACATTCATGTTGTCTCGCCCTGTATTGTGAAACAAAGACAATTTATGTAATATAATGCTTTTGTGTTAATGTTAAGATTTTTTTTACCTCCTCTGCGGCCGTTTTATTAAATCTGAGAGTTGGCCAGTTGTTGGCTTCAGCCCCCATGTAGGAAGTACCGGGGTGTTCGGTTGGCGCCAAAACACACTTCATCCAAAGATTTTTGGTCCGTTAAGGAGGTGTTAGCGCTGCGAACAAGGCAATCGGACTATGCGGCTTTATCACCCTCACTTAGCCATAGGAGTTTGACAGATAAAAATTTAGGCGTAGCACCTGGTGTTCGTAAGTCCGAACTTGGGATGCTGTAAACACCTGATCGGGTAAAAACCAATCCCTCGCGAAATGCGGAAAAAAATCTCTAACGATTTGTAACCTCTCGAACAGCTGACTGGCTCACGCCGCATCATGACAGTCAGTTTTCGCCTTTCTTTACTGAGGTGCTCGTCCGGATAAACCAGGGCACAATCGCAGTAGTTCTCCCTTTACTACCCTAGCCGATATAGAGGAACATAAGGTAGTAAGCACAGGAGCCGGGCAACCCAACTATTGACCAAAGACATGATTCGGAGCCGATGCATATAATGCTAAAGATCGGGGTGCAGAACTATACTATAAAAAAGTGTTCGGACTTTGTTGCCGTATTATGGGGCATAATGGAGCCCCTCGCGAATAAAGGCGTACCAGAGTGTACGGGTGCAATTGGTAAAAATATCCAGAAGAAAGAAAAAAGGGAAGGGACAGTAAGCTAATGCCACAGAAATTGGGCCACAAACTATTTTCCATTATAGCGTAATTAATACGTTAAAGCATATTTGTACAAGTAGTGTGATAAGCAACAAGGCTATTTAACATGCCACAACCAAGGCAAAGCTGCGTACGGGTACCGAAAATAGGTAGAGTTGTCGTTGAAGGGACTTCCTAGAGCTTCTCTTATGCATCCGAGCTGCTTGCCGCCTTGGTGTATTTATCCTTCGAAAGGACCATTGATCAGGCCATCAAGATAGGCCTGTGGAAAAGAAACCTGAAAAGGGAAAAGTAAACGTATGTGTGAGTCCGGAGTCGGTCGAGCCGTACTGCGGATCGCAAGCTAGCTATGCCTCCGTCGATACCCATGGAATTTTAAGTGCGTAGTTATGTACGCGCGGTACGAATGCCGCCATTTTATCGGTACTGGGACGGAGGCCAAATTGCTAGTCAAGCTCTTGATGAGCCGGGCTGTCTTGCTGCAGAATAGTCCGGACTCTCTTGACGGTGTCCGGGAGCTCGGCCGCCGAATTAAGGTTCTGCTTGAAAAGGCTGCTCTGTACTTCTACTGCTAAGGCAGCGGTATGCTCCTCTGTTCGGAGGGAGCGTTCCGTATTTCCATTGACTATTATGACGCCGCGTGGTCCGGGCATCTTGAGCTTAAGGTAGGCATAATGAGGCACCGCATTGAATCAAGGAAATGCGGTTCGCCCGAGCAGTGCGTGATAGACGCTGCGAAGAGGGACGATATCGAAGATTAATTCTTCGCTTCGGAAGTTGTCCAGAGATCCGAAGACAACCTCTAGTGTAATTGAGCCCGTACAGCGAGCCTCTACACCTGGTATGGCTCCTTTAAAGGTAGTCTTTGTGGGCTTGATCCGTGATGGGTTAATGCCCATTTTGCGCATTGCATCCTGATAGAGCAGATTGAGGCTGCTACCACCGTCCATGAGGACTTGCGTCAGGTGGAATCCATCAATGATTGGGTCGAGGACTAGTGTGGCTGAACCGCCATGCCGGATACTAGTCGGGTGATCCCGGCGATCAAAGGTGATCGAGAACGACGACCATGGATTGAATTTTGGGGCGACTGGCTCTATCGCATAGACGTCCCTGAGTGCGCGCTTGCGCTCCCTCTTAGGGATATGTGTAGCGTATATCATGTTCACCGTTTTGACCTGAGGGGGAAACTTCTTTTGTCCCTCTGTGTTCGGTTGCCAGGGCTCCTCGTCATCGTCCTTGCTCTGTGATCCCCTTTCCTTGTTCTCGGCGTTTAACTTGCCGGCCTGCTTAAAAACCCAACAATCTCTGTTGGTATGATTAGCTGGTTTGTCTGGGGTGCCATGGATCTGGCACGGACGATCAAGTATGCGGTCCAAGCTGGATGGTCCCTGATTGTTTTTTTATATGGCTTCTTCCGCTGACCGGACTTGGAGCCACTGAATCCGGCATTGACTGTTGTGTCATCGGTGTTGTCACCATTGTTTCGGCGTTTGTGTCTGCTGCGTCGGAGCTTGTCGTTGCTATTTTTAACCTCGGAGATGCCCGCTTCACTTGTTGTGTTTTTGCTAGGGGCCAGCCAACTATCCTCACCCGCACAAAAGCGGGTCATAACTGCCGTGAGGGCTGCCGTGGACTTCGGCTTTTCCTGGCCGAGGTGGCGGGCGAGCCATTCGTCGCGGATGCTATGTTTATAGGCCGCTAGGGATTCAGCATCCGAACAGTCGACGATCTGGTTCTTTTTAGTTAGGAACCTAGTCCAGAATTTCCTGGCTGACTCTCCAGGCTATTGAACTATGTGACTTAAGTCATCGGCGTCTGGTGGCCGGACATATGTACCTTGGAAGTTGTCAAGGAAGGCTTCTTCCAAGTCATCCCAGCTTCCAATGGAATTTTCAGGCAGACTGTTTAACCAGTGCCGAGCTGGTCCTTTGAGTTTTAGTGGGAGGTATTTGATGGCGTGAAGGTCATCTCCACAGGCCATATGGATGTGGAGAATAAAATCCTCGATCCATACAGCGGGATCGGTTGTTCCATCGTATGATTCGATATTTACGGGTTTAAACCCTTCTGGGAATTCATGATCCATTACTTCATCAGTGAAGCAAAGAGGGTGTGCGGCGCCTCTATATCGGGTCGCGTCGTGACGTAGCTCCAATGGAGCCCGTCTGCGGTTTTCGGCCCGGGCGTGACTAGGTTTGTCACGTCCGAATAGATAGCCGTCATCGCGTGTCAAGGCACGTCCTCGCGATCCGTAGATCGATCTTGTGTGTCCTGCTCTGTTGTCCAGCTCCTGCCGAAGGTCGTATGTGTAACCCCGAGCTGTTTTATCCCTGCCTTTACGATGAGGTGGGGCAGTCTGGTGTTCGGCTTGAGTTGCCGCTTTATCCTGACCGCGTGGTGGTCGGTCAGCCGCATTGCGCAATGATGGTACGGGCTCCGGCGCCTTGTCATCGAACTGAGGTAGCAATTTGCGCTTCGGGTAACTTTTGGCTGGGTGCTTGAGGCCGTATTCTTCGGCTGCTAGGACATCAGTCCATCTGTCTTTGAGCAGATCTTGGTCAGCTTGAAGCTGCTGCTGCTTCTTTTTTAGGCTCCTTGCAGTGGCTATTAACTGGCGCTTGAAGCGCTCCTGCTCGAGAGGTGCCTCGGGAACAATAAAATCCTCGTTGCCGAGGCTCACCTCCTCCTCGGAGAGCAGATGATAACTAGCGTCCTCTGAGTCTTTGTCTATGGCCTGTTCGTCAGGGCTGACTTGCCCATCTTCCCGATTGTCCTGTTCGGCAGTTTGTTCGTCGGGGTCTTCTATGTCTTCGGCACCATCCGGAGTGTTGTCGTCTCCTGTGCCGGTGTTGTTGTCTTTGCTGCGGCGTGATTTAGAGCGGCGCCGCTGACGCCGGCGCTTTGGTTGTATCTTGGGGGGACCATCCTCCACTGGGTTTTCCTTGTCATCGCCGCTATTTTCTTTAGGTGTATCCACCATGTACACATCGTACGAAGAAGTGGCCGTCCAGCGTCCAGTAAATGGCGGGTTTTGGCCCTGCTCCTTGTCGGCATCGTCGTCCATACCGTCGATGTCTTCGGAGCCGTAATCGAGCATGTAGGTTAAGTCCTCGACGGTGGCTACGAAGTGGGTGGCGGGTGGGAAGCAAAATTCTCCCTCATCAGCCTCCAGTTCCCACCGGATATAATTCAGCTGAGAGTCCCCCGCTAGGGATAGATTTTTTAGTGAATTCAGCACGTAGCCAAAAGGCGAGTGCCGGAACATGTCCGCGGCGCTGAATTCGATGATCGGTGACCGATCAAGCTTGACATTTGTGGACGCACATGGTTCGGAGCTTATGGCCGGAAACGAGTCCGGAGTTTCGATGACACAGATATCACGCGTGGTTAGGTCTGTGTGCGGCTCCAACGCCGCGGAGTCTGCGGCCTCCATGACAGGGTTAAGCTTCCCGTCCTCGGATGGCGCGATCTGTTCCGGATCTAAGGCCGGGGCAGTCACAGGAGCTATCTCCTGGGTATGGTCCGATGAAAGATTTAAGTCATGTTCATCGAGGTGGCGGGGAGCGGCTGCCACGGTCTCGAATCCGTCGAAGATCAAGTCTCCTCGGATGTCCACGACGTAATTCAAGCTCCCGAATCTGACATGATGGCCAAGGGCGTAGCTTTCGATCTGCTCCAGATGGCCAAGCGAGTTGACCTGCAGTGCGAAGCCGCCGAATACAAAGATATGTCCGGGGAGGAAGACTTCCCTTTGGATAGCATCATTGTAGATGATCGAAGGAGCCATCAAACCTCTTGATGACGGCACAGTGGAACTCTCAATGAAAGCACCAATGTCGGTGTCAAAACCGGCGGATCTCGGGTAGGGGGTCCCGAACTGTGCGTCTAAGGTCGATGGTAACAGGAGACGGGGGACACAATGTTTACCCAGGTTCGGGCCCTCTCTATGGAGGTAATACCCTACTTCCTGCTTGATTGATCTTGATGAATATGAGTATTACAAGAGTTGATCTACCACGAGATCATAATGGCTAAAACCCTAGAAGTCTAGCCTGTATGACTATGGTTATGAGTCTTCGGTCCTACAGACCTAACCCTCCAGTTTATATATACACCGGGGGGTGTAGGGTTACACAAAGTCGGTTACAGAGAAGGAGATCTACATAGTTGATCGCCAAGCTTGCCTTCTACGCCAAGGAAAGTCCCATCTGGACACGGGTGAGAGTCTTCAGTCTTCGTATCTTCACAGCCCATCAGTCCGGCCCATGGCTAACAGGCCAGACGCCCGAGGACCCCTTAGTCCAGGACTCCCTCACGCACGCACGCGCACACACACACATATAGTCATGTGCCTCATATCTCCAGCTAGAAAACCTAACCAGTTCCACCCGCTCCCCTCTACGGTCGCACCAAGGGATACCACCCGAGGAGTGGAAAATCTTGACTCGACCTCTATGACCCAAACATAATTACAGGTATCTAAAACCTTTAGATATTTACCAAATAATGGTCTTGGTAAATGTTACTGTTCTTGAGGATTGGGAAACTAGATACATGGTTTTAGGCAAACTATTTGTTGATTGTGGGCAATTGGATACTTTGTTTTAGGCAACTGTATGGTTGATTGTGGGCAACTGAATACTTTTTTTAGAGCAACTTTGGGTGCAAAGGAGGCAACTATCGTGCTATAGGGAACCAACTTCTTCTCTTTGGCCTAGTAGGACTGCCTATTAGGTTTGTTTGTGTAAAAACAAGAAAAAACACACAAAACACAAGGCCCCTTTACTGCTACACACAAAACAATTTCACTGCACTATGTGTACCTGTGAATTTCACTAACATTATCCCAACTTGCCTATCATGGTTGCTCATTTGCCTATTGTTTGCTGGTCAGTTGCCTACAATTGATGTTCATTTGCCTATAAATATTGTAAATTGCCTACCATTGATGTCTAGTTGCCTACTATTGGTAATTAGTTGCCTATCATTGTTGCTCAGTTGCCTAACTTTGCAAAAATAGTTACCTATAATATTATGAAGTGGTTTATCATTGTTTTTCTAAGTTGCCTGCAATCACTCTAAAGTTGCCAAAATTGACCACCAACTTTCCTATCATAGTTAGCAATAGCAGACACAAGAGTATCAATGGTAGACAACTTCATAATATTATAGGAAGTTTAGAAACAACGACATACAAGCATGAATAATATGCAGGAAGTTAGAAGAATGTTAGCAAAAATTAACTAGGACAGAAAGTGTAGTGAAGTTGCCAATTTTTAGCACTAAAGTTGTCTCTCGTAGAAAGAAAATTGCTTATAAAGGTGATATGATGTTGTCTACCTCTGTTCAACCCTCTGTCCCAAAATAAGTGACTCAAGTTTATACTAGCTTTAGTACAAAGTTAGTACAATCTTGAGTCACTTATTTTGGGACGGAGGGAGTACTAGATAGTTGCTCATTGTTGCTAATTAGCTACTTTAAATTGGAGTGGAGTTGCTTCTGTTTAGCACTAAAGTTGTCTCATCTAGCATCTAAGTTGCTTTTTTGAAAGAAAGAACAATCATCAAAACATATCCATGTGGGTTTAGTTTTGAAGAGCTCGTCATGACCTGGCTAGCCAACACCCGTGTGCTCAGTAGCGTTAACGGGTAGACTCCCCTAGAAAAGGAAAGCATAGGGATCTCGTACCACCCATCCACATATAGTTTAAAATTTGAAATCATGATAGATGACTTAGATCCCACATAACTTTTTGATATTGTAGGTAACTTAGGTCCTTGATGGACAACTTTTATAGTATTGTAAGAAATTGAGGATCACTCATAGGCAACTTCATAGTGACATAGGCAACCTGGTTTCTGAGGTAGACAACTTAGAAGCCATGTTAGACAAGTTTCCACTCTACGATAAGAAACTTTCATAGCATGATAGGCAACTAAACAATCCACAACTTATTTTCCAATGTATGCAACTTAGAAATCATGGTGAACACCTATTACACTGTTGCACACAACTAACTAGGTGGCTACTAGGTGAAGTTAGTTATACACACAGTGCAATTCATCTAGCATTAGAGTTGCTCATGTTTAGCACTAAAGTTGCTTCATCTAGCATCAAAGTTGCTTTTGAAAAATATCATCAAAATATATTCATATGGGATCTAGTTTTGAAGAGCTCGTCACGAGGAACCCAGCGGTGAAAACGGTTCTTCGTTCTGACACTCGGTTCAAAAGTTGTAGCTTTTTAAAAAATTGATACAGATTAAATAGTTGACGTCGGCACATGCATGCACATACGTATCCTTCACACTTCCCACTGGATAAGGCATTTGTTACAGACAGTGGACTAATTTTGTCGCCTAGCGCGTGCGCTCGCGATCACCAGATCGTGCAGCTGCACTTTGCAGCATTTAGGAATAAAACTACGCGCAGGCCGCACAGCCCAGAACGCTAGGAGTCTGACTGTTTTTGCTTTTCCTCCGCAGATTTTGAGAGCGCTGTGGGTTTCTTCTTCCCGTTTCTTGTTTCTTTGGGTTTTTTATTTTGTTTTATTCCTTTTCTAGTTTTCAGCTCAGTTTTATATGGTTTTTGTTTTTTCGTCTGGTTTTCATTTTTATCTATTTTCTCTCCTTTTATTTATTAATTTTCCATATTCACTGTTTTCCCTACTTTTTCATTTATATAAATATGTTATATGTGCACATTGATATTTTCAAAAACATAGTGCTCATGTTTCTGAATGTGCCATGAATATTTATTCTAAATACATGATGAATATATTTTCTCATATTATACATAAACATAATATTGTGTATATTTTCCCTAAAATACACATTGAGCATCTTTTAAATATACGATGAACATTTTTTTAAATATAAGATGAACATCCTAAAAACATGATGAAAATATTTCTTCAATACAAAGTGAAAGAAAATCAAACACAGTGAACATTTTCTTGTGTACACGGTGAACATTCTTTAAACACGATGAGCATGTTTTAAACACATGGTCATCTTTTCAAAAACGGTGTGACCATTTTTTAAATACACCATGAACTTTTTGGAAAATATTCATGCATTTTTTATTTAACACCTCAATGTTTTTTTCAAAAATTATATGGAATTTTCAAAAATTGTTCATGTAACTATAAAATGTCATATTTTGTTAGAAATTTTATGTTTATGCTAAAAATACAGAACGGAAAGCCTGAAGCAAACCAAAAAATCAGACAAAAATTGCTGCAGAAATGATTTAAACAAGAAACAATACAACTCCTCTCGGCATGGTGCAAACAATAAGACGGGAGCCACAAAATATAAATGGGTCAACTCATACAGCCCATGAGGATCGCTCTGTGAGTGTTCCCTCGGCTAAGGCGTGAGATAGGAGGTCTCATGATCTGCTTCTCAAAATAATGCTTTTGGTGTCAGTATATAGAAATCTGGAATAGCCTCAGCTTAGCCCACGTTGGGCTGGGCTCAAAACTTTGTCCTCACTTTAAAATGAGTTAGAAATGCTTCCAAAAATGAAATGCAAATGCAATCTCGTAAACTATTGTCTCAAATTTGCAGCATTGTGATATTTTTTCCTTGATGAATTAGAAGAACTCTGCCCTTTATTGTCCCTAAACTAGTGCTTAGGACCAGAGTTAAATTTTCTCATGTTGATTCAATGCACACCGGTAATCCTTATATTCTTCTTTGGGTTTTTATCATTTATGCCACTGGTTATGTCCCACTACTCAGTTTTGCCACTAGGAATTTTAACTGCTTAAAAATGCCATCGCTCCGTTAGGCGCATGCTCAAAAATGCCACTGGACACCATTACTGTCACCTCAAATCTCATTTACCATGCTATACTAACCAAAATACCTATGGATCAACATGTGAGCTCTTCCTCTAACTCACTACAATAAAGTGCGGGTCCCACTTGATCCCAACAACGTTGTTATTTTCCTCTAAATTATTCGCTTGCTTACTCCTAACAAGTGGGGCCCACTCTTATCATTATGAGATAGAGCGAGCTGACATGTGGGTCTAGGGGTATTTTTGTCATATAACATGGTCAACGGGTTTGACCTAACAATAATGAAATGCATGGCATTTTTTAGCAAACATCTAATGGAATGATTGCCATTGTTAGATAACTAATGACATTTTTGAGCAAGCATCTCACGGGACGATGGCATTTTTGAGCAGTTACAACTTCTAATGGCAAAACTGAGTACTGGGACACAACTAGTGGCATAAATGATAAAAAAACCTTCTTTTTAGTACAAAGCAAATAGATGTTGACCACAAGGATAACTTGAGATCGTTCTCCTTGGCGGGGCCATGACGCGGGGGTGGCTAACCAAGGCCAACCAAGTGAAGGCATGGGCCGGCGACCAGAGCCCGGCAGGGGGAGGAACCGACCTAACCTAGACATGTTTCCCAAGGCAAGGGCGGCGACAGCCAAGATCGCATCCGGTTACCCAGTAAACCCTAGATCTCCATGTCTGTATAAAGGGAGGTCCTTTAGGGTAACGCGGTAGAAAATAAAAAAATCCCGACCTACACACCAGCCCAGGACCACTATGAATATGCATAGAAGGTTTGATTTGAGCATTACTGACTCGTAGTGTAGCGGAACGAGAGTCGATGGAGATCGTTGGTGCGGATCCCCGTAGCTAGGATTTTACAACCTTCCAACCGCGAGGATGTACTCACTTGGACGGTCCCTCGGACAACCCTTCGGGAGGCTCTGTGACAGAACCTTGGAAAAGCCCTCGAACAGCCCTTCGGGGAAGCTCTCAGACCGAAACTCGACTAGTCACTCGGACAGCCCTCTGGGAGGCACTCGGACTGAAAATCGGTCAGTCACTCGGTCAGCCCTCCGGGAGGAAACACGGTCAGATCCTCGGACAGAACCTGGGTGTATCTCTCGAACTTAGATCGAAACTACAATCTCTACTGGGTTGCACACATCCAATGTTAGCTATCCGGTACGGCTTTGCCACCCAGAACTAGCCCCATACCGAAGACTAGACAGCCTTTTGGCTCTACGAAACTATTTCATGTGAGGGAGAGAGAGAGAGATGGTAGATCATGCATGTCTTGTGTTTGAGAGAGAATGAGTGAGTTGGAGAGCTCCTCTCCACCTCTATTTATAGGGTGAGGCAAGGGGTAGAGGCCACTTAAAAATACCAAAATTCCCATGATATATGTCCTTCATAAGGGCAAAATCGGGAGAAAAGTGCAAGTAGCAACCGAGCTCCATAGAGCTCTTTATTTTTCTTTCAATGCAAATACTTTTTCACACTTCAAAAAAATCTAAAAAAAAGTATATACATAGACATATGTTTGTAGTATACATGTGTAAAATTTCAAAAACATATATGTTAATATGTGATGTATACAAAAAACACAAATACATGGAGTAAAATAGGCCTTTTCCTTTTTGTTTTTGGGATTGATATTTGTCCTTTTGTGTAACATGCAAATAGTCAAATTAGTTGATGAAATTTTATACATATTTGAAGAACATGCATATGTATTTATAGAAAAAGATTTGACATTTTCTGAAACTTTTAAATATATTTTGATTTTTTTTTTGCAAAACAGGCTCCATGGAGCCCGGCCTCTACAATGCCATACTCCAAAATGGGATGGCTTCCAAAAAGCAAATAGTGTTTCCTGTATCACCATGCTTGCATCATCCCCTAATAGTGTTTCCACTATTCAGAATGGTGTTCCCATTATTCATAAGATATTTTCTCCTATTGTTGTTTCCACTATTCATAAGATATTTTCTCCTAATAGTGTTTTCACTATTTATAGATCTGAGGTATTTTGTGCCAACGAGTTTTTTTCTTTTTTTGACAAGAAAACTCCCCGCTTCAAGTTGTGTACTCGCAAAGTGTGGCCATGAGCCATGCCTCTACTGCTTTATGCATTATTTATTTTGATTCAACTGTGACCGTTTAAATGTGTAGTTGGCCAGTCGTCGACTTTTACCCCTTAGTAGAAACTACTTAGGGTGTTTCCTTTTCTGATTGTAACCCTTAGTCGATGTCTCGGTACTTGGAGGTGATTATATCAAACGAACCAAGGCAATCCGACCTTAGAGATAAAACATACACAATAGTGGTGGGAGCTTTGAGGTGTGTGGCAAGTTAATTGCCCCTGGTATATGTTGAGTCCTCACAAATTCCGAGGTCGAGATACCAACACTTCTGATTTTTCGAAAAAGAAAGCACCCCATTTTATACGGTTAGCCGCTATCAGCTATTTAGTTTAACACTGTCTATGTTTCGCCGACCGATTTACACGTGTTGTGACATTCAGGTTTCGACTTTATCCATCTGAGGTAATTTTGGGAAACGTAGTAGAAAACAAAAAAACTTGCACCTGCGGTCACCCAAGATCAATATGAAAGTTGCACATGTGGGATCCCTTCCCGCCTGTGCGATGAGGGAAGAGGACCAAGGCCACTATCAATAGGGACTAGCCCCTACCATAGAGGGGATTGATCCATTCTCCCTTGAGAGCCCTCGCGAGGTCACTCTACCACTGTACTAGTTCATCTTCCGCCTCCTCGTGAGGCCAATCCACCAAAAGCAGGAGTAGGGTTTTACACCGCAAGGTGGCCCGAACCTAGGTAAACAGTTGTGTTTGTCTTCTTCCCCGCTCACGCTAACTCGGTGAGGCTAGGCCGTAGGGTGGCGAGTGTGAGACTTGGGCTGGTTGAGATCTTCGCACACGCCCCAGAGTTCGAACCTTCTTGGGTCTGCGGAGCCCTGATTCCGGCAAGCCCCGAGGGTGGACTACTCCCTCCTCATCATGCAGACCATAGGGATGATGAAGATGGCCTCCGGTGATGATTTCCCCCTCCGGCAGGGTGCCGGAATAGGGTCTAGATTGGTTTTTCATGGCTACAGAGTCTTGCGGCGGCGGAACTTCTGATCTAGGGTTATTTTCGGGGGTTTATGATTATATAGGATTTTTTGGCATCGGTTTCACACGAAGATGGGCCTCAGGGGGCCCACCACCCACCAGGGCGCGCCAGGGGGTGGCACGCTCTGGTGTCTTGTGGGCAGCAGCCCCCCCCCCCATGGTTCTTTGCTCCAGTATTTTTCTTTTCTTCCAAAAAAATCATCAAAAAGTTTCGTCCAATTCCGAGAACTTTTATTTCTGCACAAAAAACAACACCACAGTATTTCTGCTGAAAACAGCGTCAGTCCGGGTTAGTTCCATTCAAATCATACCAAAAACATATAAAATTGTTGTAAACATGGCATGAATACTTCATAAATTATAGATACATTGAAGACGTATCGCTCACCTTCTCAACAAGTTCAGCAAGAGTTGGATCCTTAGGGAAACACAACCCGCGGCTTTGGGTGTTCACAAACTCCACACCGGTGCTGCCAGATTGCAAGTTAAGAGTGTCGCCATGATGTAAATGCACTACGTTACGATATGCCATCCTACATAAAAAGGCAATATAGCCAACATCAACCCCCTTCACACGTTACAGGTTCGGCATACCATCATATGTAAAAATGATATGCACTGGTTGGCACCCTCCTATTACCTAATGATATGTCATACACAACTGATATACATCCTCTGAAGTTGATTTGTAAGAAGATTACTTGCTGGTTTTGCCAGATCTGGCTGCTTTTGTGTCATCTCCACCCTTGGACTCTATGACCACTGGGATTTGGGGTTGGGGTCGAAGTTGGTAGGAGGAGGGTATATGAGGCGAGGGACCATAGGGAAGAGGGGGCGGGCGCCAGTACCAAGCCTTCCTGGAATGGGCCACCGGGTCCGTTGGGAACACCAGGAGGAGCCGACGAGGTGGAGTGACCTACGAGTGTGGCTCTGTGGAGAGGGAGGGGACGACTTGTTTCGGGGGAAGGTGGGTGGGGGCGGGGGTGGAGCTCAAATGGACAAATTCCACAACGCCCAATCCTAAAAACGAGAACCAAACCGCTTAAAAAAATTATAGACAGACACGACACGCGTATGACATACGCGTCGACAAACAACAAAGGACACGTGACATATGTGTCAATGACCTGCCACGCCCAATTGACAGGCGGAAGGGCCGAGGCCATTTCACGCCAAATTGGTAGGCGGCACGGTTGATGGCCCGACACGCCAAGTTGATAGGTGGGTGGAGGATTTACCACGCCTAATTGGTAGGCGGCAGTGCCGGTGTACAGCCACGCCAAACAGAAGGGTGTACTTATTTTTCTTTGAAACGCCAAACCCTAAGGTGAATCATAAGTGAAACACGCCAAATAGATGGTACCTATCACCTAGGCGATTCAGCTATACATCAGAACATCCAACTAGGACAGTGGACGTACTGATACCAGGATGGTTGGCATTGCAAGAAAGCCAGATATTCTAGTACGTATAGCGCTGTTTCATCGGGCATGCCTGACTGGCGCCACGCTGGCGGCGTGACCGACGACTATGGACCGTGGCCGGTTAAAGGCGCCTTCGCGGGCGGCGGGGCGACGTCCAAGTGAGGCGCATATCAGTCAGGCGCGAAAGGTGGGGGTCAGGCGACGAAACAAGTTTTTTGAGGGGTCGGTGGGCGACATAAGATCCTGCAGAGGTCATTTAGTAAAAATAATACCGTTGTGTGGTCCTGCCATGTGCCCTGCTCCACCGATCGCTAGGGCTTTGGCTGGGCTTTTTAGCTTCCGTAAGCGTGCTTCCATCGGGCAACTCCAATGCGCAGACCCAAAGTGGACGCGCATTTTGTCCGTTTTTTGTCCATTTGGGTCGGCCGAGCGAAAGGGCGTGGCCGACCCATTTTTCCCCGCGTCCAAAAAAATGTAATTTCAGAAACATGCGGCTAAAATAAACATAATTAAATATTAATGGCCAGTTAACTACCAGCCAAAGTCCACTTAAATATTAATAAAACATTCAAAAAGACGCGCCCACACGCTGCCCTAGGCCTCGCCCTTGCCCTTGCCGTCGTCGTTGTCGCCGCTGAAGTCGATGAAGGGTGGCGGCGGCCCAGCCCACGGGAAATCGCTCTGCCACGCCGCCAACGCCGCCTCCTCCGGCGGCTGCATTGCGTCGCGGCAAGCGCGCTCCTCCTCCTGCTCACGGCGGTTATATCTACTAGGCAACTTTTATTCTTGCAGACTTTGTTGGGCTTCCAAGCGCAGAGTTTTATAGGACAGCAGCAAATTTTTCTCAAGTGGATGACCTAAAGTTTATCAATCCGTGGGAGGTGTAGGATGAAGATGGTCTCTCTCAAACAACCCTACAATCAAATACAAGAAATCTCTAGTGTCCTCAACACACCCACTACAACGGTAAATTGTATAGGTGCACTAGTTTGGCGAAGAGATGATGATACAGGTATAGTATGGATAGTAGATATAGGTTTTTGTAATCTGAAATAATAAAAACATCAAGGTAACAAGTAGCAAACAATGAGCAAAGCGGTATATCAATGCTTAGAAACAAGGCCTAGGGTTCATACTTTCACTAGTGCAATCTCTCAACAATGCTAACATAACTGAATCATATAACAATCCCTCAATGTGCAACAAAGAGTCACTCCAAAGTTCTTATCAACAGCAGAGAACATAAGATGAAATTGTTGTAGGTAGCGAACCACGTCAAAGTTATCTTTCCGATCAATCTATTAAGCCATCCCTATAAGTGTCACAAACAGCCCTAGAGTTTGTACTCCCTCCGTTTTTATTTACTCCGCATATTAGAGTCGACTAAAGTCAAACTTTGTAAAGTTTGACCAAACTTATAGAAAAGAATATAAATATTTAGCATGACAAATCTATATGATGTGGAAGTACATTCAACAACGAATCTAATGGTATTGATTTGTTATTGTATATGTTAGTATTTTTGTCTATAAACTTTGTCAAAGTTTGTAAAGCTTGACTTTGACCAAAACTAATATGCGGAGTAAATAAAAACGGAGGGAGTACTACAATAACACCATATGACACGCCTCAATCAACTCTAATGTCATCTAGATACTCCAATGTCACCACAAGTATCTGTGAGTCAATTATTCGATATGCATCAAACAACTTCAGATTCATAATATTCAATCCAACACAAAGAACTTCAAAGAGTACCCCCAAAGTTTCTATTGGGGAAAGTATAATGAAAACGTGTATCAACCTATGTGCCTAGATTACCCCAGTGTCACCACGGGAATCCGCAAGTTGATTGCCAAAACATACATCAAGTGACTCAACAGAATAGCTCATTTTCCCCACGAGTATCCACATGCAAGACATGCATCAAGTGATCTCAAATCCAATATTTAATCCGATAATAATGAAACCTCAAAGAGTAAGACTCAGTTCATCACAACAAATATAGAGAGAGAAGAACACCATATGAGTCAACTATATTAACAAAGCTCATGGTACATCAAGATCGCGTCAATTCAAGAACACGAGAGAGAGAGAGAGATATCAAACACATAGCTACTGGTACATGCCCTCAGCCCCGGGGGTGAACTACTCCCGCCTGATCATGGAAGCAGCAGGGATGTAGAAGATGGCCTCCGGTGATGACTTCCCCCTCCGACAGGGTGCCGAAAATGTCCTCTAGATGAGATCGCTCCGATACAGAGGGTCGCGGCGGCAGCGTGGAAGTTCTAGGTTTCTTTCTGGGGGTTTCCCGATTTATAAGAATTGTCAGCGTCGGTTTCACGCCAATCGAAGTTACATGGGACCCACGAGCTCAGACGACACTTCCTACCCCCCAGGGTGCAGGGGGTGAGCTTGTGACTCCCTCGTGGGTCTTCTGGTCCTTCCTCGAAGCTTCGGGGGTCTCTTATGTTCCAAAAATAATCAACGTAAATTTTGGTGGCATTTGGACTTCGTTTGGTATGAATTTTCTGGAAAACCAAAAACACACAGAAAACAGCAACCGGCACTGGGCACTAGGTTAATAGATTAATTCATGAAAATCATATAAAAGTGCACCAAAACCATATAAAACTGTTGTAGACAAGGCATGAATGCTTCATAAATTATAGATGCGTTAGAGACGTATCAGCGAGCCTCCTCTTCCTCGCGCTCCCACAACATCTGTCGCTCGCCGTCGGCCCGCTCCTCCGCGAGCCAATGTTGTTTCCAGCGCTTCAGGTGAGCCGCCTCCTTCTCCGTTGTCGCGTCGAAGTGGACTGGAGGTGTGCCGAACCGCACCGGTCCACGAGTATGTCCCGTCGGGCCAAGTGGGCGGTGGCGGCGAGCGCTTACGCGTGGGCTCGAGGACGGGCTGCGGCAGCGGCGGGGCGTCGAGGGGAGCATCGACGGAGTCCGCCGCCACTGACAGGGCGAGGGCATGCTCCAGGCCTTCCCAGTGCGCGTCCTCCTCGCGTCGGCTTTCCTCCAGCACGCGCTACAGGGCCGCCTTGAGCGCGGTCGGGTACGCGACCTCCTCCTCCTTTGGCAAGACCTCTGGGGGCGGCAGGGGGATGCCGGGTTGACCTGCACGCCGCGGCGGTGGTTTGGCGGCCGACAAGTAGGGCCGTGTATGGACGTAAACTGGGCACAAATTTGGGTCAGAAATGCGTCCACATGGACGCGTTGAGCCGACGCTTTGATCCGTTTCGACACCCAAACGGACACGTGCGCATAGTTTGGGTCGACCGGTTGGAGTTGCTCTTAGACCGCGGGCTATCAGGGACTAGACAAACTCTAAACACAGGAATGCGAGCAACAGGACATGCATTGGGATGGAGATACGAAAGTACCTTTCTTTGCTACTTGGAGTTTGCTTTCGAGGGCCAACTCAGATTTGAGAGACTGTCTGGAGAGTAAAAAACAGCCTGCTCCTCAAACTCAAAGAAAGTAGAATACGGAAACAAAACGAGTTCACTTGAAATTGACCAGTTACACGATATCTGACAGCTTTGGTCCGTATCGTATTTTGCGTTCACTAAAAAAATAAACATGTTTTTGGTATCTACATTCAGAATCTTGCATCAACACAGCTTACAAGTGACGTGCGGCTACTGTTTCTATGTACAGACCATGACGGCACACAAGTAAATGTTCAACTAGAATCAAGAAAGCAAAACCCTGGAGAGACACACTTATCAACTTGTCGTGATTCTGCTTCCGCATTGTTCGCTTTGTAGTAGCTACTGAGACACGATCCTTCGTTTAACAGCGAGCGTATGTCTTGAAGCCACAGCATATGTATCAGGCACTGGGCTTGGTATATACCACCACGCAACCCTTAATCATCATCCTCATCCTCCAGGTCACTGAATGAAACGTCTTCGTCCTGCCCAACCGAGGTGATATTGCCTGTTTTGTTGTCGGCATGGTCCATGTCCTCTAGCCAATCCTCCACTTCTTTGTCGTCGTCATCCTCCGGGGTGTACAGGTTGGGTTTGTCACCTGGATTCTTGATTTCAGTTTTCACCACCAGCTCTTCTTCAATTACAGACTTGTCAATAATTTCCGGCTCGCTGGTTGAAATGGGATGCTTGTCAGCCTCAGCCCCTGGCAGAGGATCAGGAGTTGGTTCTTGGAAAGATGTTGCTTCAGCAATTCCACTCTTGTCTTGGATGCTCGAGGGTGAGAACTCTATATCTTCAGCTTGGGTAGACGGAACATTGCTGCTTTCTGATGAGCCCCCAGGACCCTCAGACGCTACATTTTTCATCCTTGGGGAGCTCTGCAATAACTCTTCTCTTGCTTCCAGAATCTGCAAGAAAAAAAACATCTCAATAAGGTGACATTTAGCAAAAGATCATCACGAGAACCCCTTTCCAACATTACTACAAAGTCGCACATTTCACCATTCTCACAGGTGTTACCAATGTAAGTTTCCAAGGGTGATATATTAGTAAGCATATGTTATCTTGACAACAGGATAGTATATATGGTACCAATGACATCGTAATATGATCCACAACATTCCACATGCATGATGGTACACCATTCTATAACTATATTGACCATACAATTGTCCATGGATCATATTCATACTAGACAAAATAAGATAATCTTAGTTCACAATCCAAATTCTAACGGCCCATTAACATATCCTCCTGCTGTTCAGGTCGCTGGTTAGGGATTAGGGAGTATGCTATATTTTACACTGATATTTCCATTTGGAAGACATTAGTTTTAAGCAATCCTAATTGTTTCCACCACAAGAATATTGAAAAAATTAACACCGCTGAGTATATTTAACTTGATGAGCCGATAGATCCAACATGACGAGTGACTTAGCGTATCTGCAATGAGAATACAGTGTGGAGCTAGGATATGCATAAAGATTTAAGAGAGATCATATATAATTACATGCCACTTCTGGGCTTTGTTATGCTCGCGACCTTAAAGTTAACAATCTCCTCAACTTAGCATTCAGAGCTAATATAAACTTAAGCAAGACTGTTCCAATGATGATGGTACATGGTGGATTTATCATATTGATATTTGGCTGGAAGTGGATGTAACACTCAATCCTTGTTCATAAATCCAACAAGGGCCACTATTAAGTTCTAGATATTCTGAAGCTGGTTTTCAGTACTCAGATAAATCGACCTGATTTCCCAGCTTAGACGTTTCAGACAAGTCTCGCAATATAATGAAACCATGAGTTCAATCCCTTTTCCAACTATGGATGAACAATCCAGATCCAATTCCATACAGTTGCATAGAATAAAGTATTGGGGAATTTCACTATCTCAAGCTTAATGAGAATGCAGATTGATGTCTTCTTTCTTGTGAACATGCAATATGACATATTGCAGATATAGAAGGGATCAAAAGATGAATTCCTGATTTTAAAAAAAAAACTTAACCAATACAGCTACAACTGCAAAAGTGACTCTTAATACGTGAATTTGGAAATGAGAGGCCCCATTTGGAAACAGGTAAACACAATCAAATGCATGGGCACGTGTTTCTGTTTACAAAGCTATTTGTAGGTTTGCATGCATTGCAGCAAGATGGCATGATAATCTATAGTAACTAAGAATGTTTGGAAAACACAACAGAAATAATAAGACAAAGAGAAGGGAGTGTACTTGTGTTGTTGAAAGAACTTCAGCATTTTCCTTGTTGAGCTTTGAGTGAAGAAGCACAAAATAGATCTTCCAAAAGCATGCTTCACTCATATTGGTCGAACAAAGTTCGGTTCTGAGATATGATAAGCTTGGTACTATACGCTCTATAGCCAATGCATGTTCATATTGTGTATCTGACAGTTCAAAATCTGAACACAAAAGCATAGCAGATATAAGCGAAGGAATTGAGCAACAGTCAGGAGTGATATGTAACATACGACCGACATGATGGAACAAGATGCATGAATGGCAAGTAAATACTACTCCCACATAATGAAGAGAAGGAGAGCATGACGTTAAGCATATAGTAATAAGCATTCATGATCATTCTAAACACATTTATGACTGATTTCTACACCAAGTTAGTGCAAAGAAGTACAGTAAATGACAGTTTCATGGTCCGCAAGTTTCGTAGGTAGGAAAAATTACGATTACACCATAAACAACAGGAAGATTGGCAATAAGTCTATGTACAAAAGCTAAAATCTACAAAAAAAAATTGCTGGATAAATGTACTTGGTTAAATTATATTGTGTACATGTACTGATATCATCAGGAACCTTGATTCCTTGAAAACAAGCTAAATTTCCATTAAGTATAGAAAGCAGTCAAGGTCAAGTGCTTCTTTGAGTTATTTGATCAAAGGTGTGTGTGCAATTGACACAACTCATTTATTTGTAGGGACTTCATTTCTACATCTTAATAAGTAAAACTTTAATGTTACAAGCAAGCAATTTTTATAACAACCTTATTTGATGTCAATTACGTGAATCATCAGGTTAAGTTACGGTGCTGGTAATATGTGCTTTGAGTCTGCATCTAGCATTGTCACTTGAGTGTTTTGATGTTTTCTAATTCATCTCTAGCTTTGGGAGGTCTTGTAGATCAGTAAATGGCATAGTTAATCCTGATGTTTGTGCAGAAATTGCGGCTTCATAACAATTCAATACTAATAATACATGGCAAGCGACAAAATTTTCATCATAAGCATTTATGAGAAGGTGCATACTGAGAGCTGGAACACACGGACTAACATGGACTATAATTCTCTCTCATTATTAAAATCCGCAATCTATACTCCAAAAGTTCCTCACTAAATTACTTCCTACTAATTATCACTTCAATTAAACAAACAAACGCGATTAAAGCACTAATGAGATTAGACACAGTAACTCATGTCAGGCACCCATTATGTCGAACTGATATCCGCAAATCTAATCAGATGGAGTGCTAACATGTTAATTAATACAACGCAATTCCTTGGCAAACCTTACAAAATGTGGAGAAACAGTCAGTTTGAACATGATGTGGTTGATTTGGCCCGAAGCTACACCCTCATGCCTCCACACTTAGCAAATACACCATCCTATTAACCACAGCATAGGCAGTATAAACATAGTTTGAGCAGAACTGCAAAGACCTAGATTTGATTCCACTCTAATAATCTCAGTTTCAGAATTCAGAGTCTTCTGCTGCACTTACATCTCATCTCATAACCACACAAGTGCATAGTAGACAGAAATAATAGTCTACTGCAGGTAAAACTTGAGCAGAAAAGTCTGAAGCAACTGGGTCTTACCATCGGCGTGCCGGTCGTTGACGAAGAGGGGGGAATCGAGCCACGTCTCGGGAGAGGTCGAGATGTGTCTGACGAACACCACCACCTCCTCCGTCACGCCCACCGCATCCACCTCCTCCTCCTCTTCCTCCGGCACGAAAGGCAGGAACGACGAGGCGATCTTGGAGATCTCCGCCACGGCGTTGGCGTTGGACAGCATCGAGATGCCGCTCCTCACCCTGCCCCCGATCTCAGCCAGGTCGTTCCGGATCCCGGCGACTCGCGGGGACTGGGGCCCATACTCTCCCTCCGCCTCCGCCTCAGCCGCCGCAGTCAACGTCTCGGCCTCGGCCCCGGCCGGCGGCGGTGGCGCGAGGAAGGAGGCGACGCCCCAGAAGCGTCGGGTGAGGGACTCGGTCAGCTCGGAGATGTCGCCCTTGACCCCACGGCCGGGGGTGTCCGGCTGCTCGTCCTCCTCGGCGTCGGCGTTGGCGGCGTGATCCGGGCTTGTGTGGCCGGAGGCTGCCTCGGAGTGGTCGTCGTCGTCGTCGTCGGGGGCGGAGGAGAGGGTGGCCGCAATGGAGCGCGCGAGCCACGACATCGCCGGGAGCTCGTGCCGCAGTGGAGGGTGGAGTGGGGCGGCTGGCTGGTCAAGTGACGTGCGGTAGGCGGTAGGGGATATGGACTGGCGGCCGGCGGATCGGAGGACTGGTGCTTCGGCTCGCAAACGGGTGCGTATCCGTCCAGTAGATGAAAAATCGACGGCGGCGATGTGGTTAATTTTCAATGTTTTTTTTGGAAAGGTTAATTTTTAAAGTTGACCCCGAGAAACATGAGTAATTGCTCTGCTCCAAAGTCCACATCTCCGTATGTTAACGCTTCCGTCCCTAATTGCTTTGGTTAAGGATGATGTAAATGTATAATGGTGGTGTGTCCGTGTCTTCTGCATTCTCTTTGGTCTTCTCTTTATTGGTAAAGGATGCAGCGGTACGAGCATATAGAACAGATCATGTTCAAGTAAGGTCGTCTCTTTGGTCCTCTCTATGCCAAAACCAAGGGGCAAGTGGCCAATCAGATATTTTAATTTAAAAACAAAAGGAAAAGAGATGGTAGCTTCCCTCAGGAGACATGGTTTACTGGACAATCGAAACAATAGAGGTCGCTGTCTTCTCCAATGGCTTACGTGCGCTGAAACAAGCAACGGTAGAAACGAAAATTCGTAGGAGCTCCCGTCCTCGCCTGCTCATGTTATCGTTGCGCGCTCGTTCTCGCTGAGATCGGGGACTGGGCTCGTAATTAACGCGGTATATGCTGCTGTACGCAACGGCACTCTTACATACTGTATTAAAGAATTCTGGTGCGGACCCACGGCACAGTACGCGCCGTTTCATCACGCCGTGAATCAACATCTGATCCATGCAAAAGAAAAATCAACATCGGGTCCCACCCAGTGCAGCACTACGACTGAAAACACCAGGGTTGTTTCACGTCCATACCTACACTTTGGCATACCAACTACAAACCAGGAGATTTGATACATCAACTTTTGCGCACAGATGCACAGCACACTAATGAAGCTGTCGACTTCGTACAACACAAGTTGCATAGAGCATCTACAGCTGGATTTGGCAAATCTGGGCCCTCAAATGTTCGCAGACGCATCCGGACGCGTCCGCGGACAGTGACCGGTCACTTCTCAAATCACGTCGTCCGTCATCCGTGTCTCTCATATTTGAACCCCTATATCCATACTATAGCATGCAACGTTGATCAAACTACGTAGATCAGCTCCGGACATAGAGATTGCACGATAATTCTCCAAAAGATCCACCAAAGTTCACATAAACGACAGACAACTATATACTACATCTAAAACTTGAAGTTAAAATCAACTTCACCACTCCCGGGCCGGCCCTTTCCCCTTCTGGTCGCCGGCGTAGCTGTACCCGTCATCGACTCGTGGAGGATCGTTCAATTCGTCGTCGGAGGAGGAGTCGACGATGACGAGGCACTGGACGGCCCGATCCTGCTGGCGCCTGAGCTTGGCTAGCCGAGCCACCTCCTTCGCCTTCTCCAACGCCTCCCGCTCGGACTGCTCGATGGCAAGCCGAAGAGCCTTGGCGTTCTTCCGGCGGAGCCGCCGAGTGTCCGTCTCGGCCGTCGTAAGCGACCGGCGGTTAGACCCACGCGAGGAGCCGCTGGTCCTCGTCGGGCTCCGCCGGTAACTCACGCCGACGGCGGACAGAGCTCTCCACAGCCTCCCTCTTCCTTGCCCGCTGCCTCTAGCAGCGGGCGACGCGCACCTCCCACTCCGGCGTGCGTGTCCGGGCCGACGGGGCAGCCACAAGCACCCATCGCTGCCCACGAGGGGGAGCAGCAGCCGGTGGGACGAGGGGACAATGTGGGGAAGCAGCAGCGGGCGGGGCGATGGGACGGCGTGGGGGAGGCGCTGATTGCGCTGGCCGGCTGTCGGAGCTGCCCATGAGGCCGGGAGGGGGCAGCACCGACGTCCGAGATACGCCGATAGGGAAGCGACGGCTGCGGCGAGGCTGCAGAATCGGAGCTGCCCCCGGTGTCCACCTTGGACTGCTCTAAGGCGATGCGGAGGGCAAGCTCATACTCCAAATCCACCTCGTCATTGGAGCGCTGCCGAGCTCGACATTGTACCAGATTCGATCGGAATCGGTGAGGGGAGAGGAGAGGTGGAGCGAGAGAGGAGAGTGAGTGAGCTAGGGTTTCGGACCGACGAGGCCGATGGGTGTTTTTATGGGACATCCGTGGGCTCGGTGGTGGGCCGGGCTTGTCAGGCGGACGCGCCGGGGCGTGCCTGGGCCACTCTGGATATGGGGGTGCCGGTCAGTCCGGGCGTTTGAGACCCGTTTGAGGCGTCCGTCTAGGTCGAAAAAAGCTGACCTGGCAGTGACCGGGCAGCCCGCTCGGGCGTATGAGGCAGCTTTGAGAGGTCCGGCTGTAGATGCTCTTAGAGCACAGCTGGGCATCCCAAACTTTATTGTAGGCTTGGATGGACAACCCTATAGTTGAGCGGTCAGAAAAAAGCCGACCCAGACGGGCTTCTTATAACAGGCCTCATATATCCCGAGTCACCAGCACCCCTCATATCCAGCCCAAATCTGGGCGGATATGGGGAGGCCCGGGCGCGTCCGTCACGCCGGACCCGGCCCACGCTGGCCCACCTGACCTTACATATATTCGGCCCCTTCCGTTTCTTAGACCAAATATTAGCCAATTTGCTCCACTCCACTCCACTCCTCTCCGCCCCAAGCTCCTTCCAGCGATCTCCGGCCTTCTCCGGCATTACAGCCAGCAGATCAACTTCGACTAGTCTCAATTCATCGACTCGGGCTTATGGGCCCGACCGAGTTCGGATTTGATCCAGCGGAAATCCATTGCTTCGGTGCAATGGGCACTAGATTCGCTAGAGTGGAAGCTCGAGGTCCGCCTGCCACCCCATCTGCGGTGTAGAGGAGTATGAGTGCTACAGGGAACAGTGTGCCTGGTGTAAGAAGCAGAGGACGCGAGAGGTCCAAGCCTGTCTTGCTGCAGACATGGCGGAGGCGGCGGTTCGCGCTGCCGCCGAGCAGGAAGCAGTCCTTGACCGCAACATTCAGAAGCGACAGGGTGTGAACACGCGCGCCCTCGCCCAAGAGTAAAACCGGGTGATCTATGCCATGGTCGGACTGCCTCCCAAAGAGGAGAAGGAGGACAATGATGGGTCACACAACTCCGGCGATGAGCAAATTCGGTTTGATGCATGTTGCGTCTTTGAGCCCTTGTAACACCCCGCATGTAACTTGCCATATTTGTAACTCCGACTCTTGCCATTTCCGGCTATGTGTTATGATATTCCCTCCGTTGTCGGGTTGTCTTTCGTTTTGTATTTTGTCATGTCATGCATTTTCATATCATGTCATCATGTGCATTGCATTCGCATACGTGTTCGTCTCATGCATCCGACCATTTTCCCCGTTGTTCGTTTTCCAATCCGGCGCTCCTATCTCCTCCGGTGCACCCCTCTTGTTTTCTTTCGTGTGCAGGTGTCAAACTTTCCCGGAATGGACCGAGGCTTATCAAGTGGCCTTAATATACCACCCGGAGACTACCGGTCAAGTTTCGTTCCATTCGGAGGTCGTTTGGTACTCCAACGGTTAACCGGGCATCCGCAAAGTCCATTTGAGTATCCAGCAAAAACCCCCTCCAAAACTAGCCCAAAACCCACCAAACTCTCTTCCATGCTCTAGGTCGTTCGATCACGATCGTGTGGGCGAAAACCGCACCTCATTTGGAGTCTCCTAGCTCCCTCTACCTATAAAACTCCATCTCCCCCGAAAAACGGAATCGCAGACGAACCCTAGAAATTTTCCCTCCGCGCCGCCGGACAACGTCCGCCTGCCGACGGACACGTCCAGATCCTCCACCGCGCCGGCCCGCTCGCCCC